>NW_016690200.1:4498802-4580162 GCF_001604755.1 Lepidothrix coronata
ATCTGCTCAGGTAAGCAAATTTGCTCAGGTATGCAAAATTGTGTGTGTTTGTTTGGGTTTTTTTGTGGGTTTTGTTTGTTTTTTTTTGTTTTCCGTTTTTTTGTTTTGTTTTGTTTGTTTGTTTGTTTGTTTGCTTGCTTGTTTTTGGTTTTTTTTTTTGTTTTCTTTTTTTTTTGTGCAGGTGTTGCTCATGGAAATTTTTCAATTGGCTTAGTCTGGTATTTAGTACTCAATTAAAAATTATTTAAGTCATGTCCTGGCAGCTCTCTGTCTGCTTTGGAGTCATGGCAGGTATATTCTGACCGTTACAGACCCACTGAATTGGAACCTCATGTCCAAACTACTGGATACAAATAAGACCAAAAAACTGTCTTTAAAAAATCAACAAAATATATACTAGGAGTATGAGTGGTCAATATTTTCCCATTAAACACTTTTTCTTCTGTCATGCTCTGTCATTGTCCTCAGGAACACAAACACAGCAGCACCTACAAGATATAACTTTGTAAGTCTACCCAATAAAACAGAAGTTAAGGCTGGGGCAATGAAAAACAATTCCCATAATCCTAAAAGGTTAGCTCAGGAAAAGTGAGATTAGTGTTAGATTGACCTCAAGTAAAGCATTTCTGCTTGGTTGGTAAACTAAGACATTTTATTTTGATCTTATTTTGATCTGATCATTGTTTTGAAGCGTTCCCATAATCTTTCCCAAATCACAGTGATTTGGTGCAGGATTACTGCAGTTTCTTCAGGGAAAGTAAAACAATCTCAGTTTCCGAGGAAAAGCTGCACGAACATGAAATAGTTTTCACTTGTTTTTTTATTTTCAGAAAGGCAAGACAAAACCACATCATGTTCCTCAGTTCATTCTATTACAGTGAACAACAGTAATTTACATCCTTCTTTCACAGTAATGATTTTATACAAGTTCAGAAACAGGCCTTGGAAGGTTTGTGAGAACCTAATATCTTCCCTTATGTTCAATAGCAAAAGGGAGACACGTATAATCATTTCCAAGTGAGTAGAACACCAGAAGTGCAACACATACCTTAGTATATACATGCACCCTTACTGCAGTGAGGTCTGTCTTGCTCTGATTCCACTTCAAGATATGAGTGACATGGATTCACCAGATTTTTCAGGTTTAGCCCATGTTTTCCCACCATCCTCATCAATGCTCTGTACATCAGAGTATGTCACTGGGACTTGTATACCACCTATGGCCACATTCCTTCAGGCAGACAGTGTCCAAAGCATCCAGTAAAATGTCTGAGAGATGATCTTGGACGCATTTATCAAAATTTAAGCTCATGAAAAACTTAATCGTTCCTCTGAAGCTTGTAAAACTCTTTTGATTATTTTTTTTCCCTGTGAATTCTGAGGAGATTGGTTGACAGGGCTGAAATATCAAAACCCACTTTCATCCTATGTGTAAATATCTTTTCATAATTCGTAATTTTCCCTACAAAGCATTACTGGTTAGTTTGAGATGGCTATGGGATTTTGCATAACTGGATCTAATTCCCTCATTCTTACATATTTGAAACTTTTAAATGTTTATTTCTGTTATTAAAATTTGTTACATGAAGACCAAGATTAAGAGCAAAGACAGCATTTCTGTAACACTCGGAATTCAAACTGAAATGAAATGGAGAAATTGCTGACTGTCAGCATCCAGCCAGCTCAGAGGAAAGGGAGGAGAGGAGGCTGAAGTGTTTCCCACAACCAAATTTGAGGACCTAAGACAAAAATTATTCAGCATAATAGTAATTACAGCTTCATATTTCCTTCCAGATTATATTGCAAAAAATGTCTTTCTAGGGAAGAAAAGCAGAATGGTAGAGGAAACATAAAATAGTTCACAGACGATATTCCCATTATGAGATCACCAAACAAATGTGCCATTTATTTCGATGCTGATTTGAAGTCAGATCGTGCAAAAACAAGGGAAGGGAAACCCACAACAGCCAGTCGCCTTTTTGCCTTTTTTTTTTTTTCTTTTTTTTCTTTTTTTTTGGGAAGTTCTTTATCACCACCTACTGGAAAAGTGTCTCATTGCTCCTGAAAGATGTAAGCAAAATAAAGATTAGCTATTTTTAAGATATAAATGAGCTGAACATTCCACTCTCTGAATTACAGTCGATCTTCTCATCATGATTTTTCTTTAAAAGTGGTGTTACTATTCTATTACCACCAGGAAGGTTAAAAACAAATTATGTATTTTTCATCAATTCTTATTCATAATATATTATTATACATAGTGTTGTATACAAAATTCATAAAGTATATCATAATATGAAATATTTTATCACTTCAATACTAAAAAATTAAAATATATGTATTAAATAATTAATACCACTTCATTTAATGTGACCAAAAGTTATTCCATACTCCAGTATACAGAACTGCTCAGTTTTCAGAGGAAAATTTTTGTCTGCTCTCATTAATATTTGACTATTTATTCATCTTCCTGAGTGGATGATTCTCCCCAAAAGTGTTACTCAGAGGGATGAGTATTTTGGAAAATCTAAGTCAGGAAAAATTGTAAAAGTTTGGCCCTAACTGAGGAGAAAGGTAAGATAAAATTATTTTCGTGGAATAAGCGTTGCTTCAAAATACGTCTAAAAATACTTCAAAGACAAAAGAAGTAACTTGTGCTCCATGATCACCAGGAATAGGACAAGAAACAAGGAAGATCTAACTGACATAGCAGGAAAAAATTTCTGATGAGAAGTTAATCACAACACGGTATTGTCAGTTGCTATGAAATCTCCTTCACAGAGGGATTTTATAGATCACATTAAACAATTCTCTATAAAGAATTATAGTTGCTGTTGATGCTGCTTTGAAGCTGGCAATATCCCAGATTATTTCCAGTCCTTCTTCTGGGATATTACTCATATTGAAAGCTGTCGTGTCTTGAGGAACTGGTCATACCAAAAACTCAAGGCACCATTCATCTCATAAACTGACATCCCAAATTAAAATATAACTATTAAATTCAACATTTATATCTGTCAAAATCAGCATTGTCATGGGAATCCTGAAATGTTCTACATCGCAGTAGTAGATGAAAATCACAGGCGTTATTTAGAGATGGGAAGTTTACTTGAAAAGATTGTTTTATATAAGACAAGAAACGGAAACCAAAGTTTGAATTATTCCAGAGCTAGATGCCACAAAGCCAATCAGATTTATCCTGAGAGAAGAAGAGCTTCTCCCTCCCTAATGCAGGAGAAAAATCTAGAATCCTGGGCTACAGAATACAGTGAACTGTTGAACAGGGAGGTGTTAAGAGTGTGGGATATGTTGTGCACCTGCAGGATGTCCATAGGAAGGGCTGGAGATGGCTTTTCTCTGGAAAAGAAGTTAAATCTAAATATCAAAAGTTGATTCAGCACCACAATAGATCTTTTCTACAAGGTCAACAATTTTCGTGGCTGAAGTTATGTGAAAAATCTGACACAAGTTGACGGAGTTTCAGCTGTCCCTGAACTGTATTTTTCAATAAGAAACAGCAATAACAAAAACAAGCAAACAAACAAACCAAACCCACCAAAACCAAACCCATCAAAACCAAACCACAGACTGAGACAGAGACACAACTCCCTCTGCATTCAGGATTTCTCTTCCATCCTTACAAGTTTGTTTTTAATTCGTTGCCTAAAGAGCACTTCAGTGTGAAAGTATTTTAATTATTGACTTATTATACTAACAACATTCAGGTATTCCAAAAGCATTGCTGGAGGAGTTTAAAACTGTGCAAAATCAATTGTTAGAGAAAAGGTCAGGTAAAGAGTAATACAACAGTAGTACATCAATGTCTTTTATTCAACATCAACACAAACAGCTGTCTTCTTCACATGGAATACATTCCTTTTCTGGATGGGATGACCAGTGTATTTAAGAAAGAGTTGCTGGAATGAATTTTTCTTAAAATCTTGCAGAAGCAGAGATGCTGACTGACGTATGTGAGTTCCTTGAAGTCTTCTCCCTCGAAGTGACTATAAAAATCTCAAAGATGATAATCAAAGAACAATGTTCCTCGCAGTAACAGTTATTGTGTCTTTTAGGAACATTAGCATTGTCTAAATTTAAGCATCTAATTGAAATGCTGTCCTGGGTTTTGCTGGGATAATTATTTTTCCTAGTAGATGGCACAGTGCTGTGTTTTGATTTAGTATGACAATAATGTTGGAACACACTGATGTTCTCATTGTAGTGCTTATCCTAAACCAAGGTCTTCTCAGTTTCCCAGGCTCTGCCAGTGAGAAGTGCAAAAGAAGCCAGGAGGGAGCATGGCTGGGACAGCTGACCCCAACTGGCCAAAGGGATATTCCATACCATAGAATGCCATGCCCAATATGTAAACTTAGGGAAACTGGCCAGGATGGGCCAATTGCTGCTCAGGATGGGCTGGGCATTGGTCAGCAGGTGATAAGCAATGGCACTGTGCATCACTTGTCTTTCTTGGGGTTTATTTCTCGCTGTCTTTTTGTTGTGTCCTTTACCATTACTATTATTTTAATGTTGTTATCATCATTTTATCAGTATTTAATTTCTTTTATTTTAATTATTAAACTATTCTTACCTCAGCTTGTGGGTTTTACCTTCTTTTTTTCCAATTCTGCTCCCCATGTGGGGAGTGAGTGAGCAGCTGTGAGGTACTTAGTTGCCAGCTGTGGTTAAACCGTCACAAATGCTTTGCCTGAATGTTTGGTATCACATGTGCAGGTTGTCCTAGAGTGTGCTGCCTCCAGATCCTGCTCCAGGAAGGTTCCTGCGTGCAAAGAGCCTCTGGTATTTGCCATGTTGCAGTTTTGAATGCCATAGGTTGTTTAATATGTTTTAGTTTCAAGAGCTTGAGGTCTTGGTCTCCACACGTAAGTGTTTCTACATAGAGTAGTACCCACAATGGGGAAAACTGAGTCATTCCCTAGACTCCTTCGGTCATATTAACCAAATATCCATCAGCTATAATGGATGCTGGACACCCAGAAAGCCATAAACATCCACACACAGGCTCTAAACACAGGTACCTTAAGAACTTGATTCAGTTGCCTACATGAGGACCAGGTGAAATATTCCGGGTCCTTTTGCCCAGTCTGCTGTTGGTGCACTGGTGAACACTGGTCTCTCAAAGGTCAGTCATCACATTGGCCACATTTCTGTGGGTGCCATTAGTGACCATGTCTTCTCAGATGCCACTTAGGCATGAGTCTGTAATTGTCCCTTAAGCCCAAAGAAGTTGAGCCCATAATTAATTCACATATGTCAACAGCCTATGTTCCTGTTAGACTCTGTTCTAGAGGTCCTGAAACTCTTGAGCACCTTAAATAATCTCCTAAACCAGATTATCCTCTGGGATATTTATTTCCTTCCCTTGATTACAGTGGAAGGGATACCAAGCACACATTTCTTCATAGGCTTTGACAGGAGGTATTCCTTTAATACCTCACACAGTACCCTGAATTCCACAAAAAAACCTCACCTTTCCTCCTGCAAAGGATGTGCACAGCATATTTAACTTTTTCCTGATAATTTAAGGAGTACACTATTCTCTTCATTCTTTCCTTTCACATGCATACAGGCATTTGTTGGGATCTCACTTCAAAAATGCAATATCTATCAGACACCTGAGTGTCCTGGGGTCTTCTAGCTGTCATCTGCATGAAAACTGATCTCTCACAGGTTTGTGCTCTACATGCAAACCCACAGAGACATGCTGGCTGCCCTCTACTATTTCAAATGGTGGTAGAACCTGTGTTCAGGCAACTGAGTCAGACTCACACGTTCATTTTGTGGTTGTATTTACCAACACCTTTAAAAGTAAGTATTTAAGCGCTACCTGACCTTCGCCTCCTGAGAAGACATAGAGATGTAAATGAGGAAAAGATACTGGGCACAAAATGTGTCATGATTATTAGGAATGGTCAAGAAAAAAAAATCACATTTTAATTTTTTTCCAAAATTTCATCAACAAAGGCGTATGCATCCCATAAGAGAAAGCACATGTTAATTTAATCTCTTTGGAAAAGAGAATGATAACAACACCTTCATCTAGATATAAGGTTGTTCATAAGGGGGAAAAGCAATAGTGTGAAATTAGACTAAACAAGACAAAAAGTTAGGCACTTGTTAATATGAACTGCTTAGGTTCCTGAATAGGCAGGTAAGATTGTGTATTTTATTGCAGGAATACTTTCTGATGGTCTGTTAGACATTATCATATTAAATATTTCTAGGAAACGTTTTTGATTTATTGTTCTAAAGATTTATTCTTTTTTCCTCGAGCCCATATTGTTTCCTCTGTGGAAGATGCTGATTTATAGCAGTAGAAACCACCTAGGTGACTAATAAAGATTTATACAACCAAGTTTTAGGCATCTAATATTGGAGGAATATAAATCACACCAAAGGCCGGTGTGTTGTCTGAGCAGGAAAGCAGAAGGGGATTTTCTGAGTTCAGGGGATTTCTGCTTTATGATGTCACTCTTCCCTTTTTCTTTAAATTAGCAGAGGACATACAATTAGCAGCTCTGTTGATTCACAAGCTGTTCCCTGCCATGGATTCCTCATTTCTCCTCTGCTTTGCCTTGGGTGACTGGCCCAGTAAGGTCAGTGGAATGGTTGAAGAATATTCCTGGTACAAAGCGATGTGTTGTACAAGCAACATTATCCAGCAAAGTATATTCCTGCTTTGCTTTAAAACAGGAATGATCCCTTTGATGTGAAGTAAACCCATGCAGAAATGCTTTGGTGGGTTGGGGAGAACGCTCACCATGCAGTGATGATGAATACCTGGGTTCATGAGCAAATACCCTTGTTTGCATGAGAATGCAGCTGCTTCCCATAATATTGTCCAATTATTTCTCCGTATGAGCAACAGTGCAAGGAGGAATAAAAACCACAGAGCACCTGTCTGAAATTTGAATGTAGGTTTGCCAGAAATCGTTTTTACTATTTACTCAATTCTACCCTGAGTGAAAATACATCAGTGAAATCTTGTTGGGGGGTTGGGTTTTGTATTTTTTCTATGAGTTCAAATATCGACTAGACAATTTAAAGCAAGAAATAACTCAATTTTTTAGAGTTTTGGGGATGTTTTTGATTTTGGTTTGTTTGTTTGTTTGTTTTTATTTATGAAATCACGTCCTTTATCTCAGAGTACTAAAGCCTGGGAGAACATTCTGGGAAAATATCACCCCCACCTTGTACTGTCTTTATAATCCGCCATCCTCAATACAGTCATAACATAAGTGTGGTACTGTGTGGGTGTTATAAACAACTCAGTCCAACCCCTCTGTTTAAGGAGTAGCTATCTACCTTTGGCCACTGTTGGAGACGGGATGGTTGGGTGGGAGGATCTTAGGTCTAATTCATTATTACTGTTGTTATGCTGAGTCATTTAGTTCTCTTTAATATTTAACAAACAAACAAAAAAAATCTGCCTTCCATCCAAACTCTCTCATTATTACTTGACGTGGGACTCAGTCCCTCAGGATCTCTGTGTGCAAACCTGAGCAACAACAGAGAGAGATCATATATATCAGACTGAGTTACACATCTGCCAAATTTTTGAGCTTTCCTCTGAAAGCACCTTTCTACTGACTCTAGAAGTAGTTTAAGGGCTTCATTCAACTAAGCATAAACATCTAATGTCCGTGGAGATGCTGCAAGCTCTCTGAAAGCCACACATTACTGGAGGACACAGACTGAACTAACCAGGGAACTCCCAAAGCAATATACAGCTGATATAATAGCATGGTCTGAGTTGGAAGGGACCTTAAATATCATCTAGTTTAGTTCAAAACAACCTTAAAGATCACCTATTGTCAAATGGCTCATGGCTGAACCAAGACCTAAATGACCAGAACTAAGCAGACACCCACAGTGAGATTCATCTCACCTAAAGTAGACATCTGCAATGTAAATATTTACATAAAAACTAAATGCCTAGGCCATTTTCTGGCCAAAGTAATTAAATCAATATTCTAGACCACATCAGAAAATATATATCTAAGATAGTGGGTGAACTGAGTCCAACTTTATGGAAAAGTTTCTTTCCAGAAACTTTGCAAAGTCTCCTTCGTACAAAGGCACCCTATTAAGTGTCTAAGCATTAAACACCAAGAAACATTTTCAAATTTTCTCAGTTTCTTACCAGATATTGTGAAATCAAATTTTTATTAATCCCAGGTTGCATATTGAGATTTTGGAGACTGTAAGCCTCATAGCAAACCTTCATAGGCAGCTGGTTTAAATGTCCCTTGGTTTTCCCACAATTGCAAAATGCTCTGGGGACATGGTTCACCACATTTCTGTTGAGTTTTGCTGACAGCTTCCAACAAAAGTTGAAATTAGGGAGCCTTTAAGCTCTCTGTGATATATATGCCTGACTTTCCATATGCCAGTTGCACCTCAGGTTCAGCAAAGAGGGCAAAAAAGCAGGATCATTTCTCTGCTTGTCGTATAATTAGTCCAAAAGCCATGGAGACAAAAGGGAATTTTGGCCCAAAATCCTCCTGAGTTTCTCGCTCCACAGCTGTATTACAAGCTCTGACACACGCCAGGTCCTGAGGAGGGCTCAAGAAAATAAAAAGTCCCATAATAGGAGTCTATTTCTTAAGTGTTTTCTGAAATTCACTGGGTTGTGGACTACTGTCCTTATCTGAAGAACAGGTACTTGGTGGACCTGCTAAATCCAATAATGAATTCAATTTTGCCATCTTTTTTGTACCCTTCGATGCAGGAGAGACTATGGTTAAAAAAAAAAAAAAAGTAATTTTTGAGCATCAGAAAAGAACAAAGAAAAAAAAGGGTTAAAATTTAGGCCTGTAGCATGAAACAATTTGTATTTTTGACACTGGCAGCACATGGTTTACCTGTTTGAGCGTTGCACCTGCATTTGCAACGAGAGATAACCCCATACACAGATTTTAGCTGCATTTTCTTTTACCTTCTGACATTTCAAGAAACAAAACTTCAGAGAACAGAAAGAGTGACTTGGAGACTAAGGCTTTTTCCTGGGACAAAAGAGGTTTGGGTATTTCTACGTATTGGTATTTTTAGATACATCTCTGCTGTCAGATCACATCCAAGAAAAGCTAACTCTCCATTCTGCCACTGCTTTTCTGTGCAATGCGTGGCATGTAAACTCTGGGGGAAATTGCTTGGCTGGGACTAGTGACAGGGCTTATTTCCACTGCTCTTGAAATAATATAATACTTACATAATATATATTACAGTGTTGAGACACTGGCACAAGTTTCCCAGAGGAGCTGTGGATTCCTCATCCCTGGAAGTGTTGAAGGCCAGGCTGGGTGGGGCTTTGAGCAAACTGGTCCAGTGGAAGGTGGCTCTGGCCATGGCAGGGGGGTTGGAACGAAGAGATCTTTAAAGTCCCTTCCAACCCAAACCATTCTATTATTCTATGCTTTATAAAATATGCTCAGATGGTCCCATCCCCTACATCACCAGAACACATCTGCAATAGGCTTCTCCAGGCACCAGGAATAGAAGGGTGAAGTTTTCATCATCATCATCATCATCATCATCATCATCATCATCATCATCATCATCATCATCATCATCATCATCATTATCCTCATCCATTTACTAAGGGGTGGGAGGTATTTAAGACAGCTTGGAAGAGATTTAATAAAAGAAATTTTACATGTGAGTAGATGACTGTGGCCAGTAGATGCCACTGCTGCTCCACACCACCACGCACTGAGTGTGCCTTCCCATCACTGAATTGCTGCATGTACTAATTTATGATTGAAATACAAGGTGTTGAGATAAATATTGAACAGGCTGAGAACTACATTTTTAGTGGTACTTTTTAATGCCTAATGCATTTTTCTACCCTGTATTTTCAACACACTGGCTCCCTCCGTTGTACGGTTGTGCTCTTTTTCTCAATGCTATGCCTTTTTATATACTTTCAGAGGGGAAAATGTATCTTAGATATTTCTGTTAGGCAAAAAAATAAATAAAAAGAAAAGAGAACAAAGAAGCAGAAATTTTGGAACTAGTCTGTTTGAGAGTCACAGAGACTATACAATCTGTTTCATGAAGTTAGCAGAAATGTAGTCCCAAGTTGCAGTAAAAACTGTTAAAAACAACAGTTATAGAGAAATAAATATTATAATCACTGGCTTTCCTCTGTGGGTGGGTGCATGTATATGTATACATGTGTGTGTTTATTTCTGTAAGTACATACCCATTCCACATTTAGTCTATGGTGTCCTTGCCCATGGCAGGGGGAAGGAACTGCATGATATTTAAGGTCCCTTCCAACCCAAACCATTCTGTGATTCTATGATTTTATGATTCTCTGGTGCTGTGTTTCTATGATTCTCTGACTATGAGGTACCTATAGGTAAATTAATGTATGTATGGAATTCTGTACTCTCTGAATTCTGTAGATCTACTAACTTCTTGACTAAAGCAGTCTGTCCTCATTATTTGACATTAACATCAATTGAGAAAAGTACTCTCTTTTCCCACAGGATGTCAGTGTTTCCTACTATTTCTGTCATGGTAAGTTAGCTGGCAATGATTATCCATAGTATCTTAAGAGGAATTCAGTTAATTAAAAATGAGCTGTGGTCAAATATGCAACTCAAAGCATTCTATAATTAAAGACTTTGCTTTAATTGGAGAAATGGAGCTATTGACTCTGCTTTTATAGAGAAAACTTGAAAGATTAACACTGTACACCCAAAATTTTATCCTCTTACTTTCTCTGATAGGACAACAGATACAAGAGAAATGGAGTTCTACAAACAGTGAAAAATGAAAGTACTGTTTGGAAAATTTCTGAAATTCCTATCCAAGAGCAAATGTTAAGTTCCTGTTAGTATACTGTTTATTTTAAATTATTATATATACATATATGTATATATGTTTGTTCAAGCACTACTTTTACTGCTGTGACAGAAGCGTTTCTTTAAATACAGTAGATAAATAACGGTCATTTTCCTTGTGCCCACAGGATGTCAGAGTTCACTTCAGAATACAGTCATGTAAAATTTAGAGCAACAAATTCAGTCTTTGTCATCAGGGTTTGCAATATTTATAAATGCATGTTTTGAGCAAAACCAGTGAAAATGAGCCGAGTAGCTGGTGCTCAATGTAGTAGACATGTCAACAGCCAGATCTGAAATCCAAGCAGGCATGTTGACTTCCTTTTTTTACGTGGAAGAACAGATTTTTCCTTGATTCAGTTTCCCTTTGCTTCACTGAGTTTTCACCACTGGAAGCACCAACTTCAGCAGACTTCAAGGCTCTCTGTGCGTTGGGCCCTCAGGTATCTCAAGCAAGGTGCAGCACTGTGTTACTTCCACTGTCCAGATAGTTCAAAGAGATTTTTAACACCAAAATATTGCAGATCAAACAATACTGCAACCATCTGCCTTTTAGCCTGGTGTAGGTGACTGCACAATCAATAGTCCTGCCTTTCTGTATCTAATCACAGACATTCTTTTGTAATGATAAAATCGAAAATGCAATTTTTTGAAGACAAAGGCTCATTGATTTCTTATTGGATCTCGTTATTTAATATCATATCTCGCTTTGTCAGACTGAGAAGCACATTGTACATTTATTACCCAGCTAACTTTAAGAGAGATCTGTGATCCATCACATGTGTGCAAGCCAATATGTCTTGGAATAATCCTTCACTCCTTACACCAGCAAACACATCTCAGACATCGCTGCAGGCAGTGGAAGCTTTGTTTTCCTTAAGGCTACAGAATCCAAATTGTGATGAGAACATGGCAGGTACTTGTAGCAATTAATCCACTGGAGGACACGGGTTCTGTTTTGTTTGCAAGTTATCTGTGAGCAAGGCTTGTTTGGAGGGTCTGTTTGTTCTTTGAGATGGTTTGAACCTTTCATTTCAATACAGGGATTATTTTGCAGCCTTTCACTACCGTTGAACAGCTGGCAGTTGGTAATTTGCTATGCAGGTAGCAGGTTCACTAACTTGAGATTTTATCATGCATTCGATGGTATTTGGTACATTTCTTCAAGCTTCTGCTTCTGATGAGGGTCCCAGACTCATGTGAAAACTCTGCATGACTGAATGTCAGTTGAAAAAAATGAAAAAACCCTCTTCTCTTGTTTTGAGAAAATGCAGAGATTTACCAGTGTTTTTTCCTAAACCAGCTGCTTCAATAGTCAACACAGGTGGTGCCTCAGGGAGGTAACTTAGACCATTCCATCTGTACTACATATTCACATCACTGTATATTAGTGCAGGCCCAACCATCATTTTCCCCAATAAATCTAAAGGAATTTTCACTTTACCTCTTTCAAATTGCTAACTCCAGGTGAAATCATTCCCAAATTAAATAAAAATCTGGGATTTCTTATTGTTTTAATAAAAAAAAAAAAAAAAAGACAGTTGCACTCGCTGAGGGAAGGAATGAGGTAACTTACAGTGTTGTGCTGAAGGACCAAACCTCTTGTGTGTTTTGTTATTTGTTCATTGTATTTAGTAAGCCAAGAGCCCTAAATTTCCTCTAAGCAATTCCATGAAATGAATAACAGCCTGGAGAAGCACCCAGATAAACACTGATGAGCTACATATAAACATGGGATTCTCTCTTCTCCTTTAACATGTCTTTCAATGCATTGTTTACCTGTTTGCTTACAGACCACACCACCCTCTGTCTAAGAGTCTGTACTGTTTGCTTCTTTACAGCAGCTTCTTGGGAAGGTTCATCAAAGCTGAAAGATGAAGAAAGGAATTTTCAAATATGTATGTAAAGACATGAGACCAAATACCCGAAAGTGCAGAGCAGAACTTCACTATCAACAATAGATATAGTTTGCAACAGGGTACTCAGATATGCTGCCACTCCACAGCAGACACTGCAGATGACTTTGATTTAAATGACTGCTGCCAAATTCTATAACCTTTCCTTGAACAAAAACATTGTTGATTTTAACTGTGTTACACTTGAAAAAAACCCCCTCATAACACGGTTCATCATTCTTTGCCTTACATTTCTCATTCACCCGTTACCTCGTTTTAGGAACCTATTTTATAACTGACTCATGGGGGACCTGACAAATGAATGATATCTCCTGTCTCTAAAGTCCTAATCTCAGTTGAGCAATAGTAGTTTTCACTACCTGGATATGTGGCACAGAGTACTTAAGGAGAGAAAAAAGATGATCCATCCATTCGTTCTGGGCATCTATCCTAAAGCTATAACTTCTGCCCCTTTGGGACTCAGCTCTCTGGAAGTAAAATGGGTCCAATGATAATTTCAGAAGAAAAAAAAAAATCAGGAATAAACACCAAAATATTTCTGAGAAGATCAGATACAATGATAATTTATGTAATTGGATTATAATTTTGTACTTCCATTTCCATGCTAGCAGTGGTCAAAAATACTCCCTCCCTTGCCACTGGCAGTGAAGCTCAGAGCTGTGGTCTCCAGCTCTCATCTGGCATGTCTCTCATACTTCTGTTTTATAATTCAAACCAGATCTTTATATTTACATTACTTAAGCTAGGCATCAGGCAAGGCATCATTAAATTCAAGGAATAAAGCCTGTAAACTTAAGCAGCTGAGGCCAGTGACTTTTTGTTATTAATGATACAGAGGACCAGCATCAAGCCCCCCTCCCTTCCATTTTGCCTGGAGATAAAATGGAAGTAAATTCCCTTCACAAGCACACTCCTTTTCTCTTAGCTCACCTCCCAATATTCCCTAAAGAATGAGTAAACAACTAATTTGGGTTGAGTAAAGTAGGAGCCTCAGAGGTGATCAAAGTCATGGTTTGTTGTTTGTTTTTTTTAATTCACCGTTTCTTTGTGACAACACATTATGTCAGCCCCACCAGCTCATTTGTCTGCTGCAGTTCTACTTTATCAGCCTGGAGTAAAAAGAATTGATAAGTCTGGTTAGATAAAGTAAATGGAAACTCAGGACTCATTCCAATTTGCTGTACTTCGATATATTTCACAAACCTGAGAGTACTTTGTGTAGCACTAGTTGCTATTTGTGTATAAATATTGCACATTAGAAGATCTCTTAAAATAATATTTATGTTTATTTCTCCCCTTCCTGCCTCCTCTGGTTGTGTGCTTATTGGTTTTCTGATTGGAAGACAAATGTCATGCTTTTTCACTACATTCTTTTTCAGTCTGGAATGCTACCCCCAACAGGAATTCATCTTCATTGGGAGCTTGCTGGGCTGATAAAGCACAGGGAGATATTTTTCCAGGAGTCCTGGATACTAATGCAGCTGTAGCTTATAACTGCAATAAGTTATTTTGTGCTGTGCAAGATGAGTTCCTAAAGATATTTGATCATTGCCACCAGCAAAATCTGTCTTTGCTGTAATTTTGTTGGCTAGACTAGAAGTGCACTGAGGATGGTTCCTAAATCAGGTCTTATTTATTAAAGGGTTTGTAAGATGTTTTAGTGTGAGGCTCCAAAATTAAGAACAAAAAGGTCTGTAGGAATGGAGAAGTGCTAGTCACCAGTGACCACTAAGTATTTTATTTCTGGTGGACCAGAAGGATTTGTGGGTTTTTTTCTGCTTTTACTGCAGGGAGATATATCTGTCTATTTGAATTCTTATTAAGACTATTTACTGTTCAGGAAGGCTGTTTTGCAATTAGACACATTTAGACAATCACATCTTCCTCTCCTGATCAGCTGAAATGTCATAACATGTCAGTGGACACCTGCTATAAAGTTGGGGCAAGTATTTCTATTTAGGAATAGCTTTTTCTACCAGCTGGTTTGAGAGCAAGGCTCAGAGCAGGAGAGAGAGTATTGCAAAAAGGTGGAGACTGGTTAGATTTTATCTTATTTCTCTCAACATTCAAACATAGAGTTTAGATCTTGTTCTCAGACAGCACCATATTTATGCCCATGCAGGACAAATCTAATAATACCTTCTTTGTTTTTTAGGGACAATCTTGTATAAACAGATTATGATCTTTAAGGCCTTTTCCAACCTAAATCATTCCATGATTTTATGATTATGTAGTCCTGTACTGGAGCTGTCAAGCAATGTGGCAGCCAAAACAGTTGCAGCACATAGCTCCTACTTCCTAATGACACAGCCATCAGTAAAACCTGGAATTTGTGATGGCAGCACTGGATTCCTGTTTGGAGAGGGCAAACAGGGCTTGGTGACTCTCAAAGGGAAGCTATATAAGAAATCCAAAGTAAAGCTGATCTACAAGAGATTTTGCATATTGATGGACAGTAGAGAACTGGGGGAAAATAGTACAGTGAAAATGATATAAGATAGTCAGTGTTGGGTCTTCATTTTTGAAAATAATAGTAAAAAATCAATTTCCAGTAGACCCATCGTGTTATATTTGATAATAAATGAAATGGTCTACTTTGCTCCCAGGTGATTTAAACCTATATTTTTCTGCTCTCTGTGTATGTCAGTTTTCAGCCAAAATACAGTGCTTTGAAAAGAAATATCAGGGAACTTACTTTATTAATATGACTATAAGAGAAGTTAACATTTTTTATAAGAAAGAATTAATTTAGAAAACATGAAAGCATATACTTTCCAAAATCAGTCTTTGTTTTTCCTTTCTTTTTCAACCGAAGTAATTTACAGAAATTAATCTGAATTTACAAATAGGTTCTCTTTCTCTGTGCTCCAAAAGAAAATCTTCATTTCTCACCAGTTTACCCTTTGTTGAGCAAGAGCTTTAATTCAGAAACTGTTATCCACTGGGCAAATTATAGATCCTTCGGCAAGAAAGAAACCCTTATTTTAGCACCTAACAATGCATGTTAGGTGCTATATTCTTTCTTGATTTTTTTTTCCAAATAAGACCATTTGAAGTAGAAAGTCTGAAATTGTCTCTAGGAGTCACTTTTATTTGAGGATGTCAGAGGCAGCACGGAGGCACATGAATCCAAAATGTTGGCTGTGGATATTAAGCCCATATAACTCTGCTGCCAATGCACACCGATGTTCACCTCTGGGAGGGAGGGAAGAGTGGGTTAGGTCTATGGAGGGGGGACTACAAACTGGGCTTTAAAAATGTTTTAGAGGGACTTTTTACAAGGTCACATCATGATAGGACACATGGGAATGTCTTTAAGCTGAAAGAGGGCAGGTTTAGATTAGATAATAGGAAGAAATTCTTCCCTGTGAGGGGGGTGAGGCCCTGGTACAGGTTGCCAAGAGAAGCTGTGGATGTCCCATCCCTGGAAATGTTCAAAGACAGGCTGGATGGGGCTCTGAGCAACCTGGTCTAGTGGAAGGTGTCTCTGCCCATGGTAGGGAGTTGGACTTGGTAATATCTAAGGTCCCTTCTAACCCAAATGAAATAGCTGTGGAAGTAACTCTGCTAGAGAACACAGGTAAGGTAGAAAACATGTCTATGATTCTGCCACAGATATAAAGCTTGTAGTAAAAAAAAAAAAAAAAGGTTCCAGCTGACATCTCAGAAGCTTAGCTAAAAGGCCAGAACCACCAGAAGAACAGAGGTATTAACACAGGTTTCCTACTGATATTTTTATCCTTTTGGATCTCTCAGGTGAAACAGTTTTCTGAAGTCATGGAAATGACTAACATTTTTTTCAAAAAGCCAAACGTTGAAAAAAACCCCAAATCTTGATGTTGGATGAAATTCAAGTAAATGTCAGAATAAAAGAGGTGGAAGTTCTATGATGAACATTTTGGTGCTCTTAAGGGCATTTTTTAGGTGGATTTTGGGTTTGGACAAAACAAGCAAATACAATTAAAAAAAAAATTTAAAGTTTCAGTTGTGTGAAATGTATTTCCTGCAGAAAAAATAAAAATAAAACAAACAACAAAAAAAAATCCAACCAAACTAACAAAAAACCCCAAAACAAATTAAAAAAAAAAACCAAACACAAAAAAAGCACAAAAAAAATCCAGTCCTGCAAACATACCCATTTAACAGACTGAAATACGTAATATATGCAAGGTACCATGTCAGAGTTATTTTCAGCTCCACCAGAGAGCCCAAATAACAGGGCTCTGATTGATATATCAATCCTCCTATATAGTCTACATTCTCTACCAAAAAGATATCAGATTTCTTCAGTTTGTATAATATTAACCCAGTTTGATTTTACAGAATCAAAGAATGGGTAGGGTTGGAAGGGACCACAGTGGGGTCACCTGGTCCAGCCCCTAAAGCACATTACACAGGAGTGTGTCTCGATGGCTTTTGAGTATCTCCAGGGAAGGAGACTCCAAAACCTCTCTGGGCAACCTGTTTTAGAGCTCAGTAACTCCTACAGCATAGAAGTTCTTTCTCATCTTCAGGTGAAACTTCTTGCGTTCCAGTTTCTGCCCATTGTCTTTTTTTCCATTTCTAGGCACCACCAAGATACTTATACACAATGATAAGGTCCCCTCTCAATCTTTTCTTCTCAGAGCTGAACAGGCCCAGCTCCCTCAGATTTTCCTTGCAAGAGAGATGATCCAGTCCCCTCATCATCTTTGTGCCCCTCTGCTGGGCCTGCTCCAGGGCAGAATTTAACCTGGTATTGCTGAGTACGGGCACACATCTGCATAATGATAAATAGAAAGATTCTGAGCATATGCACTTGGTTACTGGCAAAATATCAGCATCTTCCATGTTTTCAGTAGCTGTCCCCTTCACCCAGTGCCGGTCTCAATGAGCCTGCATTGCAGAGACAAGTTGCTCGCAAGACTTTTTTATACTTTTCAATTTTATTTTCTTTTAATTTACAAAGCACTAGAAGCGTATTTCAAATTCTTGGGGACGTACACCAAAGAATCCTCAATCTTTTACAAGAGAGACAAAGGGAAATGAGAACTTAAAAGATTACAGACTTCTGAGTCAGTGGGAGAGGGGTCAGTAGGTAACTGGGCGGGGGGGCTTCCTCAGGACTCAGTTTAAGACCTTTCTCTAATATCTTCCTTTGTTTCTCACTGTCCTGATTTCATCTTCTGCTGTGTCTCACTTACACTTGTACAAAAGGAACTCAGAGTAGAACATAGTCCAACCTTTTGCATACAGGTTTCACAACAGGGGAGCTTTAACTTATTCAGTCATTCCACTAATTACCTGAGTTGATCATCTGCTCAATCTGATTCAGTCTCCACAGCAATGAGTGATGAAAACACAATAAAAGCTTGCTAATAATTATGCTTTTCTTTTTCTCATGGTCAGTATGAACTAACCTGTACACAGCCTTGCAAAATACAGATCAACATTTCTTTATGTAATAGATGAGAAAATTTCAGCAGCAAACTGTGTTTAACTGGAGAGCACCTATATGAGGAAATTAAGGACCTGAAGAGTACTTCCAGTATTGATAGAGGGTTTGGGGCTTAAATTACTGATTGACCATTGTAATTCTCATTGGTGTTTTCCAACCAGCACAATTCTGTGAGGAGTTTACAGCTTCTTTGTATTTTTGGAAACAGCCCTTAAGGACACTCTTAAATTGCTTTTTAAGGCAGCTGAACAAGAGAAGAAACAAGCAATCTGATACTTCATTTATGCAGTCTCTCCCATCATGAGCAGAAAAAACCCATGGCACACCTTCTCAAGGCAGGAGCAGCTGTGCTGTGAGCACATGCTTGTGGGGGTCTCTCAACAGAAGTGGACACATATTGCAAAATCAGGGGTTTTAATTTCTATCCGAGATGTTATGTAAAAATAATATGATGAAAATTGAATAAACATGAAAATGCATCTTACCTCAGCTATTATTTTTATATAAAGGGACCCATGCTCTGAAAATGAAGTAGAAAACTCACTCAGAAGAGGCAGGTTATTGCTCTGTTTTTAAGGATTTCAGTCTTTTTTTTTTTAAGTGGTTGGAATGAATGAAGTGAATTATGGAAATTACCTGTAGCATTCTCACTTTCAGGTCTCAGTCTCTAAGAGATCAATGGTTTCAGAAACAGTATTATCAATGGATTTTAATATTTTTGCATGCTGCAGCTGTTGAATTTTCCATCTCATTTTTCTCTAATTAAGTCTCCTAATTGTGATAGTTTTCACCCTAGGCCTGTATACTAATATGGTACCTCATATGGATCCCCTCCAGTTTCAATGTAACCTTGAGCCTTCCAACACAACTTGAAATTTCTCCCTATTGCACCTGGCTGACACTTTTTTAAGGCTAAAAGTCTTTGAAAGGAAAATATGAGGACGAATGTAAAGAGAGGCAGATGTTTGATCAAACGGAAGATCATTTCTTCAGGAACATGAGAAAAATAAACTGGGATTAATTATTTTTGTCTGCAGGTCTCTACACAAAAGTTATTCCTTCAGTGTGAGAAGTCTTTGCTACGTGAGAAGCTCCTCCTGTTTTCCTGATGTTAACAGGGCTGGTACTGCTCCCTTTCACTGGAAGCTGGAAGGGTCATTCTGCAGCTCGTTGAAGATGTCTCCTGGCTCCTTTATGCATGGGAGGAGAACTTCCTTCTCTCTCATGATTGAGTTGAAGGAGTTGTGCTGCTCTGTGGTTACTCTATCAGGGAGATATCCCTCCAGCCTCCATGTCCCTGACCCAGCATGTTCTGTGTGTCACCTTTCACTGCTTTTTGCCAATGCACAGCTTCAGCAATAGCGTAATGTTGCTGCTTAAGAAAATTAGAAATTTTCCTGCTGCCTAGAAAGTAGTTGCTTTGAAATTCAGTTAGGGGTATTACAATATTTTGAGGATATTTTGAAGCATGTGTGCTCTCTCAAACCTGAATATTATTGTTAACATTTTCTTTCTGTGGTCCCTACAAGTCTCACTGACAAAACTGTGAGTCCAGTCTCCTGGCAGGGGAACAGATGACCAGCAATTCTGGGGCCACCCAGTCTGACTCCTGGCAGACAGTCCAGCCTTTCGATGAGTTTTTCTGATAAACACCACACTCTATGTATGTGTAATGACCTTGGTGTTTCAGGAGCAGCTTAAGGTTTGTTGAAAGGTCATAGGTTGGAAAATTGCCCTCTCCACTCACTGCTCAGAAAAATGAAATCAGATGAGAAGATCTAAGAGAATCAGATCACACCAAATTAAACTAACACAATCTGTTAATCTTCCTTTGGGTTCTTCCAGCCTCCTGGTAAACAATAACCAATACTACATTTCTAGGCTAATAAGGTGCCTTTATTAAGTCAGGAATGCATGAGAACATAAAATTGGAATTTTGGTAATTTATTATCATCTTGGGAAACAGAAGGGAGAATCTTCAACCTCAAAACGATTCACCAGCTTCAGTTAACAGGAAAGAAACAACCTCTCTTTCTCAGAACACATATCTTTTTGAGATGCCTGCAGATATGACAGAATTAAGTCAGAATGAACTGTGTAGGTCTGATTCAGAGCAAGAGTGAGGCAGTGGCAAATCTATCAGGCAGAGCATCCAAGCAACCACACAATTCTCATCTTTTGCTTACCTTTTAGCCCTTAGTTTTGCAACTTTCATTCTGGACCACAAGCTCACCATCATCTGTAAGATTGGAACCAGTTCCACAGGTCTATGTGCCCTCTCTCCCACATGTATCAGAGACAGTTCAATGCCATGATCATAGTGGTCAGTTGTGTTGGTTTTGTTGTTTTTTCTGAGAAAGAAGGAAGAAAAGCATATAAACTTTGGTCTAAAAATCTAGTTCTAAAATTTTGGGCTTTGACTCACAGTCCGTACTCAGAAAACACCTGTTCTATTTTTTAAATAGATACTCATCTGATACTCAAGCTAAAGTAAAATAAACCTGTCATGGTTCAACCTAAATGTAATACATATACACATTATATGTTATGCATTTAATATGTAGATTATTTACATATTTTATATATTATATTTAGGTTGGTGATATTATTAAATGCAAATGAAAAAATACATTTTAAATTTTGATGATCTTCTTTAAAATATCACAATTTGAACTCAATTTCCAAAAGCAAATGTTGCTTTTATTTGCTTGAAGGTTGAAATATTTCATTTTGGAAAAATAAAAATAATAACGATAAAGATTATTTGAATTTATATATTTCTCTCATACATGTTTCTTAATTTTTGAGAGTGGAGAATATATAATTAAATTCTGTACTTAAATTATATAATTCAAATCTAAACTATAATTTTCAGATCTTAATGAAAACTAGTTGCTGAGTCTTACTCTTTTATAACAACATCTGTCTCTTGCAGTTTTATGCATTTTTTTCTGATATATATTCTCTAAACAGGAAATACTTTGTTGACTTAGGGCTGATGATTGTTTATATGTAGGGTCCTAAATCTAAATTAATTTTCTTTCCTTATATTTGCAACATTTGAATATTGTCCTTAATCTGAAATCCCCTAAGTGATCTCAGTAATTATCCCACCCTGGCAAAGGGATGCTCGCCGTGATCCATAATTGTTTTTCCTGACTCTTGGTCTTTAACTTCTCTGAACAATACATTAGGTTTCCCAGGAATGGGGAGGCACTCCAGAGAAGCAGAATAATCATGCCAGTATAGATTTAGCTATAAAGGTATATATTATTTCTTAGCTCTATAAACTGTGAGTAGGGTTGTTTGTTTGGTTTTTTTCCCAAGCTCGTATATACCTATTTTATGCTTTACTGCTCTGTTGGCAAATTTTAATTTATTTTTATTTCCAATGTTTTATTATGTTTGCACTCAGCTGAGTTAGAGACCAGAATGGGTGATTGTTATACAGTAGTTTACTTTTAAAAGAAATAGGGCTTCTCAAGCAGCTAATACAGGAAGATGTATCACCAGCTTGAATAATTGTGACAACCATAGACGGTATCAGTGCCTGTTTGTTTGCACAATACCCTACTGCATTAAGAAAGCCATCCCAGCTGTCTTGGGCTCTGGAGTCACCCATTTCATCACTTGACACTGCAGCAGATGTTATGGATTGATAACAGACTTCACTTCATTCACTCCACATCTAAGATTACCCCTAGAAAAAAAAAATCAAATACATTATAACACTCCCAGCCATTTGTAAAAAAAAAAAAAAAAAAAAAAAAAAAGATCAGCAATTTATTCTCTTTCCTACACCATTAAATGGCTCCTTTTGGGCTTTGAAATTTATTTTTTTTTAATTTTTTTTCTTCACTTAACCCATCCACAGTGGTCGGTATGCATCTTACTACCTTCTGAAAGAGACCGAAAGATGGAGATAGATTTAATGATTTAATTATTTGCAGACTCACACAGGTTTTAGCATTATGAGTTACATTCCCATTATATCAGATGCCTTATGTTTTTAGTGATAGTATGTTAATGCAGCACATTTATTGTGTTGGTGGCAGAAATACCAGACAAACCAAGCACTGCAGTTTTGGGTCTAGTAGGCGAATAGTGATGTTTGGATGTGCCCTGCCTTCCTTCTGGTGATGCTGGGCATTGTATTTTATTTGAGATACAGTGGGTGAATTTGTATTTAAATGCTGTAGTGTCATGCAGATAAGTGAGCAGAAAATGTGTATTTGTGGCAGGGCAGGGGTTGCCCACTCACCTTTTAAGAATGCAGCTGATGGAAGAATTACATAAAATACACAGAGGGAATAAAATGTAGGGTGTTATCCTGCCATCACCTGCAAACTGAATCATAAGGATGGGGATATTCATGGAACTCTCTTCTCTGTCTTTTGAAGAGGCTGGAGCAGTGGGTGTCTTTTTGGGGACTGTGCCAAATAATACTGTGTTCTGTGAAAGTTCAAGTAAAAGCGACAAGGTTTGGTTTCACTTTGCTGACTGGACAATTACATCAATCACCTGGAATGGGAGCAGAGCCACCCTGTGTTCCCTGTGCAGCTGCCCAGAGGTCCTGGGCAGGCTGGATCACACCCTGCAGAAGATCCCAGCTCTGTCTCTCAGTGGCTGTATGGGCTCCTAGGGCAAGGAGGGTCTAGCTTGGCTCAGCCGGTGATGTGGCTGGAGATACGTGGGAGAAATGCAAGGTTTAGGGTGGGATTTCAGTGAATTCTAAGGGAAAGTGGTGGGTTTGGCCTTAACCTTGACTGACCATCAGAGGCTGACCAAGCTCCTCTATCAGTGCCCGTTCTCAACAGGACAGGGAGAGAAAATACAGTGGAAAGCTTATAGGTCAGGATAAAGAGGGTGAGATTGCTCAGCAGTTATTGTCACAGACAAAACATATTTGACTTAGGGAAACTAATTTAGTTTATTGCCAATTAAACAGAGTAGGGTAATGAGAAATAAGAACAAACCTAAATTTGCCTTCCCCTAATCCCTCCATTCTCCCCAGCCTCAACTTTACTCCCAGCTCTTCTACTTGCTCCCCTTGAGCAATGCAGGAGAGTAGGAATGGGGCTGGTCAGTTCATAATCCATCTTTTGCACAGTCCTCCTCACGCTCTTCACCTGCTCCAGTGTGGGGTCCCTGACATGAAATACTGTCCTTCATGAACTTTTCCTTGCTGACATGTGTGTCTGTTGGGCTGTGGCTCCCACATTTTCCAGTTCTTGTCTCCCAGCTGCTGTCCCACAGCTCTTTTTCCTTTTCTCAAGTCTGTTATCACAGAGGTGTTACTGCTGTTACTGATGGGCTCCGTTTGGCCAGCAGCAGGTCTGTCCTGGAGCTGCTGGAACTGACTTTGTCTAACACAAGAACAGCTTCTGGGGTAATCTCACACATGCCACACCTGCAGCCCCTTTAGTGCTAAAGCCTTGCCAAATAAACCTCATACACAGAAGTATTTCCAGACTTTGCATTGATATTGTGTGTGATTTGAATGCTGAATTTCCCTGGACACTTCGAAAGTTCAGGTATAAAACACTTGGTTAAAAATTGGTTCAAAGTATCCGACTTTTTGGTGTACAAACGGTATTGACTTCTCTAGCTGAGCTGATAAAAGATAAAAGCTACTGATTTCGAGGTCTCCAGCACTTCTGTGGAGACCCATCTTGTTGTAAAGCAGTTTCTGACTCTTCATCAGTTACAGCTTGGAAAAACAAATCAGATGTTTTGAAGACCACAAGGAAGCCTAAACTGAGTGTCTGCTTCTTGGAGAACAAAAAACATACCCTTTACATAGAAGCAATTTTTCTGACAATTTTCAAATCATGCCATGATAATTGATGACATCTTACAAACTGCTTGTGAGAATGACTTTAGCATGAGCAAATTCTTCCACCCCAGTATTTATTTATTAGTAAAGTGCCCTATCAGCTCTTATTTCTGAACTATACAAAAAGATAAAAAATACAAGCTAGGTACATGGAGTTGATTGTTTCATTGACACCTGAGAGAAAGAAGCTTACTGAATAGCCTGTAATTGTCAGAGTTTGAACATGTTTAGATCTTCTCTTTTTTTTTTGAAGAGAAAATATTATGGTGGCTAATATAGTGAGGAACCAGTAATATTTCTTAATATGAATAAGACCTTGCAGAATTTGTCAGGTATAAATGAGGTTTAATTTACCATATTTTTATTCATCTCTTTATTCTTATTCCCTTCAAAATCCTCAGAGCATGACTCTGCAGTGATGGAAATTTAAGCAGAACCATTTTTGTTGTGTTGGTTAGATTTTTTTTCCCCCACACATTTATAAAACTGCAGGAGTTGAAGCAACACTTTATCACCCTGACATGTTCTAAGTTGTCCCTGCTAGCACTAAAATAGCTGTTGATTGATATGATAGAAATTGGTGTTGGGTCCTCAAGAAAAGGGTGACTTCTGGATACAGGCTCTGAACATCTGCAATTCTGTTTCACACAACTGCAGAAATACATGTTCTCGTCTGATAAAAGACTTGGCAGAGAAAAGCAGGTAGATTTCTCTCCCATCTCATATATAATGAAACACTAATATGAAGCCTCAATGAAGCTTCTCAACTGAGGAAAATACAGAAAATTTTCATTATATTAAGTCAAAGCCTCCCATTCATTTTGTCTACAGTAGAAAGACACGCAACAGTAACTTACTGTAGGCAACATTTCATAAGTTAATATCTAGATCATTATTCTTGTGTATGTTTCCTGGAAAGAATGTTAGATGTGTGGGGTTTTTCTATGAAATACATATTCAATTAGCTTATGAACTTTTTATTGTTATTGCTTGTATTCTGCCTATTTGAGTATTCTGACACAGCACCCGCTGAAGTCAAATCACTGAGCTCACTAGGATTATTCTCACTTACTCCAGTATTGTGGAAATTTGAATTAGTCTGTCTCTTAGGCTACTTCTCTTCTAGTTGTTAGGTGTGATAACACCTAAAGCTCTACCTATTTATAGCAAACCCTTATACTCTATAGTAAACCCCCACTTTACCATCTAAATTTGTCCATCTGGGTGTTGACATCCTGACCGTTACAAACCACTCACCTCCCAGCCTATTTCTCTGCAGTGTTAATATTTTTTTGCTGCTAAATCAACCACAGATACCTCACACAAGGAAGCCTGCCAGCATCAACACACCCCTGCTCAAGTTTTCTGTTTTCTGGCCACTTCTGTGTCCCTTCTGTTTCATATTTATATGTAGGGGAAGTAGGAAGTGTACTCAGGAAGTAGGAAGTAGGAACTGTCCTCAACCTTACTATTGAAATGAAGTTCTTCACTTTTATGACAGAAAATTCTAAAATTCTTGTCCAAGCATTTCTGGAGTTCTAAATCTGTGGACTTTATCTCTCTCTGTCCATAAAATGAAGCATGTGAATGACTGTGAAGAACTAAAAGTGATGATGAAAACTCTAGGACTATAAAACCTGTGTTTCCTGGTATTCTGCCTCTGTTCCCCAGAAGAAATGGACTGAGACTCTTCGCAACATGAGGATGTTCTACATTTTGACTTCAAAATCCCCAGTTCAGGAAAATATATGCCCCAAGTCATTCATTCCTCCCCATCTTGCTTCAGGAGCACTAATAAAAATTATTTATATTTTAAATTCCTCAGTATATAGGAAGGATTAAACTGTGCCTCATTGCCATCCTGCAAATAAAATGCCATCATGTGGGATTGATAGATACTACAAGGGGTCCAGAACTGTTATATACTTGACAAACAGTTCTATATTAGTCTTAAAAATATATAAATACAAATTCTTTACCAGTAGAAACAGAAGTATCTCAGTGGAGACAGATGTCATTTATGGGACCACTTGTACCATATTGTACTACACCACCCAAAGAGACACAATCCCACTTTCACGTTTTGTGCTGGAATAAGTCCATCGTGCTGGAATAAATCCATTGCCTATCATGGAGTAATTCCTGTGACATATAGATGTCACCTAAGGGAGAATCAGGTACCTATAATAATGTTCGCAATAAGAAACTATTAATTCTTCATTGAAGAGGTCACAAAAGTGTCAAAAGGGACTCCCTGCTGAAAAAGAAAACAGTTATGCCTCTATTTTGAAAGCCTTTTTAAGATTTTTAGAAGATGATTAATGTATTTTTTCTCTGCAAGTTTTCAATATTTATCATGGAGAGGAACTTTAGTTTTATATTGGATCAGCTCAGGTGGAAAACAACCCAACTGTTATTAATTAGCAATATGTATTTGCCTAAGCATGCTGAATATGTGAATCCTGTTAAATTACAAGTGGTTCTTTTGCTTCTTATGACTATGATACATTTTCTCAGCGAAAAATATTTTGCAAGAAAAGGTATTTTCTCTATGTCTTTGTGTTTTACCTTTTTTTCCTTTCAAGATGTTCTGTGTACCTTTCACATTTACCGTATATAAGTTCTCAAAGATGTTGAAAACACTGTTTTTGCTGTTTCACAGATATGTGGATACTTTGCTACTGGAAGGTCTGAGAAAGTCTTTCTTGGGCTGTACAAGAAATTTTTAGAAAAAGCAGAATATGAAAAAATCTCTTCTAAGGTCCATCTCTTCTAAGGTCCACCCTAAATATAAGAATCTTTAACAAGTTGCCCACACCTTTCTTTTTTTTTTTTTTTTTGTTTCAAGGTGCATATGATCCTATTTAGACCTTGGTAATAAATGTACAATATCTGTACTACATTTCAGCATCCTTTCCTGTACATAATAGATTCTAAATAAGTCATGCTATATGATTACCATCCACCTTTTTATCCATCTTAAAGAAATCACTGACAGAAAATTTGTTGGTTTTTTCCTTCTATTTTTAACTCTTGAGGTCCACAGAACAGCTGATGCAGCCCAGCACATGAGAAAAGAAGCTGAAGATAAAAAGTGTGAGACAAATTTAAACCTAAATAATAGAAGTGAAGCTTGACAAAAAGCCTGTATATATCTCTAATTATATTGCCTTGCTACCTTGTCAAAGAGCTGAGAACACCCGATGTTTCTGCACCAGCTTCTACAGGAGTGAAAGAGTAAAAACCTTTTTTTTTTTTTTCAGCAGCAGAATGGGACATTCTCAGGTCAGAAGATTCAGAAATATTAATCCAGTGCTACAAAGCAATAGAAATTTTAGCAGTACATATGTTATGAGGTTACATAGAGGAAGGGAGTCATATCATCTCCACAATCTCTCTGATATAAATTTCATGAAAATGAGATTATTTAGCACCAGTCGTGTGGTGAGTGGTTGGTTTTTTAGCTATATAACCAGAAATGCATGAAAAAATGGTGTGACAGGAAAAGGAAATATATAAAGAAAGCAATGAGCAAAAAAAGCTTTGGATATTAAACAGGAAGTAAGGAAGAGCTGTGTTTTAAATCTGATGTACCACTGGAATCAGCACTTTAATGAAGTGTGATTAGTTCTACAGGATGGTTGGAATTCCTTAAACCATTTAAAATGGGGCACATAAAATGACATTTATCCCATTTAGTCCTATATAAAATAAACTGCTCAGGTAAAGCTGGCTTTTTAAACACCTTCTTTAATCAGCAGAAGGGGGTAGCCACACCAGCAACTAATTAGTGTTAACTGTCTAATCATAGGAAGCACTGCCTTTTGGAGGAGAATGTGAGATGACATCAGAGGTCAGAAGTAAGAAGGGGATCCTCAGTTCTTGTGGTCATGTAGATTCCATGAAAAAGGGTAAGGAGTACATATGACCACCAGAAACAAAAGGCACTGGCCCATGATCTCTGTCAAAAAGCAGGGGGTATAAGCTAAAGTCTTGTTTGAAGTAGTCAAATCTATTGGATGACTGTAACAAACTACACAAGAAAGCATCACCTAAAAAAGCTCAAATGGTTCCATGCTTAGTATAAATCCATAAGCCAGGGGAAAGGTGATGGTGAAGGTCTTTGAATACCGAGTTCATGAGGACACTGAGAATGATGCTGGGCAGTACCAGCCATTAGGACACTGTAGGCACGGCAAGAACACGATCCCGATCCTAACTAATCATCTCAGCTACTTTTCTGTCCCTCTGGTAAGAGCAAATAACTTAGACACTTTTCACTTTGAATACCAAAAAGTGTTCTTTGAAAAATAATAATATGTTCCATGAAATATGAATCATTTGACCAGTTTCTTAGGTGTTTTCACTCACTTTTGAATGATTAAAACAAGGAAAGAGCAGAGATCATGCATTGACTTGGAACGATCTTTATCTCCTTTGAGGTAATACCATTTCTGCTGAGTGATCAGGGCTTTCTGGGAAAATTACCTCAAGCCCACATATAAACAATATATGGGGAGCTTCAAAAACAACTAAAGGAGAAGCTGAAAATAAGGTCTCTTCAGTATCGAGAATCTGAGCAGCGAAGAATGATTCTGGGCCTGATGTACTGGAAACACTCCTCACTATGAAGGACAGTCACATTAGCTACTATTCTTGAATATTCTTCTGTTTCCATTTGTCCTTCACAGAGGTTGTAGGGTCTGCAGAACAGTGAGCTGCCTTTCCATTTGAATTTTCATGGTCCCTAGTGCATAGTAACTTCATATGTCACTACTCAATCATAACTTAAATGATAAATGCAAAATAAATGTAAGACTTCCTTGTTTATGTACAAAATTACTATAATTATACTTAACCCTGAAGAGATCTTGAGAAGCTCAGCTAATTGCTGTGATGGAAACTCCTTTGGAAGACTTTTGGGGGAAAGGAGAGATGGGAAATACCTTGAGATAATCCTTCTCTCCAGGCATTCGGATTCACAGTAACAGCTCAAGGCATTATAGCGAGGAGTTCAAGTCAGCACTATTTGACAGTTTACATTTAGAAAGGAAGCCAGTGTAGAACTTTAGCAAACTAAATGGATATTACCAAATTTTGATTTTTTGAGGAATACTAGTCTGATAGAAGTGAAGATAAAATACATTTCTTTCATTTTGAAAAAAACAAAACCAACAAAATCAACTCTTTTATGCAAAGATTAGTCCCCTTATTTATATATATTCTAATGATTCTAATAAGGCACAAAAATGTTCGGTTTTAGCTGGGTGATATCACTATTAGGATTCAAATCAAAGAATTAGCTGGTTTTGTTTTTGGTTTTGTTTTTGATTTTGTTTTTCTGCAGTGGATTACCCTCCACAGAGTGAATTTTTGTTCTGCACGTTGCTCTATCAAGGACGAGTCACCCTCCTCCAGAAATTACTTTCACACAATGACAAATCCCAGAGCATGGAAAACAATAAATGAAGAATCATTTAGAGTGGGTGACATCTCTAAAAAATAAAGATAATCACAGCTAATACTGATCACATCAGTAAATTCCTTGGCTCTGTGGGCTGGAGCTCTAATGAGAAGTGATTGCTCCCATATAATTTGCTTTGCAGCCTGCAGCACTCAAATCCCAAAGAGTAAATAAGGGCAACACTCAGGGAACACTCTGTAGGTGTGAGAAGGACAGTGGCTATCTGATAGTCATGACTGCAATCCTAAATCATGGGAAAATGTAGGTAGGCTGTGGGAGATAAATGGGCAAGAAAAACACAATGCTTGAACCAATGCTTGATTCTTTCTGTCCATGCACTTAAACCCTGAGTTCCTATGAGAAAGAAGAATCTCTGGCCACACAGAAGTTTGTTTTAACAATTCCACTGCAAATATCACTTCTGATATTTGTCAGATGCTCAGTTGTTCTTTATGACTATCGTTGCCACTGTGAGTGAAGAATTCCTCCTCTAACGTGTGGCAGAAAAAGCATTCAGAGGGATGGAAATAAAGACAAATATAAAAATAAAAACGGGGGAAAAATTAAAATACTTCAAATATTTTTCTTTAATTTTCTCTTAAGTTCTCTAAAATATATCTAGTGCCTGATATTTCATAAGTCTCCAGGTGCATGAGTGCATAAATTTTACCATTGTAACAGTGTACTACTTATCTAGTTACATGGCTAATTCTTCATGTACTGCAATAAAAAGTCTGTTTTCTCTGGTACCAGTGTCCCAAGGGGAAATCCAATTGCAAATGTAACTGTGCTTCTTCAGTATCCTTACCAGAAATCAGGATTACTTTGGAATCTCTGATCTTGCATACACCTTTATGTGTCAGGCTCTGCACATGTAGAAGCAGCCTTCTTATCACATATCAAAGCATTTCTAGGATTTAGGATCTCCAAAGAAAAGCAACTGTTTACTACATATTGTTTTTAAACGCTTTCAGATAAGCCACTGTTTTAAAAAATAGGAAATAACCCAACAAATTCTATTCATTTACCATGTAGATCCATTAAGATGTGCAAAAAGAAAAGTGACAAAAATAATTAGTCTTATTTTTTATAATTAACTCTTCCCTTCTTAGAAAGCAAATGGTTAAAGAGAACATTTTTGTTAAGATAGCTCATCTCAAACAGATTGAATAGCTTTTGAAAATATTTTTTGTTGAATCCACTTACATGTACATATGATCCTATTTAATTAATCATTCTAAAATTGCATCAGATTTTTTCACAAGGGTGGACGTACGGTCTCTTTAACAAATAATTCCCATTTGATTCTATGACTCTATCCAAAAATACACAACAACTGACAGGGTTCTAATGATTTTGTACATTTTTTTAGCCCTTATTGGGGGTGAAAGAAGATGAATATCATAGACACTGAGTTTTTCTGTTTGAAACTAATACAGTACATCTGGATTGGCAAATGTTAAATAATCAGTCTCAAGAATCTGACATAGTGAAAAGTCTGGTCAGACTGCTCAATTAATGGATAAAGGTATCATATGTACCCTCTATCTGAAGCATTTACACATGACATGAGATCCCCTAACATGAAACCAAATCCCTGACCCTCATTTCTGACAGTAACAGTAGCTGCAAGTGCTTAATATGTTGTGGAGCTGTAGTTGTGAAATCTCTCTTTCCTTATAAATATTCAGAGAGTGCTCTAAAGAGTTTAACTTCATGTCCCTCAAACCTCAAATCGCAGTTTGAGATGTGTTCTCAAAATTTCAGAGAGTCTTCACGTTACGAGGCATTTCAAAAGTTCTCAGGATCTCGAATATTACACTTGGAAAATGTTCTTTGAGAAAATCCTGCCACAGATTAAACCAGAGATCCCGTCCTCCATCGATATAGATCAGATTAGTTGATTTTCCCCACTTGAGGATTTGACCAAGGAACTGTATATTATTTGCATTTGATTTTGAAAGAACACACTGAAGCTCATATATTTTGGATGATTAAAGCTTCATATTAATTCTGCAAGCATATCCAATAATCTTTGCTGGATTTCATTTTCTGAGCTGAACTGAAATATCCCCTTCCAAGTAGTTAGTCAGATGAAAGAAAGATTGTGTACCTGGTTATAGAAAATTGTAGAGTACCAGTGGGCCTGTGCTCTCAAATTCTTCTCCTCTCTGAACAGTTTTCAACATGATAAACAGGAATGACCCTGAAAAAATAATGGAATTATACTAGAATAAATAGGAATATAAATAGAACTGCTCAAATTATGTATATTATATTTCATGCCTGCATAGATCCATGCAAAAATCTATGATTTTCCTATATTAAAACTTTATTAGATTTTCTTGGGTTTAGGATGCCCAGATCAATACACACCAAAAAGATTTTACCAAAGTTTGGTTTGGAAGTGACTTTACAGATCATCTAATTCCAACTTCCTTGCCATGGACAGAGTATAAGTTTGTGCACGTACACTCTTGTTTATGTTTCAACCTTGCATAAATATACATATATATATATATATATATGAGTCTTTCATAAATTGCCTAGTTTGTACTGACACCCCCAGACATCCAGTAAGATATACTATAACACCTGACACTATTATGGCATAAATCTTAGAAGATTTCAGAGCTATACAGGTAGAACATTTATTGTAAAAGCGTTTTGCTTGGCAAGAAAATAGAGCGTATGCATATTTCTTATGCCACTGGCAACCGCAAATTAAACATCTAATTTTTTATATATTCGTTTCAATTGAATGCAAATGAACTTCCATGGGGACTCAAAAAGGACAAGAGCATCAACTGTGTAGGGAACACTCTTCAAACATGGCTTGCCCACCAAAGCTGGATGCAGTTTAATGTGCATCTGCATAGGTATCCTTCTGTTTGAAAATATATGCATTTACATGGGGATTTCGACTTTTCCTCAGATCTCTTTTCAAACAGCCAGTATGAAAGGGAAAGAACTTTAAAAAGCTGGCTTTTCAAGTAGAATAAAACTTGGCTTGTCATGCTGCTTCTAATATGTTTTTCCTCCGTCTGACCTTTGCTCTAAATTTCTGTGATGGAAGTTTTAGGGTTGTAGGACTGGGAGGTAAATGTTTGTCAGCTTCATAAGCTTTTTTTGGAGAGTACCCAGCTTCAGATCCAGCTTTATAAGGAAAAAAAAAAATAAAAAAAAAAAAAAAAGAAAAGGGAAAAAAAGTAAAGAAAGAAATACTTTTCATGCCGCTTCAATTAGGCCCCTGGGTGAAGATCATACAGCTTTGAAACTGTTCCGTTTTGACAAAGTTCCAAAGTGCTATGCACATGAGGGAAAACTAGAGTTTGCTGTAATGTAAACTGTTTAACATGCCCACAGAGGTCAAATCTAAATTTTCCCAAGCGTTTGGGTTTGTTTAAACATTAGAACATGGTTTGGTGTCAGTGAATAGGAAAACTTTAATGTTGTGGGTGGGAATCTACCCATCTTTCTTTGTTAAAGTTCCAAAGGCTACTGCAATAAAAATATTCATTTACCAAGGGGGCTATTGTGATAAGCATCCAAAGACATTATGCATTGGTGTGAAAGAAGCAAGCAGGAATAGACATCAGCATTGTGGGTGAAAAGAAACAAGTCTTCCTTTCTATTTTTCTTTTTTTTTTTCCTTTGTAGGACTTCCAAAGTCCAGTTTTAAATGAGGTTTTTTCAGGGTGGTCTGGTTATCTGCACTTCCATATTTCTCTGTATGAATATAATAAAGCTTGAATAGCTGTGAGAGTTGCTAAGTTGTACAATAACTGCATATTTTATTTCTGGTTTTCAATCATGTCCTTTAAAATCAATGTGGACTGCATTTACCTGTAGAGCCTGAATTGCTCACAGGACACTGACTGCCTGCTGTAAATCAATACGGTTTTTTTAGGGCAGCATCACAAATGATGTAAACCAGGAGTAGTTCTGAAGATATGTTTGGGTTTTTTTTCAGTTGGTACAGAACCTCAGACATTTAGCACTAAGCCAATACTGTTAATTAATCATTAGCTTTTGCAATGCCAAAGAGTAGAGAAGTATCACCAATAAAACCTCCTACTGATTTGATTGAAATGTCCTAGCCAATGTATTATACATTTAATACTTTTAGAAGATACTTGCATACTTTGGAATATAAAATCTGTGTTTATTTTCTTTACACTTTTCTGGTTTTAACCAGGAATTAAAATCAGTTGTGTTTTTAGTTTATTATACCAAGCTCGAGGTACAGAGTCAGAGAATCAGGGTTGGAAGGGACCTCTGGAGATCATCCAGTCCAACCCCCCTGCCAAAGCAGGGTCACCTGGAGCAGGTGACACAGGAATGTGTCCAGGTGTGTTTTGAATGTCTCCAGAGAGGGAGAGGTTTAGCAGTCTGCCAGAAGTAAGTTAACTCACCTGGCCAAATATATTTGTCTACCTTTCCTTATGGTTCTGCATATCGTGGGTGTAGAGAACTAAGGTTCTTCAAAGACAGCTCAGAGCATTTAGGAAAACTCCTTAAAGAAATTATGTTTCCTAGCAGTGTGAAAATAACCTATATCTTTGGGAAAAAATGTAATGGCTAGTTACAATTTTATAATTCTGATTCTCCAGTGCCCAGTACATGCACATGGAGATCTCATGAGCTCTGGGTTTTTAGATGACCACCATTGTTAAAAAAAACAGCCAAAAAAAGCAACCAAAAACCCAACTGAGATTGCTTACAAAAATCCACCTCAGCTGTGGGATGAAATCCCAATTTTTTTTATTTTTTTTTTTTTTTTTAGAATCTGAAGGAGCATTCTGGGATGACACTCAGGAAGACAGGGTAGGTTTCATGTGCTTTCATAAGTTTATGCATAAATTATGTCTCATAAAAAGTTGGAATGTTAAAAATTATTGGCCTTTTAACATTATTTTTATTGTTTTAATTTTATTTTTTTCAATTTTATGTTTTATTTAATTACCCAGATGTCAGATTGTTGACAGCATTGCAGTGGACTTTTTAGTCTTGTTCCCACAAAGGTCTGACCATGTTGGATAGCTGGAGGTGTATTCTTATACACAGACTAATTCACCTGCCTACATTTCTATAGCTCTCTCTGTAATCATGGCTGTGAGATCCTAGTTCAGCACATGACAAGGAAATACTAACCTAAATAAAACTTGAATACAGAAAAACTTTCAATATCCTATTACATTTCTTAGTAGAAGAACAGGAGCAGATACAGAATCTAATTTCCATGACTAGTTTGGACATGAGCAGAGTGCTTCTTACATCGGTCTGAACTCTGTCCAAATTAGTAGCACCTGAAATTCATCACCATCCAAAAAGCAGCACAGAGGTCTCCAGGAGAAAAGCTTTTGTTTTTCCTTGGATCTTTTGAATGTAGTCCTCTACACCTTCAATAGTGCTCACAAGTAGTAAAGGTTAGTAAATCTTATCCAAATTGTTGAACATTTAATATCTGGCCTCCTAGGCAAATGCTGGTTTTCCAAACTTGTATGCATTAATGAAGTATTGTCTCCAAAACCTCCTTTATAATACTGTTCCTGAAACTTTCTTGAAATGAAATTTGGGGGCTAAAGGTTCCTAATAAAATATGGTAGTTGTATATATGAACACAGGCTTTTAACTGATGGAAAGGGAGAACAAATACTTTGCTTATGACTGCAGAATCAGGTTGCTTGCTGTCCAAAGGAAAACAGCTGGGGTAGGTTCTGGTATATAAAAGCAGAGCTCAGGTGCACCTTGAGTAGCTTTAATTATAAATTAGTTTTTCCCAGAAATTGAATGGTTACATAGGAATGTGTGGGCCTTTCCAGAAGTAACATGTTGATGCTCTTTCGGTCTCATGCGAGGACATGATCCAGATAAGAAACCGGGCATCTGTTTCTTCAGTTCAAAAGGAAATCATTTAAGCCTTTATTAGGAAATAGAAATATAAAGATGGTCATGCCTGGAGAGCTTTATGGACATTCTTTGTTCTGTATCCATGTATCTGCTGTGTGATTCATGGCATAGATACAGATCTTGGTCCCCACGGAAAAAGAGAGTTCTTAGATACTATCCCTGACACAATCAAAATGCAAAAGCCAGCTGATCATGAGAATGGTGTCCAGACTGGAACTCTGAGGTTTAGCCCTGAAAAAAGAGCGTGGTTTTGACCAAGTTCCAAAATGTCCTCTTTCCCTCTGCTCGCTTGCATATTATGTAGGCATAATATAACACTGCCTTACATGAGTGACAAGTGGCATGTATTTAGTAATAAATTTTTATTAAGAGAAGACAAAAAAGGATATTTTGTCATTTTTACTCATATAAAAAGGATCATTGGTGAAATGCTGACAAATGCAAACCCGGACTGCCAGCTTCTGCTCCATGCTTTGAGATCTTTAGATGCAAAAAGTATAAATCAGAGTCCAAGGCAATGACCACGTCTTCACATGGGAACATATTGGAGAATTCAAAAGACAGCAGGTGTTCAGAATTAAGAGTTCCTGTAGGTTGAGGTTTGTTATCAGTAGGATGATGCAAAGAATTCATGAGCTACACACACAGTACAGAAACATCAGCTTCCAAAACCTGCCATTAAAGAAGCTGTGACTTAGTTCTTGAAATAAGAGTCTTATTTCCTCAGTGAGGTAAATGCTAGATAGCAAACTTATCACAATACACCTATTGCAGAAAGGGAAGATTGCAGATTCCTACCCCTCCAGATTGCCATCCATTTTACTCAGATGGTGTTAAGACAAGCAATGGCCTCTTACCCAGTAAGTGGGAATATACTGTAGTGACTCACCCAAGGAAGTGTAGGCTGACTCAAGAATACTTTGTAGAGCCCTGTTCAAGGTTGACTTAATGCCTACCTTTAGGCACATGTCCCTGAGCCCCAAACTTGTGTGTGATTGCATAAATCTATCAACTTTCGTTCAAGACATAAATATAGTTCTTGTTCTGCAGGTTGGGAAAAGACAGAAAGCTTGACCACATGAATTATATAAAGCCAGTACATGGAAACATCCTGGGTTTGCAGGGATATTGGAGGCTTGGAGAAGAAAGAGTTGCTTCAGGCATGATGAGTACAGCATAGTCTGAGGTAGCTTACAGAACCTGTAATACCATGGAATTCCAGAAGACATGGTACTTCTGCCTTTAAAGGTCACAATTTGCTACAGAATGAAATGTTTATGTGTAAAAAACATGAGTTGGGAGATTCAGAAAACAGGGAATTAGGAAAAATTTGGCATCTTCAAGGGTTAAAAGGGATGATGTCCTTCAAGGGAGAAACATCCCACTTATTTCATGTGAAGGGGACTTCTTTTCCACTAAATTCACAAGCACTGTAAGCTGTTCTTCAAATATCTTTTTCACCAAAATCATATTTAATGAGCCAAAATGATTTAGAAGGTGAAATCTTTAGCATTATTATACCTTGAACTGAGCCCAGCTCCATGGCCCAGGTTGTAAGTTCCCCCGCGTGAACTTTGCAACGCTGAGTTAAACAGAAACTGCATAGTTTATGGGATTTCCAGATCTTACAAGAATGTTAGTCAATGCCATAACTCTATCAGAAAGTAACACTAGAAATTCTGTTTGAAGAAGACTATGCCTTATTTGGGAAGCTCCAATTGACCTCATGAATATCTAGAAAGTTTAAATCTTTCTCTCACTAAGTCTGACAGTGAAATGCTGCCCTTGTTGACTCAGAAAAGCCTAATATCTAGTCACTTCATACAAAGGGACAACTGCTTTGTTACCAGTTTTATAACCTTGATTCTATCACAAGTTTTAGCAGCTTCTTAGATAATTTTTTCTCACAGGAAAGAAAAAATTCTAAAATAATTAAATGGGTTAATTAAAAAATAGCAAAGCATCTCTTATTCGCACAAGCCCCATTATATATTACAAAGTGTTGGGGTCACACCTTCTGGATAAGAACTTTATTGATACTTTTACAGTTTAGAATCTCTGGTCCATTCTCATTCTGCCCAATGTACTCAAGCCCATGGTAGTGAAGAAAGAGAATTTTTTGCCAATTTCTCTTTGCAAGCTCATGATAACCAAGTACTTCCAGGGTATGACTGACCCAGCTGAGATTTGACTCCTGACTGTACAGGAGGCCTATACCAGGTCCATTCAGTTAGATGGGCTGAATTAGTAAATGAACAAGTTTAATCTTGTTAACACAAGTCACCATGTCTTTAGCTCTCTGTTCTGCTTTAAGTATGCATCATCTGTAAAAACTCATCATAAATACACAGATTTTCATTTTCAACCTCCAGATGTGACACAAAAAGAAGTTGTAATGGCACTCCTCATTTTCTGCTGTTGACACTGCAAGCAGATGCTCTTCCCTTGGTCAGATTAGAACAACCTATATATAAATAAGGAACTGAAGAAGATTTTCATGTTACAACTAAAAGTGAACCCTGATATTCTTATCACATTCATCTTCCTCCCAGCTACCCTCTTGTGGTACCATGGCCTCCTACACTGATGAATACTGCAAGAGCAGAGAGGTGGGTATTGAGGGTGTATGCTTGGCTTTTCTGAGGTCAGTGACTGTTTTGACAACAACTTCAGTAGATCCAGAGTCATTTTGTGGAATAATTTGGCATCAGTCTTGCATATGATTACAAACTAATATATCATGCCTCCTACTCAGAGTCAGATTAAAGTGGATTCTATATAATAGTACACTCCCTTCTACTGAACATCATCAAGGCCCTATAAGCACAGATAGTTGTTACCCTGGTTGGTAAGGACATGAGCAGGACTTTGCAGAGATCAAAGGGGAAATGAAACAAATAATCATAGAAATTCATGAAAAGGATGATTGAGCCATCATCTTGTCTTTTATCCATGGCAACATGAATGAAGCCAATAAAAATTTTTCTTTTTCTGATATGCACACAAGTAATAACTCCAGTATAAAAACCACTGAGAAGAGAATGGGAGCCATTACATTTACATCTTTTTTTTCTTTTGCATTTCTTGATCCAAAAATAAAGAACTTCAAGATTCCATCTTTCTTCCATCATTAAAAATTAAGAAAAATCTTTGGGGGTTTTGTTTGTTTGGCTTTTTATTTTTTTTTTTCATTTCAGTGAAAGCTCTGCTTAATTAAGGGCCATAGACTTTAACCCACCACTTGTATTGTGTAAAACCAATACATGTTTACTGTGTGATGTTGGCAATATTCATTAGAGAACAAAGGAGCCTCATTCTGTAGAGATATGGTGATATTGCCATGAGTAAAACCCTGCATGGAAATTACCAAATTTGGATATTAACAAAACAACAGCTCTCAAAAGAAGGGAAATTAATTTCTGCTATTTTTCACAAGGTGGAGAGAAACCATTCTAAAATGTGAGGAAAGTTGATCTCACAGGACATGTTTTCCACTGTCCGTAGTGCCAATTCCCTCTGATCTTTTTTATTCTTCAGTTACCAGGTTCAGTAGCAAAAGGGGTAGCAGATGCCACCCTGTCAACATCAACTCTGAGAAGAGTAGTGTACATCAATAAAGATACATGCAGCAAAATAAAAAGCCATACATACAATAGTGTCCGAACCAACATAAGGGAGGCAGAATTTTCAAATTCCAAATCACCATGCCATGAAGAATATAAACTAATTGTTTTATTTTCCTTTCCAGTGCAGTTTTCTGATTGGGCAGGAACAATGTATAGTGTTTGCCACAAAAGTAGTATCAGAGATAACGTCTCTATGTAAAAGGATGCACAGGAAAACAATTTGTTTCAATTACATAAATCTGCATCTCTAAATTTCAAAATTATTCTCCATAATTCCTTTCAAAAACATGCCTAATTATGTTATATGTATATCAGGTTATTATATTCTTAAAAAAAACTCATAAACCATGGTTATGCATTATCGCTGAGACACTACAGAGAGATAAACAGAGAGATTGGTCTAGGAATCATACTTGAACTAATAACAGAACCTCCCTATCTGAAATCTTTATCCTGACTTCTTTTCCCCTCCAGTGGAAGCTACAGGATTATCATAATTTCTCTTAACATAAAAATAAATATTTTTTTGTTTGCGCTCTTTTCTGCTGTTTTGCCTTGGAGAACTTGCGAGTGTTGGAAACTGCTTCAGGAAGATCATGCCATCTGACCTTATTTCGTGTGTTCCCTCATATGAGCTGGAACAAAGGAATGGGCTGGGTGGAATTAAAGACTGGAGTGTGTGTGTGTGCATGTGTGTGGTGCATGTGTGCCTGTGTGTATAAAGAAGGGGTGATCAGACGCTGCTGATAAGAGAAGCCAGTGGTGCTTCTGGGTGATGTGTGTATTCAACTCCAGGCTGACTCCTCTTATGCTAATACAGCCAATTTCCTCTTTTATTTCATTTCTGGAGCCTGAATCTGTGATCTCTGATAAGGTTCCCAAGGATACCGCCTTCACTCACAAATGGGCAGGCAAAGGGGGGGTAGGTGACAGAGACGTGTAACTCGCAGAGAGCACCAGTGGATGAATAATTTAAAACTCCGCCCGGAGATTTGAGGCAAAACGGAGAGATAAGAGACACCACAGGGTCTTCTCTGTTTATTCAGAGCTTCATCTTCCAATGACAGGTGACCCCTGAGGTCAAGGGCATTATGGGAAATGGAGCCAACAGTGGGAAAAGGTACCACATCCCAGAAGGAAGTCATGATTCACTTGGTGTCAAATGAAAAATTGATCCTTTTCCTCCACTCTTTGTGATTTTTCTCTCTCCTGGTTTTCACAGGGAAACTTTGGGCCCAAGGCTGACACAAGTCTGAACAGCAAGAGTAGATCCAGAGCAAAATGGCTGGTAGCAATGGGATTGCACCGGTGTGAAACTGGTGCAAGATAGGGATCAGGACCTTTGTCTGAGCAGCATGCTGTCTGTGTCTGTACACAAGGAGTCTGCTTTGCTAGCACTTTTATCAAATCAGATATGTATAAAGGCAATACCTCAGAAACATCACAGGCTCCATCCACCTCATGTAAATTGTTATTTTTCACCAGAGCAACCCTAATTTGTGTCCACTCAGAATCTGTCTTCATGTTTTTAAACAAAACACTCCCTCCTAAAAGTTTTGCACCTTAATTTCATTTATTTTATGTTGTCCTGAAAGTATTTACTGTCATGATTTTACCCGGTGTTTGTTAAAGAAGCTGAAACAGCTGAAAAATTCTCAAGAAACACCTGGTCTTCCTTGGGCCTTATGCAGAAAACAAGGCACGTTCTCAAGCTCAGGCTCTTGTTGCCTCTTTCATTTGAGAAATCCTGAACTCGGTGCCTCCCTTAAAATTAGAAAAATCTGAAACTGTTCACTCTGGTCATATTTATATTGTTAGCTTCAGGATCTTACAAATTCTGACAGTAAGAAGTATCCCTAGAAGAGCTCTGCTCTACATTATCAAAACCTTCTGCTCAGTCGTTCCTATTTGTTTCAAGGTAATGCAGCCATGACCTCTACAGAAAAAAAGTCAAACGTTTCTCAGTGCTGGTTTACATTTCCCTGCCTCTTAAACTGCTGTTTCTGCTTTCCTCTGTTTGAATGTTGCCCGTGTTTTCATTCCTGAGCAAGCACATACCTTTTATCTTTTTAGATAAACATGAAAACACATGAGGGTCACTGCCCGGTGAGAGTTAAGGTTTTGCGTGACTGCCACCCGCGCGTACCATGGATGTGCTTCCCATCCAACTCTCCCACTCCCACTGCGAGCCGGTCCCACCTCAGAAATGTTTCTTGTAGGCTTTTTGGAAGTGTTTGGACAAGTCCTGGGGCTGACTCACATCACACCTCGCTTACTAGTTAACCTAACCCAGGCAGAGAGCACCATGCTGGGCGGCAGCAACCTGCCTGGACTCCCAGTGTGGCTCACGCCCAGCCATCTTGCCCACTCCTTTTTCATGTCCTTGTTTTCATACTCATACCTTGATGAAACAAAATGTGCTCATGAGCCTAAGCCTGAACATCTCACCCACAAAACCCACACCACTGGGAGGGCTTGAAAGAGAGAGGTGAGGCATACAACCCTGCTGCTGTATATGTTCACGAAAGGTGTTTGCCATGGGGGTCCTCTTGGGTTCTTCCAGCTCAGCCAAAGACAGCATTTGCCTCCTGTGTACCAGTTTGACTAGATTCAGTCCTCCCAGTCTGAAATGGGGCTGAACTGGGGCGAGTGAGATGGGAATCAGCCCTCCTGGCCTCACAAGGGTGTTTCTCCCCAGCTATGAGTAATGGTGGTGGGTAAACAAAATATTCTCCTTCATGTTGCAAGTGAGAATAGGGAGGTGAGGGATGCAGATACTGACTTCATTTTAAATCGTTGCACCCACTGAGGAATGGGGTTTTGCTCTGGATGGCAGGATAGCATCACTGAGACTTAATAGCCAAACATTATAATGGCCATCTAAGTGTACAACTTCATGTCTCAAAACCAAAGTATGTGTTCGTACATGTGCATACTTATATATTGTCAAAGTCCAGAGTATTCCAAGACATTATACCTAATTAAGGTAGAAATGTGTACATATCCATGTTATGTCTAAAGCAAATGTGTCCTATTTCCAGGTGGGAGTCATAGCCATAAAACCTGTGTTGGACTTTACTGCTTAAACCATTTCTCTCAAGGGCAGAGTGGGGATTGCACTTTTCTTTTGAGATGTAGTTATAGTTTATGCTCCAAAATTCACTCCTCTTTTCACAGAAGAAAGCAATTAAATAAAATGCACACATACAATGTGGGAGGTACTGGTTCAGTTCCTTCTTCTGTGTGAGAAGGTTCAAACGCACACATACATATTATTTTGGCTAGGTTAAATGCTTAGAAAAAAATTTAAAGATTTCCTTCAAAGAGAAGAGGAAATAATTTTTCCCCTATTAGTTATTTACCAAAAAAAAAAAAATCATCCCTAGCTGCTGGAGTCAGACTCAGGACTTAGGCCACCTCCTCAAAAAATGTCCTGATTACTCTTCAGCTCCTCAATTATTATTTATGCAGGGGAACCACCTCAAAAGGAGCCTGAATTGATGGAATCTTTATATTGGAGGTTAAATAACTTTTGAGAGAGGATTATATGAACAGTCGATTGAGCAAAGTCAAGTATTTCTTACTATGAACTTAATTTCTGAGATGATTTAGGACAGCAAAAGGATGATGCCACCATATTTTTAAAGCAATGTGATGGTCAATGCCACGTTTTGCAGGTTTGTTCTAATGATTGTAAAATAACATTTAAAATATTGTATTCCCTGGAGAATAGACAGGGGGAAGGTTTAGATGACAGTTTATAGCAGGACCAAGGCATGAACTACAGAAGTGTTTAGCACTGACATGAATGAAAAATGTTCTTTGGAGGACAGAAACCACAATTCTAGATTTGATGAAAAAAAAGTTACCCTTAATATATCATGACATTAATATTTTTTCAGTCTCTTTATTTGTTTCTAGTTTTGATGATAAAATGTTCTCTTAGTAAGGGTGCTTCAGTTTTGAAGCTGTGATTTGCCAGATATTAAATAGTAACAGCTCCTCAAAATGAAAGATAGTCTCCATCAGTTTTGGGCAGAGAAACACAGTGATGTTACAGAATCTTGAATCAAATCTGAAATGCTGCATTCACAGTAACATTCTCTGTAATTTTGGGGGAAAAAAATAAGCATTTAGGACAATCGTTTTTCTTAGTTGTTCACAAATCAGGAAGAAAAAGAAAAAAGAAAAATTAAGTGGAAAATCTAACTGTTTTTACACTAATCTAAGAGTTTTTTCCAATGAACTGAACTCTGTCTCCCTTTACTCCACCCCAACCTGATACTGATTGAATTAGCTTATTAAAATTTTAAAAAGGAAAAAAATATAATCATGCTGTTTAGAATCTGTCATTTGCAATTTCCTCATTATCCACACACTCTAAACTTTAGAAAAATGTATTCTGATTCTGTTCAGAGTAATTGCCAATGGGGAAAAAAATGTTCCAGATGTTATTCAGTCCTGTTTGTTTTACCACACTGCAGGGCAGATTGCTGTGGGACTTCCATCGCTGAATGAAAGGATGGATCAACCTGATAGAATGAAAAATGAAGGAAATACATAGGGAGTCTGATTTTGGGGGTGGGTGGGTTTTGTTTTGTTTAATCTCTGCCTTTCTCTTAAATACCACCAAATATCCCCTCTTCCAGATTTTGGCTAGTACAGGAAATTAAAGTGTGAAGAGTCTGGATACAAGACTGGACCTGATTCATTGAGGTGATTCGTGGTTCTGTAATAAGTGTTGATGGTTAAATCTTGGACCCATTAAAATCAATGTCAAGCTCAGGGATTTACTGAAGTGTTACAGTTTTTTCTGTCTCTGGCAATCATACTCTCTATTTCATAAAAATGGAAAGAGGAAGGGCTGTAGACATTAAATAATAGAAAGATGACTGTGTATCAACTTTACTATGCAGCAGGTAGGAGTAGGGCTCCTAAACCTCATAGACATGCTCCAGTCAGAAGACAAATTCAGCTTTTACTGCTGAACAGAACCTCTGAGTCATTCAGAATTGTCTCACTGAGTGGTGGAGGCAATTTATGAAATGAAGAGCCCCAAAAGGAGCATAAAAGTGAAATAAAGGTTATACCACATAATAATGGTTCTTTTTGAGTCCCTGTCTCACAGAAGGAACAGTAGCAGGAAATAATGTTAAATTCCTTCCTTTACATCAGTTTTACACTGACCTAATACCATTCAGTTTGGTACAGCTACTCCTGATTTATGATGGGGTAAATGAAAGCAGAGTCAGACCCCAAAGAAACATAATGTAGACCACCTGTTTTGAGAGAACAACTGGGTTAAGAAATGACTTATATACTGTACATATAAGAAGTATGTGAAAAGGGAATGATGGGAGTAACAAAAGCCTTCAATTATCCAGGCCTAGGCTGGATTACATTAAGTGGAGGAAATAAGGTTGGCAGTGTGTTTGTGGATCTGGGACAGGATTGCTTCCTAATTCAATATGTGCCACGACCAACCAGGAAGGAAACCATATTAAAGTTGTGATTAAGCACTGAAGGGGCATGATTGAATACCTTCCCTCCCTTTCAGAGGTAGGGGACCTGCAAAGATGATAAGCTCAAAAGCTCAAGAACAAACTAAACTGAGAAGCTGGAGTTAGGAAAAATGACCCAGTTGTTAAATTTGCGGAGATTAATATAGGAAATACTTGCTGCATACTGGTTTGTTAAACATGTATGTTTGGCTTCTGTTGTCAAGGTGATTACACGCCTTGATACCACTAAAAACAACCCATTACAAAATCATAGAGCGCAGCAAAATCTCCAGTTTGTTTATAATAAAGTAAAACCCATAAAAAATGCTGAAAACCAAAATAAAGCAAATAAAGTCTCATCTACACTCAACAGCTTTATAGGGAGAGGTGTACTAACAACACTTTATTTATGTGCACACTGCTTATATTGGCAAAATTCACTCTTTGCTGGAATGGCTTATATTGGCTCAGCAAGTGCAACGAGCTAGGAAAGGAAAACCAGTGTTTTGCTGGTTTAACATCTACCCTGAAACAGGGACTCACCTCCTTCAGCTTTATCTAACTACTGTTTGCTCCCAGTGAGCCATCTTGAACACCCTATAGTCAACAGAAGGAGATAGGTATTTCCAGAATAGGATAATTCCCACTTGTATTTAATATCAACTTTATGATGGGTTCAGTTTCCTCTAGGGTTTCTGGTTTTCTTCATTGACCTCTGATAGCCCAAATTAAGGGTGCTGCCTCCTACCATGAAGCTTCTCAGATAACTGTGCTATGCAAGGCTTTTAAAGGTACCCAAATTACTTGTGAAGGAGCAGGTGTGACAACACAGACTGGGTCCTACAAGGAGTTGGATTACATGACTGTGGTTAGTTATTGGGCTAGTTAACCTGTTCCTCTGGTGGTATTGCATGACAATGTGGTTACACGGCTTTGGAGTCCTGAGCTGACCCCACTGTTTGCTATGAAATCTCTGCACAGTGCTGCTCATCATGGTCAGATCCTTCCATCAGACAAACAATGGAAAGCATATATCTGTGAATAACCCATGGTGAGGGTTTTCTGTGAGGACTAGGTTTAAGTTGCTGCTTGAATCCTGGTTCAAATTCAGCTGCCCAGGAGAGCAGGTTCAGAGATCAGGCCTTCCTCCAGGAGTTCGTCCTATCATGTAAGGTGGAAATCAGCCAGACTTAGGGACACTGGGAAGATCAGCTAGAAACCTAAACTTCCAACTCACTTCCTCCCTTCTTACAGAGTGACACTGCTTGGATTAGTAAAAAAGTAAATGGAATGAGTTGAAAGAACTGGACTGTGGACATCAGCTTGTGTTTTCGACAGGACTGTTCCATTTGGATAAATAAACAAGGAATATAGCTTTTTTCAGTGGTTTTGTTTGATGAGTAATTGTATCCTGGCCAAATTTTAATTTGAAAAGCTGCCTAATTTCCTTTCAAACTCGAATTTCAATAGGATAAGGTGACAAAGTTTCCAAAGACCCTTAGAGGATTAAGAGGCAGAGTTTGTTTTAAATTCAAGTCCAGGAGCAGAGTACACCTCAGTCTCAAATATGCTTTTAAACCCTTCTCCCAGTATATTTCCTTTCCTGTGTTATGTTATCCAGGGTTTTATACTATTGTTTCCCATACCATGGTGGCTTCATTAGTGAAGTTCTTTCTAATTGTCCAAATTCTCTAAGAACAACTGCTCATTCTTAGTGTCACAGTAGGTCTTCAAATTTGGACCAGAGCCTCAAAAATGGGTATGTCCTGAGATTATTAAGCTTCTCCTAAGGGAAACCAGCATCATTACAATAACTTTGCTTTCAAAGTAAGGTAATGATTTCTGTCCCATCTGCAGCCCACACGTTAGTGCTGATTTCTTTCTTTTGCTTTGGTTCCCAGATTTCACAAGGAATATAAAGTGGCAAACTGGGACTATGAAAGATAGATGGGGGTGACTGGGAGGTAGTGAAGGGAGGACGGATTAATAAAATGTCAGTACACGGAAGTGAAGAGTCATAAAAAACTTGCCAAAGAAGGCCAGAAGTAGTAGAGGGAATTGAAAAACTAAAGAAAGAAAAATAATGCATAAAAGAGGCAGATAACTTGAAAATGAGTCAGTAAGATTGTTAATAGACAAGTGTGGGAGAATCTGTGACAAATGAGCTTGGCTTTTGGCAAGAGTTTTAATTAATTCTTCCCAGTATAAAAAGATGTCAAAAATCAGATATCTAAGACTATCACACAGCTCTTTTAAGAGTAGTAGTAGTTATTTGTCCAATTATTAAGCACTTGTTGATCAAACATCTGGGTTCAGTACATGAACAACTAGATAAAATATGAGAGTTTTTGTTTTAGAGGCAGTTAAATTGCATCATCCTGTAGTATTTTCTACTCTAAAATCTTTGTTTCCATGACCCTGCTATTTTCAATGGCATTAAGAACTCATTAAGCATTGGTTCATTAACCTGTTTAACATGACTCCATCTTCAGTCTGGAAAACTGAATTGGTAAAAAAAAAAAGTCAGTTAAACCACCTTTCTGAATTAAGTTGTAGGCAGTGTACTTTAAAACTGAAATGAGAGCAAAGGCTTAGAAAGAAAGATTGCACAGGCAGAAATTACTATGCATATTCAGACTTGGTGGCATTTTAAGTAGTCTCTAGTGTCAGGGAGAACTTTAGCCAGAGTGTACATTAAGTGCAACACAAAATAACAATTACTAGAAGCAGCAGAATCAACACACGCCATGGGCCTACTGCTCTGTGTTATCTTCCTAGTGGAGAATTCAAGAGGAAAAAAAATAAATTAAAATTAGATTTTTTTATTCCTTTGTTTCCTTCTATCTAAAGAAACAAACATTCTTTACACGTTTTAGAAAACTGTATTTCCATAAGGGAGATACCAACACAAATAGTCCTCTGAAAATGCTGAATACAAAAATGGATAGATTCATAGAATGATTAAGGTTGTAAAAGGCCTCTAAGATCATTGACTCCAACCATTAACCCAACACTGCTGGGTCCTCCACTGACCCATGTCCCTAAGCACCACATCCACATGGTTTTTGAACACTTCCAGGGACAGTGATTCCACCACTTCCCTTATAAATGTATTTGAGCACACAGGAGTTACATTGCTGCTCCAGGAATGTTGTTTATCTGTGGCATATCCAAAGTAGAAAGTGAAGCCTCTGATGCTTGATCTAGTACCATAAAATCCAGAGAACACTTCGCATCCAACATATATACTCATACATGCTTCCACATATATAAATACTTCAGGTCAAACAATCATCTTGAAATTATGCAAGAATATTTATATGGGACAATTTATATATCCCAACAATATTTCGAAGTGGGAATATAGCCAAGCCAAAAATAAGCATATTCATTTGCATTCTATTCACTTTTTATTGTCCTTATCCAGATTTTATAATCAGAATGTCAAGCATTGCAGAAAGCAATATGTATAAATATATAATAGATCCTAAAACTCCTAAGATGGGCTGATGAGTCAAGATTTGGGCACATGCTTGTATGCTCAAATTTGTTTCATTTTACATGTTTTTTTCCTTCTTTACAACTATATTTTTTCAGCTGACTCAAATGTAGCTCCTTCACAATGAACTGATATTTTTTTCCAACTTCACCATATCAGAAGTCATCAACAGCTAATACAGGATTATACTATCTGTGACCTATTTTTAAACTTGTAACAAGAACCACAAAGATGAGAGACTTGTGATTTTTTATTTATTTTAATGGAAATTGAAATTTTCACCTCCTTGTGTACTTCTGTAAACCAGGATTCATAAAAGTAAAGAATTTGATAAGATGAGCAATATTGGAACAGAGTTATGTTGGGGTCTACTTTTTTTGGTTTTCTGTGTTCATTTTCATAACACTTATGGTACATGGAGTTCCATGCCTCAGTTTTCCTTTGAAAGGCAGAAAAAAGAATGATTCTAAAATTTAAACACGAGTGCACTTTATGCATCAAAATACATGGGCATACAAAGTGAAAATTGCTCAGTTCCCTTTTTCTCAGTCCTTACTGTTGTGAGCTACAGAAAACTAATAATTTATGTCTGATTGATCTAGGACCCAAATAATGCAAATGAAGATGTCTCGTATCTTGCATTAATGCAAACTCTTTGAAGAAGTATTTTAAGACCTGGATACAAACCAAGACTTCCTCACGGTCTTTTCTGGGGGGAAAAAAAAAGAGGCAAAAAACAACTCTGGGTGCTGCACCAATGTAGGATATGCACAACCTACTAACATATTTAAAACATTTCTTGCAAAATTACATTTTTATGCCTCCTATGCATGATACAAATTTAATATTGATTTCATTACATTAATACAATTTAAAATGGTTTGTCTGGTTGAACTACGGCAGTGTTAGCAGACGTGACAAAATATAGATCATACTTATATCCTCCTAATTGCAAATAGTCCTGTTTAAATTCCTCTAGGGAATTTTGGTAATGGTATTAGTCACAAGCAGAAACTATCCCAGAGGTTATTCAAAATACTTGGTTCACCATGTTGCAGCTAGTATTGACCTGGTATTTTTAAAGTCTGTGGTTTATCAGCCCAATCTCCCTTTCTATCAGTTGATCTACAGAACACATGTAGGCTATTTCTCATATTCAGTGCAGTTTCTTAAATTTCTTTCATTTCCAATTGTGCAATGTATGTGTAATTAATGTGCTGCCTGTAACTCATTCTTGAGCTCACCCTTTGCCCAAGGGAGGCCAATGATTGCCGTTGTGTTTTGGTATGGACAGATGGGCACATGCAATTTTTTATTAGAGAAATCAAAGGAAGATGCACCTGGTTTGAAGAGAAAACAGAGGAACATTTGGGATAGTTTTTTGAACACCCCACAGTGTCTAAATTTTTTCCAAAGAAACTCTGTGTCCAAACAAGCTCATTTAATGGTTTCTGCAAAATTTTGCCAGAGGACCACAGAAAATACAGGTATTTTTGGACTCAGTGGTTCTCAGTTTTTCTCCTATTCACCAGAATAATTTTTCCCATTCCTTCAGTAGTGTCTAATATCTTTTGGGGGGACATTAAATGCCTAGTTTTTTTTTTTCTCAAGAACAAAGCATACCTGACTTTGAATGCCACAGTGGTGTGGACTGGATGTGTATCAAAACCAAACCTCTCAAACCAGGAATAGTTTAGAACTAAAACGTTTTCAAAATACTTAAACTACCATAATTTGTCACAGAGAAAAGTGTTTATAAAACCATCATAAAGGCCTTGAAATATTTCTCCAACAACATGCGCGTTCTGATTTTTTTACCCAGAATATAGCGTGTTTGGCTCCCTGGCATGAGGTGTTATTGTCAAATTGGATGTGCTCTCACTTCTCAGAGTTGTGCAGAGGTACCTCCATATCACTACAGGCTCAGACCCAGAATTACATCTAACTTAAGGCATTCAACTGAAGTGCCTGAATTAGCAGGTGTCCCACCAAATTCCCTAATGGTCTCCAGGAAAACAGATAACCCTTAAGAAGATTGTTCAGATTTTAATGAGATTCTACTTTCTTCTGCAGGTGATTATGGTTATTGTTTTGGTTTTTTTCTCAGACAACTGCAAATCTAGGCATCTCTACGAGAAATGGGACCTGAACCCTGGCTACAACCTATATTTTGATGAATTTCCATACTGTAAAAACCTCAGCCATTCCAAGTGCATGACTAGGAGGTAAATGCAGCTCCTTAAGCATCTGAAGATGCATCATTTGGAAAGATATTTTTACAGCAGCCCTGCTAAAATCAAATGAGCTTCCCAGTCCATATGGCATCCAGGGTCAAATTCATGAGCAAAACAATTCCATCTCAACTGATCTGGATGTTTCACAGCTGCTCTGCCTCCTTGTCACAAAGCAAGGATAGTGCACCAGCGAATCTGATGCCAACTGTAAATCTTATAAATATGACATAGCCCAGAGGGTCAAATTCACCCCTGATTGAGACGCATTAACCTTATTCACTGTCTTGTGTCACTTGTTTTATAACTTTGAAGTGGTGTCAGCTTTGTTTAGGGTGTATAATGATAGGAAAATGACATGGAATACGGTGATCAATCAGATTTATAGATGGTTTATACACACACAACTAGTAAGCAAGAGAGAAATCAAACTGCTAATGACTATGTGTTTTCTCCAGGTAGCGACCTCCAGCTCAAAATCTGATCACTTAAAATTGCAAAACACATCACAGTGAGCTACTGTTTCCAGCATCCTCCTGATTTAGTCATAACTTGTAATTGTCACATTATATGCCCCTTAATTCAGATTAGGTTTTTTCTATCCCTACAGTGGGAAATAATATTTTTTTCCCTGTTTCTATTTGTGTTCCTTTCCCTAAGTGGAGATTTGTTTAATAATGGACAAGGACTTGGATTCTTCATAAAAACATAAAATATATTAATCACTTCACTTTTGCCTGTGGAAGGGGAGGCAGGAAAGGGAGAAAGCTTTGTATGAAAATTATTAAATTGGGATTGTTTGAATTCATTATTGGAATTATTGAGCTTTCTGTTCACTTGAAAGAAAAGTTCAGATCAATTATATGAACTCACTACATGTTCTTATTTTTCTAATAGCCTAAAGATAGAAGTAGGATTTCTTGCATACAATTGCAGTCGTGGTATAAAAGACACATTTTATTTCTACAGCAGAAGAGAGGAGAAGGAACAACTCTGATTGCCATATCTTAGTTTTTCCACAGAAGAGAAAAAGGTCGAAATCTTCTATCCAGCCCTATGTAGATGTCCAGTTCAAACCCTGAGCAATATTTCAGCTCTCTTAAACCCTTGAGACGAAGTGTTTGTGCTGTGGAAGTCTTGTACCAGGGTGAGACGTGTTTTCTGGGATATGGTGCAAGGAAGGTTTTTCCATCCATATGCAGTAGCCCATGGTGCCACTGGATGGCAATGGTTACATTTGTCACTAGCACTTTTAACTCTACTCCAGTCACTGTGATCTTCTGTACAAAGAGCTGCAGCATTGAGGACCTGATTTTCTTCCAGCAAAGCTATTGAGAACTTTTCCATTGCTGTCTGCCAGAGCAAGATTAGACTTAATATCTTTTAAAGAATGGATAAGTACTGCCCAGCTTTCTCCCATGTTCATACTCTTAGCAGTGTAGGCAGAGACCCTCACAGAATGGATTTTAGGTTTCTGAGACTTGGCAATTTTCATCCTATACATGAGGTAGAACAGACTTGGAGTTACTCTAACATTGTGAGAGGGCAGGAGAGGAGAGCTTGCATGTCAATGCCACCTCCTTGCAAGCTTCACCTGCCACATGTCCAGACTCTGTATCATAAATTCATAAAATAATTTGGGTTGGAAAGAACCTTAAAGGTCATCTAGTTTCAATACTCCCTGTAATGGGCAGGGACACCTTCCACTGGACCAAGACCTTTGAAGGATTTGACAGTGCTGGTCTATGCCAGCAGCAGCAGCCTTCCTGCCCCACAGCAGGAATTTGCTGGTGTCTTCTGCTCTTCTGACATGAGTAAAGCAAGAGGGAACAGCTGTATTCAACAACTTGGCCTGTAGCCTATATAGAAAATTACCTATATAGAAAAGAAGTACCAGCATCTTCCTTTTTCTTAATCTTCTCTTTCTGTTCAAACGAGTGGGCTCACCACTCATCAGTTGTGCATGTTCTCCTGGGACATGAAGATTTTTCAATGGATTATTCATTTTCCTTCTGATCTCTGCAGTGACAGACCATCTGTCTGCAAACCTAAGTGCTCGGTTTGGCATGAAGCAGGAAAACTGTTCAACACCAGTGATGTACAGACCTGTAATTTAATAATTTTTTTTTTTTTTTTTTTGCTTCATGCAGCTGTAAAGCAGCAGATCTGCAGACTCCAAGTGCAGAGACAGAGATGCTCATGCTTGTTTCATGTAACACTGGTGGGAGCTCAGCCAACCTGCAAACCTCAGCATCCCATGTTTATGGTGAGGTTTGTACTCCTTATTTGCCACTGGTGTCTCAGTTGAGTCTAATCACAGTAGTTGCTCAGATATTTGTATTTCTGATCCAGAAAGTTTAGTGTTATTTGTCACTCCAAGAAGCAATCTTCCAAACAGAATTGATTAAATATGAAGATTTTACATGTTATTTTGCTGTGATGGTGTTTTAGCTCTTCTGTTGTTAATTAGGGAGAATTTCAGCTATGAACTTTAACAAATCTATTGAGAAATTTTGCTAATCTAAGAGTGTAATAAATGTATTTTATGTTTCCAAAGACAGGGAAGAAAGTATTATTTCTTCTTAAAAGTGCATGTTAATGAGTACAATTACTCATAGTAATTGTATTATTGGCACTATTGTCCATGCACAGAGGCATGTTTGGGTTGATTCACCTGACCTATTTCCATGAACCTACTTTGACAAACTGTACTTATAAACATTTTGCTTCATTCACTGACTCTAAAATCAATGTTCAAGGTTAAGGGATGGCAATCTCACTGTTTTCTGTTGGGTTTTGGCTGCAGCAGAGGGAGAGCACAGCAGGGCTTTCATTAGAAGTGCAATGGTTAGATGAAGCTGATACCATGTTGGCATTGGAAGTTGCTCTGTCTCATTATATTGGAGATTGTCTCCTCAATGTGTGCCTAGCTAAGAAAGCTTTTAGCTTTTATGATGAAGACAATAATGAATCAGAATCTTTATGGCAGAGCTCCACAACTGTCTCTTATTTCTATGATTATAGAATCATTCAGGTGGAAGGGAACCTCAGAAAAACCCTAATCTGGTCTTCTGTTCCAAGCAGGGCCAGACGAGTTTGCTCAAATTATGATACTTTCCCATGAAGATCCTGACTTCATCTTCTCAGTAATGAAGAATCATAAAATGGTTTGGATTGGAAGGGACCATAAAGACCATCTAGTTCCAACCCCCTGCCTCCTCCAACCTTCCCTTGAACACTTCCAGGGATGGGGAATCCACAACTTCTCTGGGCAACCTGTTCCAGTGTCTCACCACTCTCACAGTAAAGAATTTCTTCCTAATATCTCATCTAAACCTACTCTTTCAGTTGTAAGCCATTACCCCTTCTCCTATCACTCCATGCCCTGTAAAAAGTCCCTACCCAGCTCTCTTGTAGATGACTTTTAGTTACTGGAAGGCTGCCCTAGGGTGTCCCTGGAGCCTTTTTTGATATCCTTTCTGACATGGAAATGTTCCTGTCAGGTCCCACCAAGCCATCCCTTCTCCAGGCTGAACAAGCCCACCTCCCTCAGTGTGTCCTCACAGGGTAAGTGCACCAGCTCACAACCATTCTGAAGGCTTTCTGGCAAACTTGCTCCAATCTATCAATGTCTTGCTTAATTTAGGGGCTCAAAACTGTACACATGAAAAATATTTTTCATGATGGAAACTCATTTCTGTTTTGACCTACATACCACTGTGAAGAACTGAGATCCCTTCTTTGACTCCTTCATGTTTGGGGGCTGATCCCAACTCTGGGCTGTAGACACAGACATTGGGTTGTATTGTTTTGCTTCCTGTGTGGAAATGTGAAGTAGTCAGAGCTGAGGAAGTGGAGTTATGAGGTAGCTTTTATAATGACAGTGGGGAAAAGGGTAAGGAAAGATGATGCAATTCATCATCTTTATAAATCAGCAGGAATCACCTTTTTGTGCTGCTCAAAATGGTGCTTCAAAGAAAATTTTAGGATACTATTCTGGAAATTGCAGATAAAATACTTCACTTCTGTGAAAATGAGCTCATCTCAGAAGTGGAAATGGGCACTGAAAGAAAATTGCACACTGCTTTTACCTCTCACTCTCAAACAGAAAGTATGCACAATTTGCAACTGGGAAAAATGTTAGATCTTCCATAGCTCGCTGGAAAAGTCATGTCACCTAACTTTAGGAGAATGCCTTACAAACTTCTGTATATGAATGACTTATCTAAAATCCCCTGACCACTAATGGGGGACCTAAAGGCCTTTATTAGGTACAGTTCACTTCGTCCTAAGGTGGGTATTTAGGCATCATACTGTTAACTCCACTCTATAAAAGCTTATACTTTTATTGTAAGGAGAGCAGTGGGTGACTGGTTCAGGTGAGTACCTTTAGAATCCAAGGGGCTTTTAGGGACTTTTAACAGCTACATAATTTAGTGTTAATTCATCTGCTCCACAAAATCAAAAGCTGCATTGTGTGGTAAAAGAGAACAATGTGAAAACTGTGTGGGCATGAGAACTCAAGAGGAATAAAAAAGAGATGTGAGAAAACAGGAGGAAAACTTGATGATGGGAAGAATGAATGGAAAAGGTGTATGAGCAATAGACAAATGGTGTACTAGACTATATCATTGTCCTCTAGTATTTCTAATTTGTGGGAAGTCCTGTGGGGCTTTTTTTTATCTGTTTACTCTTAATCTACTTTTTAAACTGTTTTCCTTCAGTTCCATCAGTAGTTGAATGGAACCTTTCGGTTACAAACCTCTCCACACACTTACTCTTTCCTCCTCCCACACCCAGGATGCTGGACCTTTCTCTGGTATCAGCCATAAATTAGCTGACCCAGGGCAGATCTTTAATCATGGGAGCAAGCTGCAAGGAAATGGATTGCTGTGCAGAATTGTGCAAGTTTGAATGTACCTTTTTTTAGTTCACCCAAAAATGCTGAAAATGCAGCTTTATTTGAGGAAAATGTTGCTGGCAACAATATAAGAAAGGAACTGAAGAATTCTTTCCAGTTGGAGGAAGGACCTTTGTAGGCAGACTTTTCTTAGCCTCCAGCATCAGAGAAAGATGATGGATAAATAATTATATGTGTGATAAATAATTTAGCTCCAGCACATTAGCCATGTAGGTGACCATTTTCATGATTGTTTCCATTGAAGGATTAGAAGTATAACACAGTTTTCCTAAGAGATGAGGAAAATAATATAGGTCAGGTTCTCATCTATGATAATTTTGAATGTGATCCATTCAGTGTTGTCCTCACAAGTCTCCATCAGCACCCACATGACTCTGCCATTATTTCTAGCAGATTATGTACTATTTGGGTGAACTCGGGGCCTTAAACATTGTTGTTGTTACACAGCAGCTTGAAAGATGGGGAAATACTTTCTCTTATTTGTAAGAAAACATCAGAGGTCAATTGCAATGACTGCCCTAAGGCCATTCAGGAGGGAGATTTTAGTGAATGGCTCCTCAAGCCAACCCAGTCTATTCCATCAGGGTGCCCATTGCAGAATAATGTATAAATGTATATGTATAAATAACCTGGTTAACAGGTTAACAGCATCTGCCTGGTTAACTTGCAAGGTTATGGTGACAAACTATGCCGTGTTCTTCTAGTACTCTCTGCTGGAGAAAAACACTTCCCCATCCCTGGAAGTGTTCAAGGCCAGGTTGGATGGGATCCTCAGCAACCCAGCATAGTGGAAGGTATCCCTGCCTATGGCAGGGGAGTTGGAACTAAATGACCTTGAAGGTCCCATCCAAGCCAAACCATTCTATGATTCCATGATCCAGTCTAGAATACTGTGTAATTAACATGAAACTCAGCCTGGGCTCGTTGTCCTCTCATTGATCCCTTTTCCAGTTCCAGCTGTCCATACTCTTTCTCCTGGGAGCTGGATTGTGTGTGCTGAAGATCTACCAGTGAGGACATTAAATGAATGAGGGTTGCCCTGGAAATGAGGCCAGGTTCCTTTCCCAGAGTACTGACTATCTCTTATGAAATCCTACAGAGATTAGTCAGATCTTCTTGGTACAGAAAATGTTGTCATCCTGGGCATCCCTTAAAGGGAAGATGGTCACTTATCTTTTTGGGTATCTCTGCTCATTGTAAAGTAATCTGACAAGGTCTGGGATTCATATTTAGAGACAAGGAGTGGGTGAGGGATGAAAAGTAGGTTGCTTTGCTTTCAAAAAAACTTGACCTAGAGAAAGCTGAGGAAATATATTGTCTTTGCTCCCATGAAGATCATGCATAGGATAGAAGAAGCAGAGATTTCATTAGGGTTGGAGTACAGATCCAATCTAACAAGTCTGAGTTAAGCACTGCATTTATGGAATGACCTTCTGAAGTGAAAAAAAAGATCTTACAGACCATTCCCTCCAGTTAATACCTTCTCTCCATGATGATAAAAGATAGTAGAAAAGAGAAGGCATGGGAAAGCAAGGGCCAGTAGTGTTTTTTTAATCCTAATTGTTTCAAAGAAGCTCCTCCACAGTCAACTGTAGTGAGAATTTCTAAGTCCAGAAGTGACTACACCTCTCATTTCTGTTTATGTTTACACCAGTGTAAGTCTGCAATAACTGTAGTCAAGTTTCAGTCAAGAAAAACAACTGGTGGGTCACCAGAGTTACCCAAAATTGAACCTGTACTCTTTTGCATCAAGTTAATAAACTATTGCCACCTAAAGCAAAGGACAAGACTTTATAACTGAGACCTCTGTTCCAGCTACATGTGTTCTGCTGCTTAGACATAGCACATGGTGTATAATACAGACATATTTTTAAGCCACCAAAGCAACCCCTAGGCCCTGTCCAGCAGACCTGATGTCAGAGAGCTGGTAGAATCAATCCCCCTGATGGCAGCAGTAGTGGTTATATATAATGTTTACACTTCTCAAAGAAAGGAAAAAAGTAGGATGCAGACTAAAATCTCTCACATGCCTTCAATTACACCGACATTCCCTACAGAAGCACTCCTTATTCTCCATGCTTAGGAGTGATCGTTTGAATTCAGTCAGTGGAGTCTGGTCTTGACTTTGATGTTTCAAAAGCTTGCAGAGAAACTATGCAATCAGAAAAAAAAATCTAATTAAAAGGAAAAATGATGAGATCTGAAAAAAAAAAAAAAAGTTGCAGGAGTCAGAAGAGAGGGGGAGGGAGGTACATATTAAGAGCTTGCTTTTAACTTCAGAAGTTCCCCTTTAATGTAAAAATAAATAAACTAAAAGACTTTGTTTTTAAATTCATTTTTTAAATGATAGTGAAGCAAAATTTGTGCAACTACATAGAAAAATAGAAAAATTCCAATTTAGAATTCCATCATGAAACGACACCATTCTAATTTCTCCAGGCCACGGTTTGTTAATATTCCACAAAGTCCCAGGATGCAACTATAAGACAGCATTCAAATCTATGAACATGAGGCAATCATGCTCAGCAGAGTATAACAATAATTATAATAGAGATTAAATAAAAATAATTAGAAAAAGTTCATCTAGTTTTGATGTATTAATTATTCTGACCCTGTTCTATTCAGAGTCTAATTATCTGGTTCAGTGAAAATGCCAAGATTTCTACGACTCATAAAAATTACATTCCAGTAATTATGTCAGCAAACTAAACAGTATTCATTTACCCTGCCTTTTTATGCACACATTTGAATATGCTTTTTTAACTGTTTTTGCTCTTTGTTCCTATTCATGGGAAATAATACCTGTAGAGAAATTTGAAAGTCAGTAGCACTCTAAACGTAATGTGCAATTCTTGCTGATATTTTTCCTTTGTGAGGCTTCTGTAAGTCTCATATAACCTTTGTTTAAAAAACATGAATTAAAGTTCACTCTTCAGTTGTTTCAAAGAAGCATTTTGAAGTCTGTGCTGTAAAAAAAAAAAAAGGGGGGGAAAAAAAAGAAAAAAGTTTAAAGTGGCAACACAAAGAAGAATTTCCTTTCAAATATGTTGGTCATAATGGAGACTACAAACCAGCCCACCCCCATGATGACCATGGTGAGTGTGCTTTTGGAGGGACAGATTCTTATCCTAGTATGTCCCCTTTTTGCCTTATGAGATTGTAAATAAAATATGTATCACCAGCTACACAATGCAAGATGAAATAAATCACTGAACCTCAACAGAATTGGAAAAAAAATGCAGTCAGGTGAGGATCTGGCCCTTATTTTCATGAGATTGAAGATGAGACTGAGGCTGTCTTTTCACACAGAAAACAACTTTATCTCACCATAGGGCTGTTGACATCTAGTTGGCGTTATTTAATTTTCAACTATCTAATGTTACTTCAAACTACATCCTGGTTCCAATGCTTCTTAAACCATTGACCTCTTTCCAGATGAAATGATGGAGTAAATCAATGTCACCTACCCAAGAGGCCAGTAAAACCACCCCTAGGTTAAGAAAAGGATGCAAATGGGTCACAGTAATTTACCATAGACAGTAATACGGTTACTGTATGAAGGGAAATAAAACAGGGACTAAAGCTTTCAGCAAAATGGAAAAACCTTCATTATGTGAAATTTATTTGTACTCAAGGGAGCAGTCCAATGGTCAACAGACCTGACTGAATACTATACAAGAGAAACAAAATATCCCAAATCAAGATGCTGCAAATATTCAATTCATTTAAAAACATGGTCCTTCAGGTCATTTGCTGTGATCAAGATTCTTCAGCTTCCAATTGATATTGCTTCACCTGAATAGAACGTGCTTACAAATATATAAATTTCAGTTTTGAGTTTGGTTGGTTGTTTTTTGTTTGTTTGGGATTTTTTTTTCAGAAATAAAATCTGACAGTAAGCTGATGTCCCTAAACTAACCCTGGCACCTTCTTAAAGTGGATATTCACATCTGTTTCTTCATTATTTTTTTGTGCTGAAACAAAATTATATTTACACTATCAAAATGTATTTCAATTTCAACTGACTGCTGATTTTTTGCTTTAAGAAGGGTAAATGAATAAAATATTCTAAAATTTCCCACTACAGTTGACCTGTTGCTCCACAAACAAGTGTATCTTAGGAAATTTCAGAGTTTGGGAGTTTTTTTAAGGCTTTTCTCATAGTGTAAATTACATTTCAAGTACACAGCTTTCTGGTTTACAGTATAACGTTTTCCAGTTGGTACAAGTCAGTCCCAAATCTACTTTCCAAAATAACTACTGTGGTATTTTCTCTTCAGCAACGAACAGTACTGGTTTTATGGTTTTTATTTTTTTTTTTCTCATTGCTTTCTGCTTTATTTTAGGTTGAAAGACTTTGTAACATTGTCCAAACCTAAGGAGCCATGAAGGAAAATAAAATATTATAAGGAAAATATCAAAAATACACAGTTCATATTCCTTTTCTGCAATTACCAGTTGTCAAATATGTTCAACTATTTTTAAAAAGTCAAATATGAAGCTTGGCATAGTCATAAACATAGTCATATTGATTTGGCGTAACTACCTGGGCTGCCACTTCTGCTTCTCAGAGGGCAAGAAGCTCCACTGAATTGCTTAATTTAATAATTAATTTTCTGACATTCAAATACTTGTTATGGCTATACAATGAGCTTTCAGGTAGGAGCAATACGTAGCTGTGTTGGGAATATTTAACTCAAAAAATTGTGTCTTCCAAATTAAAGTATAAGAGCTGATTTTGTAAATAAAGATGTCAAGCGTTTCAACAGATGAAATAACTTTTTCTTGCTCTCAGAAAAACAGATGGATTGACATCCAGCTTTAATCTCCAGTATTGCAAGAACTATTTACTGCATGTTTCTTGCTGTTCCTATGTAATTCCCAAAGACTATAGAATCCTTCTTTACAGAAAATACTAAAAAAGTGTTCTATATTTGGTGTACTTTGATATTTTTCATACAGTTTTGGGACAAGGAGAAAGAACAAAACCAGACCTTTTTGAATTCCTCTTGCAAAAGACAGAAGAGAAGAGAAGAGAAGAGAAGAGAAGAGAAGAGAAGAGAAGAGAAGAGAAGAGAAGAGAAGAGAAGAAGAGAGAAATAAATAATGTTAATATCAAAGATTTGCATCAATATTATCTCCTCTACAGGCAAATTTTGCTTATGTTATTGTACTAAAAAATTAATTAAGAGTTTCCTACACTTCAGCAGAATAATTGTGTTTTTAAAAAGTTATTAAAAAAAATCAAAACCACTCAAAAATTCACCACAGAGCCTCATTTTGTTGAGATTTAAAATATGTCTATTTTTAAAGGGATAAAGGAGCGATTCCTTATTATTTCAAGGAAAAGCTGATTTATTTGAAATTGAAATGGAAACTTTCCTTTCAAAAAATGACCAAAATAACAGATCATGGTTTCTTTCTTTCTGCCTCCCACCTTCCCCTCTGTCCTCTAGCTGGAAAGACTCAGACTATCTAGCAGTACCTATGTCAGACTGCAGCATTTTGATTTAGTGTTGAGATGTCAACTTAAATTATTTCTATGGATGGTTCCCTTATGAGAGGAAAATTATCTCCATCAAAAAAATGTATCAGATGGGTGGGCTGCAGCTATCAATTACCCTCTGAGTACAAGCTTTGGCTAAATCTTGTTTGCTGCTTATTCCCTCGTGGGCCAGAGGTTAACCTGTTAAGTCGAGAACTGATCCCAAAGTAGACATTAATGTCTTAATGCATTTAGTGGCTGTGGATCTTTTTGGCTGCAGGCCCCTGGGATTGCATTGTTTCTCATACTTGACTAGGTCACCAATTGCAGAGGGCACCTGGAATGCTTGAAAAAATATGGCTCGGTTTACCCTCTTCCCCCAGTTATTATTTCAAAGCTGGATGTCTTTCTACTGTTCAAGGGGTTCATGTGTCGTGAAATATTTTTCAAGGAACCAATAAGAATAACACAACTGGGCTTTGAAGTGGCATGTCCCACCTTCCGTCGTGTTGTTTCAGGAACATTATTGTAGCTTTACAGGACTGTAATTCTTAAAAAAGGAAATTATTTGGGTTTCACCTTTCCCTGCATCACACTTCAGTACTGGAAATGAGCAAAACTGCTAAGATTGTTCACCACAGGTCAAACTCTGAGGTCTGGCACTGGTTTTACCAGCAAAGACTCAATTAGTTGTTTGGGTTTTTTTAACTCTAGTATTTATATTTAGGCATTCTACTAGATAAGACAAAATTCAAGGATGGAATCATAGCACGCAGTAGGTGGGAACTCACAGATGCCTAGCCTAATTTAAACACCTTGTAGAACTTCTACCACTGCTATTAGTCTCATAACCATGAGTTCTCAGCTCTCAATAAATGTTTTCCTTATAAAACACTTGTCTGTGTAGGGACTTGGGAAATATTGTGCAGTGTCAGACCTTTATCCCTGCCCAATCATAACCTTGAGTAGAAAGATCCACAGATGTTCTGTCGGTACTGTAGCTTGTGCCTTCTAACATGGTTTTACCTCTAAGAATCACAGAATTATAGAAAATCCTGAGTTAGAAGGGACCCACAAGGATCATTGAGTTCAGCTCTTAGGGGTGCTGCGTGGAGAATTGAGTGGTTGTCTTTCACAATCACTAACACTTCTGCAAACTTGATTTTGGTGTTCTTGGCTGAAATTGAGCATTTACTGGGCTCATTATGACAGAGAGAGTTTTGTAAACCCTGTGCCAGATTTTCTAGGCCAACTGGATATATAAAATTAAGAAAGAAAAACCCCACACAAGGATTTAACCACAAATTTCACAACTAGAACTACGTCTAAAGGTATTTTATATCAATTACGGTGGCTGCTGATGAAAGAAAATTACAGTAAAAATAATCAGACTTGAAGGGAAACAGCAGTTGTAGGAAATAAATAACTGGGAGGTGGTGTTTGCAGAAGCCGTGTAATGAGGGGCTGCTCTTCTAAAGAACCATGTTATCTCCCTGCAAAGTCCCAAGCTTCTGAGTCCTTTTAAAGGACTCAGCTGCTCATGGGTGATACCAACCTTCATCTGGATCAGCCCCAAAAAGAGCCACCCAAGGATCAGACCACACTGTTTGCAGCCAGGACTGTGCATGCATAGGCAATTACTCCGGGAGAAAGTGATGAGAGAAAATGTAATGTAAACTCTGCACTCAGCCAATAAATCTTACAGTAGCCTAATTTTTCTAGGACTGATGCCTCGAGCAATACCTGTGTGGGCCGGAAAGGAAGGAAGAAAAAAAAAAAGAGTCTTGAAGTTTCTAAAATTCCCTTATCCTGTTTATCAGAATACTGTTGCTTCTCTTAAATTGTGACCTTTCCCTTGAGGATTTTGCTCTCCAGATGAGGCTTCAAAGCTTTTGGGTTGCTGCAGGAGACGTCCTTGTCCACGAGCAGACCAGAAACACATATTATAACCAACTGCAACTAATTTCATGCTGTCAGAGTGGAGTGTAACCTCTGAGTCAGCAGTCACTGCCTGTTTTCAAGCAACTTTTGTAGCTCTGGCCAATATCAGCTGACTGAGGACAAGAAATAAAATCTTTATCTGGTCATACTCTTTACTTTTTTGGTCAACCATTGCATATTCAACAATTCAAACAAGTAAGTAGCTCAGCAGCAATCTGTTTATGAACATTATGCACTCAGTAAAGAAAAGTTAGCTGCAGTTTTCAACCTTAAATTCCCTTTTCCTGCACCAGGAAGGAATATATGGAATGACTTCACCTACCTCAGTCAGTGAGGAACCCATTGATTTTCAATAGTTACATCAGAGAGGGTAAAAAATGGAAAGGTGGAGAAATAATAACAATTCTTAAGGGTTAATATTGTTTCTGTTTTGCAGAGAAGAAATTGAACAGCAATTTGCTTTGTCCAAATTTCCTCACAGACTTTTTTTTTTTTCTCTTCAGACCCACTTTCTCTGTTTCTTTTTGTTTAAACAAAACGTGAGGTCTTCCCTTACTACCTAAGCAGGCATCTGGTTTCAGTCAGTAAAAAAAATTATTCCTATGGTTATTTTGAGAAACGTTGCAGAAAGTTTTGCTTAATGGATTTTAAAACATCATTTTGGTTTTCCTAGTTTGTTTGGTTTTTTTTTTTGAGTTTCCTAAAGGACTTTTTCCCATTTAAATAAAGCTTTAATGGGGAAAAAGTATCAAACGGGAAACAAGTCCACCAAACTTATGTTCACCTGTAATTTTCCCTAAGGAGACAGCAAGTCCCTTGCACCTCCTAGTAGAACATAAAGGGTATGGTTTTTTAAAAAATAGACAATGTATTTAGCACTTATTTCATATTTGCACCATATTTGTTCTTATTGAAATTTAAAGTTGAATTAGCAGAACTCCCCGGTACTAAGCCAAATTTTGCCTTGTTGTTACAACTCTCGCTTACTACAGCTCAAAATCACATACAGGGACAGTTAAATCATAGGTCAGGTAATTTATTATACTCTAATAACCACTCATGAGTCTGAGCCCAAACTTGCATAAATTACCTACATTAAATTCATGTGCTTAATTAATGGAACTCTACCTACATGGATAGTTATTGTGGTTTTAAAACAGCTATCCTGAGAATACTTAACCCTGTTTTGCTATTAGTTTAAATCAGAAAAGGGGTGATTTCAATTAAATCGTGTATATTGAAGGGGGTTTGAACAGGAAATAAAACAAATCCAAAGTTTCGATCAGCTATAAATTTCATCCAGGAAGGTGGAAATTGTTTTCAACCTTTGTTGGGGTTGTTGTGACTTTATTGTAAATTATTCAACTTTTACTCAACTATTATGAAGAACTTCAGCTATTCTGTGATTGTGGTACACTTATTTACTCTGTTTTTTTGGTATATTGAGTATAAGGTAAATTAATTGGCAGACCATAGACATACATTCTTGGAGCACAGAAGTCTTGAAGTGTATTTTCGATCACCATGTTAGTAGCACAAAAATTAACTTGTAAAAATAAAAGTGAAACAAATTATTTAAGTTAATGAAAGAGCTGGTCTTACCTTCTATGATGTTCCCATATTTATTTCTTGCCCCTACTCAGCCTCAGTCTCCTCTATCACATAACAGTGGTGTTACATGGTGAACAATAATATTTTATCCATTTGGACTCAAATAAGCCTTTTTTTCATCATGGTGACATTTTGACTGTTTATTTTTCAGCAGAATTGGTTGCTTGATCCAGTTTTATTTATGGTCCCCTGTCAGTGCAAATTGCATGAAGACAAGAAAAAGCAACGAGGAGGGGACGCTCCTCTCAAGCCTCACAGACTCCAGCAGGAAGGTAGATTTAACCATCCCCAGGAGTTTAATGCACCAGCGGGAAGGAGAAAGACAAGGCAGTGCCTGAGCTCCAACTTTGAAAATGTCATGGTGGATTTAGGTATGTAAATCCCTTTAATAACCCATCCCTAAGTGATTTGACTGAGGTCATAACGACATTTTACAACAAATCAGGGAATGAAGCCCAGATGTGCTACGGCCCATACAGGCATCTTAACTCCTGTTCTAGGTTTCCCCTCTTTCCCTGAACTCCACAGAGACAAGCCTGATATACCATTGTAACTTTTCCCTAAAATCTTTAAGATGGTCAAAATTTGCAGCCTCCATCTTTGGTGGTTTAGAGTATCAAGGACCATCTTAAAATTACCATGGGGGACAGGATTTGAAACAACAACAACAACAGCCAGCACGCAAAGTTTTTTTCTCTATTTCACTCCCAAGGCGAGGAATTTTTACAATACCCTCTGGAGTTCCCCTGGCCTCAGCATCAAACATAGAGTGCAGCAGCCAAGAACAGGCCCACACCCTGCACAACTTGCCAGCAATAATTAATTAACTAAGGAGCAAACAGCAGCAAATATTCCCTGCATAGGATCACATAGTTTCATCTGGTTACATTCCAGTGATTGGAGTGTCACTCCATCTCTTTGTTTTGCTTTTTTATTTTCCTCAATGTGTGGGTGGTTTTTTTTTGTTGTTCTTGTTGTTGTTTTCCTTTAAATGAAAACTCAGAATCTGATTTAATAACCTAAATCTCAATGCTGGTCTCCAGGAATGAAAATAGAAATCCAGAAATTTAATCTTTCTTTTACCTTGCTTGGCTTGCAAACTCAGTGTCTCATCAACAGCCTTTCAAACTGATTATTGCTCCTACCTGGACAGGGCAAATACTTCTTGACAGCAAGAATCTGTTCTTGCCATGAACGCTTCTTGGACAGCTCTGTCAAGTGACTCGTAAGGGACTTCAGAAGCTTATTTGCAGCTTGTCTGGTGTTGCTGCCACCTAATAATAATGTTCTCCAGGAGCCAAAAGTTCTCAGAAGTATCTCTCTCAGAAGTAGCACCTCACCAAGACTTTGCAGTTTGGCTTGTGTGCCATTCCTAACCCAAAAAGGTAAATATAAATAATATGTTTTTTTATTTGCTCACAGCAGTCCCTCTGCAGGCTGTTTTAAAGCAGGTGAGCACAAACCATTACTGCCAAATTAGAAGTGCTGCAGTTCCTCTTCAGATAAAGACTCCTCAGCTAGACTGTACTTCTCTGTCAAGGACTTACATTCATTTCTGTCTCCATTGACATTAGACAGTCATAAAATCACAGAAGGGTTTGGGTTGGAAGGAAACTTTAAAGGTCACTTAGTCCAAACCCCTGCAATAAGCAGGGACACCTACAACTACATCAGGTGGCTTAGAGCCCCATCCAACCTGATCTTTAGTGTTTCCAGGGATGGGGCATCTACTATCTCTCTGGGCAGCCCGTTCCAGTATTTTACCACCCCACTGTAAAAAGCATCTTCCTTATATCTCATCTAAACAGACTCCTTATCCTATTACAATAGATCCTGTTAAAAAGTTTTTCTTTATCTTTCTCATAGGCCCTCTAATCTCTCATCCAGGAGGTAGACACCTTAACCAGGAGGTCTTAGGGAGCAGCATTCCTCCTTTCAGGAGGGTTCCCATCTCCTCCAAGACACAGACAATCACGCTCCACAGCTCACATCACTGTCCTGGAGCTGTGGTGTAATTGATTATGATTGATTTTAAGTGAAGTGCAGGATAAATTGCTCGAAGATTTCTAGGGGCTTGGATCATCTCAGACCTCTTTGCTGAAGGCATTCCAGTTTGCAGGAAATAATTCAATATTCCTTAAGCCCAAACTAAAAGTGCATCAAAGCGCAGGAGGGAAGCCGCAGTTACTGTGTGGATATGAGCTGCTCCTGGAGTTCCCCCTCTCCTTGTCTCTCCAAGGTACATTTTACTGGGTGGATCTTGGCTCTGAAGAGATCTTGATATGACACTGGGCTGTTTCACAGCCTAGTTAAGGCACTCACTTGAGGGGAGGGGGAGTTTTGGTTCTAGCCTGGAGGCCACTAAATATTTCAATCCCTCCTATTAAGTATTCAATGCAGTGGGAACTTGAGTCTCTTCAGTCATTAAACTATAGATCTGTGTTTAAATGTGCTTTTCCTTTAACTGAACTGATGGAAATAGACTTTATCAGAAGGATTATAGCAACTTCCCCCTGCACTTCACAGCCTAGGACACTCATCAACAGGGTGCTGAATATGGGTTAAAACAGTTCCAAAGAGAGAAAAGATTCAGCTAAGTTTCTCACTTTTTGATTAACTAGACTATATTTTGAAGTTTTTTGGAAGGAAAGAATTGATGCATTTGTTTCACTTAGCTTTGAAAACAAAAGGTCTGAGTGTCTAATTCAGAAATGTTCTGGGATATACAGCTTCAGAGCTGGAAGGCTTGAAAGCCTCAGGAATGTGTAGGAAATAAACAAACTTTCATCTCATCCATTTCTTTCTGGCAGAATTAGGCAGGTTTTTGCCAAATATGATGTTTTTTGTTGCCTCTATTGACAGGTAATTAGAACTCCAACTCGCCGGTAGCTACATGAAAATTGGCCACCATACTACTCAACATTGTGATGCTCAAGTTCCCTTAATGGATTGCCCTTTATGAATTAAAAGGAACATAATGAAGGGCAGACTCATGTGCTTTGGCTTTTGTGCTCTTCAGACCATTGAACGTAGCTCTCATGAAAACAGCAAAAACAAACTGCAGTGGCTTCCTCACACCACATTTTGGGCAGGTGAGAACCTTGGCATGGAGCCCTGTGATCCTCTCAAGTCTTAGTTTTGATCCTACACATATTCTACCCCATGTTTTCAGGGATAGAGCATCTAACCCCTCTCTGGGCAACCTATTCCAGTCTTTTATCACAGCCATTGTAAAAAGCTTCTTCCTTATATCTAATCTAAACTGACCCTCTTTCAGTTAAAAACCATGTATACAGCAGTTTCTTTGGGCATGTTTCTAAAGTGTCCTCTGCTATCAGTAGTCCTTTTGCATGTCTAAGACTTTCAGAGGTTATACTGTTCTCTCAATGAGACTACAGACTCTACTAGCACTCACTGGGATGGTCTCCATTGCCTGGACCTGCCTTTTGTGTAATTACTCCCATCTAGGCAAAGCAGTTGTAAAATCATCAACAGTTCTAGAAAGCTCGAATTTGCTGCATAATTCAGCTCCCAAATTTGGCCTTTCCTTTACTGGGTAACTCCATTTGTTAATGAGCACAAACCAGCTATCCACTCCTCCTAAGACACTCATTGAGCCAACTTATATTTAAACACATGTTACGATATATAGCTTGTCTCGTCTTGACCAGGTTTTTAAACACAGAAGAGCTTAGCAAATGAACATGATTTTTGGTACATGCTAATAGGCTGAAGAAAGCCTTAGTAACGTAATGAAGGTGGACAAAATCTACTCCATGGAACATTCTTGGGAAACCTTCCCCCACTCTAAGTGTAGCATTTGAAAACTTAACTCTTGTGGCCGCACTTTAATAAACCATTTCCTATCTGATTGTTTTGTGTGGAGAAGAGGGTGAAATATTCTTTCATTCTCAACAATAATTAGGCATGTTTTCATCCCAGCTCTGTGTTCAAAATGATTCCCCTTTGTTACTCTTGAGTTAAATTTCAAATGATGGCACACAGGGAAGATTTCCCAGACCTGACTTATCAGGGGATGTGTAAGGAATTTCAGACTAAACTAAGGACCCATCATCCCAGTACAGGAAAGAAAGGAAAGAAAAATATTTAGACCTGTCTTCAGTGCCATTCGTTGCTTGTGGGGGAAAGTTTGGCAGCCAAACGGCAAACTTGTTTCAATTAAAAGGTGAATGATAACAGGGGGAAAAAAAAAGAAATAAAAAAAACTAGGGAGGATAGAGTTTTCTGGAAAGGAAAGCAGCAGGCTATAGCCTTTCCCTTTGCTTTTGCTGGACTCTTTATTTACTTATTTATCATCAATTAATTAGCAGCACTGCAGAAACACTAGCTCCCAAACAGCCTACCACTTGTGCTCAGAGTAAATACCCAGTACACACAATGTAATTAAAAATGTAAATAATACTGTCGTCAAATGGTAGCTTACGTGGCAGTAGAAAGGACACTGCAGGACTCGGGAGAAGGAATAACAACAGTGATCTGAAGGCTACAGATCTGCTCATTGTGTGTATTGACCATGGGGTAACACATGGGTCTAATCTATTTACTCATCGTGGTGCTACCTCATTGTTGATCACCATCAATATGCACGCTGAGCACCAGCCAAAAGAAGAGAGCAGCCACTGTTGTCATGGTGATGTTGTGAAAAGAGGTGGCAAAAAAAAAAAAAACTCATCCAGTTACAGGAAGGGTGGCTGGGGGCTTGGGAAATGTGGGTTCAAGTCCCTCCCTTGTCACAGGGCTTTGAATAGGACACCAGCAGCTCACTCATTGGCTCGAGTGCCATTCATTTCTTTGAAACAGGCATTTAAATACTTCTGGGAGTCCTGCCTCAGTTCCCTATCTTTACTACTCCACTACTCACTGTCACCTTTACTACTTTGGTGTCTATGAGCATTTATGTTTTCCTGGGCTTACCTATATGTAAGATCTCCTTCCCTTGTTAATTCTTTTGTTTCTAATTAACAAGATTTTTCCTTTGAATGAGAGGACTAATATCCATCATCTTAGCAACTTTGAGTGATTTACCAGAGAGCAAGTATTAAAAGGCAAGATTTAAGCCTCTGTCTTAAAGGCATTTTGAGGGATGTACTCTGACAGATGCACACAGAACGTGATTAGAGACTCCCTACTCCCCCTTAAAACAAAACAAAACAAAAAAACAGATTTTAAAAAGGGGGAAATGGTTCTCTCAAATTGTAGCCATTATGAGTGAGAATTTGCTGAAATCTCATTTCAATTAAGAAAAGCTAATCATAGAATCATGAAATTGCAGAAACACAGAATAAGATAACCTAGTTCCAAGCCCCCTGCCATGGACAGTGACACTTTTCACTAGATCAGGTCGCGGAGGACCCCATCCAACCTGGCCTTGGACACTTCTCATGCTGTTGGGGCTTTGATTTTGGTGAGATTTGAGATTACCAGGAAGGTTGAGAGTATAAGTACAATGTGTGCCTTTGTCAAATGTAGAATAAAAATGTATTGTGGTTGCAGCATCACCATTCATCCCTCGCCAAAGGATGAGAGGACCATGAGGGTTTTTTGGCCACTGTAGGAGTGGACCCTACCAACTGCTTCTCTCCATCTTCTTGGACAGTGTGTCATACAAAAATCTCAGCACTTTGCTTCTAACTGGATCTAGGCTTTGGACAAATCCTGTAGCAAAACAGCATGGTGGTTCTCTTGGAGCCTGTAGCATTAATGAGCTCCAAAATATTATCAGTCCACTGCTCATCCTGTTCAAATGGGATGAATAGCTGTGTTTGTCTGTCTGTGCAAGGAATCAAGAAGTCCTCCAAGGAACAGGACACTTGCACTGGCCTCAGAGGTGCCACCACCACAGCAATATGTGACTGTCCTCCCACACCCAAATGTGTGACCACAGAAGTCAAATGTTGTGGGGGATTACCCACAGGCTGTTAAAATACTGAGGAGCTGCTCTGTGGCTGCATTTTCATGGTGCTCTGGAGCTCTTAGCTAGTCCAGAGCTAACACTCGTTGTGCTGGTACTGACTGGGACAGGGTGGGCTGCACTGACTCTGACTCTGAGGTATCTTCAATGGTTCGGGCCCTGCCCTCCAGACACCCACTGGAGAGCAGGGTCTCCCTGCATAACCCCTCCTTGCCATGGAGACCTGGAGGACACCTCTGTTTCATGACCCCGGCACAAGGCTGAAAACATGGAGATTATAAACTTCGGTGTGAACATCAACTCAAAGGACTCCTCCCAACAGCAGGGCATTTCATTCCCTGTCCTGCCCGGAGAAGCTGTGGCTGCCCCATCCCTGGAAGTGTTCAAGGCCAGGTTGGACGGGGCCTGGAGCAACCTGGTGTAGTGGAAGGTGTCCCTGCCCATGGCAAGGGAGTTGGAAAAAGATGATCTATAAGATTCCTCATAATCCAGGCCATTCTACGGTTCTGTGATCGTCAAAGGGAAAAATCTTGCTTTGTTCTTTTCCCGACGTCAGTTTGATTTTTTTTCTGCCTAAACAGCTGTGAAACCTTTTGCTGCAGACCTATCACAGAGCTGCCTTCCTTGCAGCAGGGAAACACAGTAAAATGGATGGTGTGCATTTCCCCTCAGCAACCACAAATTTAGTTCTTTGGAAGAAAAATGGCTAGTTAGCTGAGAGCAGAGCATTATTAGCTGTCTATTAATTAAGTTTTTGAACATGAATCCCTTATAATCACACAAAATAATATTAAAATGGGCAGTGTATTTTGTGTGCAGGAAGTTATTTCTGTGAAGTGACACCAGCTGACAGGAACAGTAGCAGTAAAAGTTTATTTTAATTCTCATTATTTTAGATACCATCACAAATTAAAGGTTTTTTCTTTCTTTCTTCTTCATTATTATTTAGAATTTCTGAAAAAAAATCCCCTTAAAGTTTTTAAACTGCCTCTTTTTGTTATGAAGTTAAACTCTGAAAAACCTCTCCTTCTTGTAATGAGTAATACTCATTCCCTTCAGAACTCAGCCCTTAAACATGAGCAATTGCCATTGCTGTCAACTCATTGCCTCATGGGAAGTCTTTGAGCATGTGTGTAAGTGGATATACATGTATGTAGGTGTGTTAATATATGAATACATATAATATTTAATACAGTGCATTCAATCTCTAATTTGGAGTATTTATTGCAAATATTATTTTAAATAATAATAGTACTGCTAATAATATTTGTAATATTGATGATTATTATAATAATAATAACAACAACAACTAATCTAGGATATAGAGAAGAAATAGAAAAAGGTCTTTGAAGGGAAGGCCGCAAGATTAACGAAATCCCTTTTTTCTTCATTTCTTAATACAATCTTAATTTAATATTCTGATCAGGAATGAAGAAGGAGTTGTGCAAAAAGCTTTGCTTGGTTTATGCAGGGGTTTTGCATCATTAACATTATTCCTTCATAGTAATATTTTTTAAACTGAGGGGACTGGATATGTGTTCTGCTAACATACCACAAAGAAGGGTTTCTGCTGCTTTAGCAGGTTCGTGCTTTCTGTCTCAGCAAACGAAAGGTGTCTCTAAAAACTTAGGGTTTTTTCTAAATATCATTGTATTGATCAAAAAAATATCGCTTGTGATTAATTTTAAATACTGGGCAAATTAAAAAACTTACATTATAATGCTTGTCTTGGCTTATTCTACACATCAGTAGGAAAAATCAAATTATGATCTCTGCTCAAGGCCTTCTCATGATTTTTTTAAATTTTAATTAATAAATAAAGAAGCCTGAGATGACTGTGAGGTGTAGTTGTTTGTAGACTGTTCCCTGTGGTACATCATTTGAATATTGATTTTTTGATTTTTTTTTTTTTAGGGAAGGAGTTGGAAGATGTTTTATATTTTTTGCTGAAAAATAAACTGGCCCATTTAGTCACTTCTATGCGTGTAAAGTCTTTCTTCTTCCCCTTTGACACTAGCATTCTTACTTTTCCTTTCAGTTTTTTTTTCCTAGTGCTGTTTATATGCCATATTACACTCTCTAATTTCCTTTTATCTTTTCTTTATTTTGCAATGTCTCAGTACATGTCTCTTTAAGACAAGTTAATTTAGTCAATTACTCCAGTTTGGTTTCAGATAAAATCTTTAATTTATCCAGGCCCCTCTTTATTCTTTCTAAGATCCTCTTTCCATTAATTTCATGAAACATTCTAATTCTCCATTTTAGGAAAAAACTAATTTCACTCACTTGCAGAGAATTCCTCAGTCTTTTTCCTCTATTTCATGTTTTACTTAAACCAAAGTATGTGGCGATTGCTGATGCTCTACAAACTAAGAGAAGCTTTTCTTTCCTGCACTGCCTGAAAAACAGTCACAGATCCACTTGTCTTCTACTGCATTTCTGTACAAGAGAGAGAAAGATACATTCCCAAAAGGACGAGGAATTCTTCCTACGTAAGTATGGGAGAACACACGTCATTGTCACTGAGGCCATGCCATGTCTTGCAAAAGGGTCGTCAAACACTGGAACAGGTTGTTCAGGGAAGTGGTGGAGTCACCATCCCTGGAAGTGTTCAAAAACTTACGGACGTGGCACTCGAGGATATGACTTAGTGCTGGACATGGTGGTGGTGCTGAGCTGACAGTTGGACTTGATGATCTTGGAGGTCTTTCCCAGCTTTGCCAACTCTATGATTCTGTGATTATATAACCCTGAATGGTGGGTATTGAGGATTTTTTGGGGGACTGGTGGGACACTGGTGGGACAATCTGGGGCTGCCTATAGGTCAGCATGTAGAGGCAGGTGTGCCATGCAGTCACGCTGCAGTTTCTCCAGTATTGGATATGGAAACTGCAACTCTCTTAAAGCCTCTCCCTCTCCTCTTACCTAGGATTTTTTTTTTTTCCATGAGTATTTCACATCCTGGCCTGTTTTGCCTCCTCCAGCAAGTTGCTCTCATTTTCCTCATTTATGAAATGGGAAAGATAAACCCATTGCAAAACAGCTTGACCACCAATAGCACCAGAGGGCATGAAGCAATGAAAAGGCAGAGATTGGTCATTACTGTGAATAATTATGTTGCTGCAGAAACATCTTTGCTTGTTCAGTAATTTTCTTGTTCATCTGCACTCCTCGTTTCACTTAGCTAGTCTTAGACACAACAGGATCAGGAAACTGAGTTTGCTGAAACTCAATTAAAAAAAAAAAAAAAGGAAGAAAAATCAACACCCCTCCATGTTTTTAGGTGTCTTGTCAAGCTTTTAAGGTGGCTTGTCCAGCTGACCACAAATCTCACCTTGAACACAAGAGTATGGAAGTGGCTCACTGGCCACAGTGTTCAAAACTTGGAAAATGTGGAGGACTTTGATTGCTAGCAAAAGAATACATAAATTGCTGGAACTGGAGATTAAAATGTGTCCTTTAAATGTGTTAGTAACAAAAACTTATAGCATTCAGCAAAATGGACCTGTTTTATTAAGAATAAATTTACTCCTCTTGCAGAATGCAAAAACTATTTAATCTGAAAAAAAAAACCAAAAAACATAAGACCTCAGACAGTACTGGGTACATTTTGAAACCTCGTCATGTTACCCCATAGGAGACGTATTTTGAGTTGTCTTCTGTTCCCCGTCTTTATGAATGGGTCCCATGAGCCAAAGGACATTTTTGATAAACTACTTCTCTTCTTTGTATTGGAGTATGTCAGGGACTGGAATTTCATATGGCAAATTGCTCAGAACCCCAAAATATATTGCAAAAGATTATACAACTCTAACTCTGTAAAGTATTGGAAAATATGATCCAGATCCTCAGCTGCAGGGTAGCAGGGCATTTTAGACTAAACCTACTTGGTTCAGTCAAGCAGTGTTTACATATACAAAATCTCCCCTAAATAAAACCCTTTTTTGCAAAGGCACTTCAAAAAGCAACTTCCCTACAGAATAGCACCAATGTGAACTACGTTTGCAGAGATAACCTCATCACAGTGGACTCACATTTGGAATAATATTTACATATTCAATTTTTTCTATCATGAAATGCTCTATCAACTGTTACATTCCAATAACCATGAACGTAAATGAGTGCAGACTTCAAATGGACAATCATTAACCTATGCTGTAATGATTATACAACATCCTTCAAATACTGAATGTTTTGAATGTGATCAAGTGATTCTTTCTTGTTATTTTGACTTTCATAGTAATTATTAAACTTTAATTACCCATTATGGGTAATTATTAATATTTATTGTGCATTATTGTCATTGTTCATGGGCTTTTATAAAGGGAACTATACTTGATATAGAAAAAACACATTAAATTAAATATTCATTTACATGGTTTTGCAGCAACCTATTTTTAAAACAAATGGATATGAGTCTGTTTTTCTATTAGCTGTTATGTTTATAAATATTGATTTAATACCCATTATTCTTCTTGACTGCATTTCTGTGACTTTCTATACCTTTATGGTCTCCCTATAAGCATTTTCTCCCTTGTTAAGATTACAAATGTGAACAGAAAAAAAAGTTGTTGGAAAAACAAGCAAATAAAAAGTTTCTACCACTTACATTAGCTCTAAAAATTATTGCCAATGTCTGTACTTGGGGTAAGACAGAAGCAAGAAATACAATCACAGTGTGCCTAATTTAATATTAGATTAAAAAATAAATATTTCATGTATTATTTTCTCCAGAAATTGAGATGGGATAAAAAAACTTGACTTTTTGAGAAGCACGCAGAACTTAGCTCATTTTGAATGTGCTTAAACATGGTAAGGTGTCCAGTAGGATTGTTATAGTCTCTATGCCAGGACTGAAAATAAGGGGATTTCCTGTCATAGGGTTTGGCCTAGAGTTGATTGGTGGGATATCCCTTTGGTGGGATATTTATGGACTATGGAACTGAGCAAGAATGAAAACTGGGAGCTGTCCAGAGGGGTCATTGAGAACACAGCATGGGTTTGGTATATCTCAAACCCATCCCCTTTCTGGAGTGTATTTTGCTCAAAGGTGCAAAGAATTGTTTCCCAACATCCCCATTTTTTGGCAACCACCTACATGTGGTGCTAGGTTTCACTTTCCTTTTGAGTCACAGCTAGAAGTGGTTCAGGGTTAAATTATTTGCCATGGATATACATTAGAATAGAATATAGAATAGAATGGAATAGAATAGAATAGAATAGAATGGAATAGAATAGAATAGAATAGAATGGAATAGAATAGAATAGAATAGAATAGAATAGAAATACAATAGAATGTTTCAGTTGGAAGGAGCCTACAATAATAATGTAGTCAAATTGTCTGACTGCTTCAGAGTTGACCAAAATTTAAAACTGACTCCTTTTGCACTTTGGGACAGTTAAAGGACACTGTCATATCAGCAATTCATAATGTATTCAACGTTTGGAGAGGAGGGGACAATCCTTAGTCACCCCCCAGTCCATCAGTCTCCTAAGTCCAGTCCCAATTGTAGGTGTTGCATGTTGTAAGTGGCAGATTTCTTGAGTCAGAAATACAGCTGTAAAGGAGCACAAGACCTCAGTCTATTTCTTTGGATATTTAGTGTTGATGATGAAAGATCTTTCTGTTAATATTCTTAAAAGGTCTCCAGAGTGGCCTGGAGACCTCCTAGGAAGTGAAGGTTGTCTCTGATTTTGCTTAGGAAGAGTCAGGGCTCAGAGCTTTCTATTTCCATGTACACGCAGCAGTCTCATTTATGAGAGGGATTAACACATGCTCCTCCTCAAATTGCACTTTAAAGAATTTTTTTTAAAAAAAAAGGTCATAAGTGTGTACTAAGAACAACATTTCCAAAGAAGGATCCTCGTAGCTCTGAGCCAGGGTCAAATCCACACAAAGGGACTACCTTTACCCTGCATGGGATGGACAGACCTGTTACAAAATCCAGAATTCAGGACTGTAGTTGCCACTGTGATGGTGAGCAACCTGAAAGTTCACAGTTGCAACATCCAACAACACAAATCCACAATTTTTTAAGGATAAGTATTGAGGAAAAATATCCGTAGTCCCACAAAAGATTTTAGCCCAGTGATTATATCCTTGGTGTCTGTGTCTTGATGTAGAAGTGCCCAGGGCATACTCAGCATGAGGAACACGTCAAAGAAAAAGTCAAACCTTCAGAAGAATTAAGTATGGAGTGTCCTTTTGAAATAACTGCTTTATGTGTCCTTTAGGCTTCCAGAAGTTCTAGTACGGGATCAGAACAAGAGCTGTGAATCAGACTCCCAGTCCAACTGATGGTGAATGAGTTGCAGAGTGAAAGGGAGCTTTTGGGGGGGTTATCTGAGGTTGGTGATATTTGCTGCAGCAACAGTGGTGGGAATGGGAGGGAATGGGAACGTCCTGGTGGGAATGGGAATGAGAATATGCTCAGGCAATGAAAGCAGACTGCACAGGAACACCCTTTTCCTCTGTCTCATCACCCTCACAAAAGCCGGGAAAAATTGGTTCTCACCCTGTTTCTACTCTTCACCCAGTGCTAAACTGGCATCTCCCTTGGTGACTGTGTGTAACAACCGTTAACCCACAAGGATGGAGGCAGTCATAGGTTTAGAGACAGAGATATCAATAGGTCAACTAGTAAATAAAACACACCAAAGTCCCATATTTATGGGGTGAACTAGAATCTTGTTTCAGATGGTGAACAGACTAATGAGCAGTTTGGTATTTGAGACCTAGGTTGAGATAGTGCAATAATAGAGCAATTTTAAACTGAGACAAAGCTTTACAAGGGATTTCAAGGTCGAGGGCTTTGTTTTAAATTTGAATGGGTGAAGTGTGGCATCACAGGTGTCCCAGGCCAGCCAGATAGTAAAGTAATACACATGGTACAAAATAAATCTGGCCATCAGATTCCTTGAAAAATGTTCAAATTTGAGATTAACTCTTTGAGACTTTTTATTCTAAAGTGTTCAAAAGCATTCCTTAAAATATAACTGTGCTTTGGCCTTCAGCAGTTTACTTAGGCAGTCTCCAGTTGAAGGTTGTTGTAGTTCAGTGCCACCAATATGGTGTCATAGAATAAGAGAATGGTTTGGGTTGGAAGGGACCTTAAAGATCAACCAGCTTCAACCTCCTGCCATGGGCAGGGACACCTTTCACTATCCCAGGTTGCTCCAAGCTCCATTCAACCTGGCCTTGAACACTTCCAGGGATGAGGTAGGCACAGCTTCTCTGAGAAACGTGTGCCAGTGTCTTACCCCTCTCACAGTAAAGAATTTCTTCCTAATATCTAATCTAAACTCACCCTTTTCAGTTTTCAGTGTCCTATTGGTATGTGCAGTTCCCAACAGGACTGAGCTCAGTACCAACACAAATTCAAAACTCAGCCTCAGCTCCGGAAGTGATCATTTGCTGAAAACATTCCGTCAGGAAAAGTCACAACTGAATATTTATAAAAAGTGAGCACAAAATGAAGGGCGGGCACAATTTAAGTGAATTTTACAGATGATCTGGACTCATGGTTAGGTTTCGCAAACGAAGATTTGGGAAGGTCTCTACCCACGTTTGTTGCAAGGGCGTTGGTGGCTAAAAAGGCCAATGCGAGACAGGCATGACCAATTGCAAAAGGCACAGCAGAAAGACTCCTTAGATGGTATATTCTGCAAGGCACGATTCTTTCTGCGTTGTCTTTTCTCCTCAAGGGTGATCCTGAGTGCCTTCTCAAAAGCATCAGCAGCGTTATAGATGGTGTGTCTCCAGACCTCCCAATTGGAGCCAGAGTAGACCAGTTACGATAATCAATATGGCCAAGGCTGAGATGTTGTTTCAGGGAGTGATCTGGACTAACAATATAAAAATAAAAACACACACACACAAAACCAAAACCAAAACCAAAACCAAAACCAAACAAACAAAAAGCCCAGGCATGTACTAGGGGAGATGTTGCAAAATTTTATTTTTTTTTTTTAATCTGGATTAACAATATAAAAAATAAATTTTTGCAACATCTCCCCTAGTACATGACTGTTTTTTTCAGAAATGAGTCTGATATGACTTTATACCTAACTAAAACTAGCCATACATGTTGAAAAGCTTCACCACCTTAAAGAATTTGACCCATATTAGGAACAATGTATGATGCTGTGATTTTTAATGCTAAAAGAGAACTGTGTCATCTGTGGTTTTAATTAAACCTCACATAATCAGATGCCATATTTAGGTTTGAAAAGCCTTGGTTTTCTGTGCATATCTGGTTTGCTCCTGCTCCTATGGAAGCCCATAAGGACACTGATTTGAAGCAAAGCACACTCAGCATGTGAGGAGGCAGGAGCAGCAGCTGGTTTATGCACACTTACATGCATACCAATATCATTCTTACAGGTTCATGCAAAAATAATCTCAGGATTTACTTCCAAACATCCAAATCCCCCTTTCCCTTTATGATAGGCTCCACTGTGCCTGTTCAGATTTCCAGGTGTCATTTAAGAGTGTGAAGTGCTCTGCCTCCTGTTTCAGGAGCTAAACCTGCTTCTGAAATAAATGACCCCAGCTTTTTGGCACATCAGAGCTCACCAACGGATTGACCTGGATGTGTATTCACCTGTTTTCTGAGGGCAGAGGGTCAATTTTTTTATCGTGCTTTGTTGTTTTCTTTAAATATCATTCTGATTGAAATCTGAGTAAAATACACTAAAAATAATGGATGTGTATCACCAAAAAATGCTGCAGAGGTGTAATCTTTGACCTGTTTTCAGTGAAAATGTGTGAGAGACATTTCCATGAGCACAGCAGGATTTTTACAGCTCACATTTCTACTCCGTGGTGCTCTCAGAGGAGCAAACTGCATAGAAAAACATTAGATGCTCGATTAGATAATAGCATTAGCATTTAAGATAAACTTTCCTTTCTTCACAAAGATAAACCCTCATTATTTAAAATGTGTTTCATCCTCTAGTTCCTCTGTAGGAGATACTTCTGCGAGCTACCTGCCAATAGCAATTAAAGCTTAGTTTGCAAGGAAAGTGGGTTTAATTGCCAAAGCACTATTTATAGGAAGTCCCCCCATGAGGATTACTGAGCTGCAAGAATGCAGATTAAGCAAAATGAGGGCAGCAGGGAATGTGATGCACTTTGGCTAAACAGCTCTGTCAGGCTCAATAGGTGTGGGAGCCGTGAGAGTGCCGGTGACAGCCCGACGCTGCTTCCCCCACGCAGAGCTGGGTGTCTCAGACACTCTGCAGCTTGACAGCACGTCCTCAGAAATTTCATAGCAAAGCATCTGCTCTCTCCAGGTATTTATCCTCTTCCCCTCACCCACCCCCCCCCAGTAACCATTGGAGCTGACAATATCAGCCCTGGGGGTTTGCTGGCTTTGGGTGCTGGGGGATTATGGTTGTCCCCATTCCCAAAAGATGTACAGGGGAGACACAATTCTGTCCCCAAAGGGGCTGGAATGCTTCAGGCAAGGGTATTAGTCCTGCATTTCACCCCATGCCATGCAGCAACATACAGGTGAGTTTAACTCCTGCCTTAGCATTGTTCAGAAAACAAAGAATATTAGGACTGGTAATGAGACACAACCCCAGTGAACCCAGGTGTAAAAGTGGGGAGTCTTCAGTTCCCTGTCACCTCCTGCCTTCCTCACGATCTACAGCTGTCTAGTGCAGAGTGAAACCTGGCCTGTGTAAAAGGGGAATCATAGAATAGTCTGGGTTTGAAAGGTCCTTTAAAAACCACCAAGCCCAACTCCCCTGCAACAAGCAGGGACATCTTCGACTAGACCAGGTTTCTCAGAACCCCATCCAACCCAGCCTTTAATGTTTCCAAGGATAGGGCATCCACCACCTCTCTGGGCAAACATGACCCTCATCATTAAAGTTTCTTCCTTACATCTGGTCTAAATTTGCCTTCTTTTAGTTTAAAACCATTACCTCTTGTCCTACTGCAGCAAATGTGCTTAATGCCCATTCTACTTTTGCCTCTGAGACTTCTCAGCTGCCCCTTTGTACATGCACAGCTCACCTGCCCCACTTGCCTCCTCAAAAAACATATCTCCCTCATTCAAGTGACAACTTGGTGTAAAAATGGGAAATTGTATGCTTTCCTGTTAATTCTTCATAACCTTCATTATCATCATCATCAAGCTGAGTAAACACATAATTGTTGGGATATTTTGGCAAAGGAGGCACTGAAAATATAAACAGCTCAGCCTAACATTGATTAGGATCAAACGTTTCACTAAGTTTTAAAATGTTTTCTAATTGTTTAAATACATTTTTTCAGCAATCTTAGATAAAAATTCATGACACTTAAACATAAAATGTTAAAATATTTTATTTTTCCAAGGTATTTTCAGCTTTGGTTAATGAATAATTTAGCTCATCTGACAGAAATTCACAGGAAAAATAGATGTTGTCAAACCTACAGTTTCACCGAAGGGGTTCCAGTTGAAAAATTACATCCTTCTCTGATTAAATCCCTCATTAAGATTCAGGTCTGTTCTGTCAGTAAATCAGTAATCTGGTAAAAAAGGGGTAATAACATCATATTCCTTGTTGGCTTGTCTGTGTCCATCTTATCCTACCTTTTTTATACTCTAAACTCCTTGCAACAGAGATTGTGTTCATAACACAATCCACCACTTGTCCATTTCCCAGAGCTCTGTCATTGCCTGTTAACTCTTACCCTCCCTGAGCTGCAAACATCATAATTTCTATACTGATGATAATACAAAAAAAAATTATATTTACTCTCTTTGTAGGCTTCAGCTTTGCTCAAGCATATGCTCAGATGTAGGCTAAATTTTCAAGATTTCTCTGTGACTGCAAAGTTTGACTGTTTACATTTGTTTTTAAGGAAAATTGAATTATCTCTCCTAATACCTTGATTGTTTTGAGTCAGAGATTTAGGAAAAAGAAAATGCATGGGGAAGGAATTAGACTGAAACACAGGCTGTCTACATGCATGTGTCTGCAGGAGGACAAGTTGTCTCAGCTTTTTTTATAGTCCATGCAGATAATGGTCTCTTGAAATTCAGCGAGACCAACAGCAGAACCTTGCAGTGCCATAATATTTAATGTTTAGTTCCATCATTCCTACACTACCTTATCACTTGGACAGGTATAACGTCTTACAAGGTCTCATGGAATTATGTGCTTCACTTCTAAATGTCTA
>NW_016690200.1:4580408-4587452 GCF_001604755.1 Lepidothrix coronata
GAAACAGTTCCTCTTGCAAAACAGACCCTTGCATGTTATGTGGAGTGGGACAGTAAATGTCCTGGATTTTCCTCTCTGGAATCCTCTTCAACCTGGAGCCCTGCACTTAAAGGGTGAGAGAACTGGGATTGCTCAGCCTGGAGAAGAGAAGGCTCGAGGTGACCTAATTGTGGCCTTCCAGTATCTGAAGGGAGCCTACAAGAAAGATGGAAAAAGAGGTTTTTTGCAAGGGCATGTAGTGACATAACAAGGGAGAATAGTTTTAAATAGAAAAAAGGCAGGTTTAGATTACATATTAGGAAGAAATTCTTCCCTGTGAGGGTGGTGAGGCACTGGCACAGGTTGCCAGAGAAGCTGTGGATGCCCCATCTCTGAAAATATTCAAGGGCAGGATGAGCGGGGCTCTGAGCAACCTGGTTTAGCAGAAGGTGTCCCTGCCCATGGCAGGGAGGTTGAAACTAGATGATCTTTAAGGTCCTTTTAAACCCAAGACTTTCTATGATTCTATGATCTCTCCTGGTGGTGCAGGAGCAAAAGCTTAATGAGTGCAAGTTACTGGAGTATTCCAGTGCTAAGTCAGGACAGATATTTAATGACCCAGATACCAAGGTACATAACAATGGGTTTCAGAAACCAGATTCTTAGAAGAGTGATCCACCTTTCTGCCGTTTTTCTCTGGGGCATTTTGGGAAATGGAGTGTGTATGTGCTCGTGAAGTGAAGCAAGAACTGAGTGTCTGTTAGTGAGAGGAGAATATTGGATCTTGCATCACTCAGCATTTCAACAGCCAAAAGTATGTCACTGTTTTTCACAAAATTTTTTCTCCTCCTTATTTTTCTCTATTTCTCCCCCCTTTTAAGACTTGATCACAAGGATCAATAGTCCCACTGAGACTGACTTTAAATCAGGATTCAGAAACAGATGAGCCCACACTGAATCCAGGAGTCTCCTAACTTTAAAGGTTGAAGATATCCAGATCTGATCAAGGCTTGGCTCATCCTCATTCAGAATAGTTTTGTATTTTCCCATCCTTCTGACTGGATCTTTGTTCTTAGCTGGCAGAGGGACAACGTGGTGATGCACAGTTGAACCACACTCCCCAAACAGAAGGCCAACAAAAAACAGGGTCTGCCTCTGCATCTGAGTCACAAACACCAGGAACAAACAGCAACATGAAGCTTTTGAGGGGGAGCATCTTGCTTAGAACCCTGTGAACTGTGCTCTCTGTTGGGTATAGTCTTTTCAAAGGCTATCACTTCTAATTAATCCAAGGCAGAGGGAAAACTATATTTTAAGCAAACCTCAGAAATGATCATTTTTAAGGCTGGTAAATCTGTGCTAAGCAGTTATTGGTGCTGTGTCGGAAGCTGAGACAGAGTTAAATTATAGTTCAGGTTAATGTATTGAGCAGTTCAGAGGTTAGACAAACAGCTGTTTCTCAAGCAGGCATACTACAAAGCTTAACTGTTCATTGGAAGGGCAGATACAGCCTAGCTAAAGTCCCAGTGGGCTAACTTTTATTTGTTTCTGATTGGGAGATATCCAAAACTGACTCCATGCTACTGATGACCTCCCTTAGCAGGGGCAGAAAGTTGAACCTCTGGAGCCAGTGTGATTTTACCAGTCTCTGGGAAAAAAACCACAACAAATCTTCAGTGACTCTGAGATAATCTGCAAAATGTTGCACTTTCAGAAATGAGCTTTAAAAATTCTGGGGAAAAAAAGAATATGTGTAAATACAGGGGAAAACCATACGAAATCCCTGAAATCAAGATTATTTTTGACATCTTGTAAAGCTGTTAGTTAACCAAGCATGTCAGTTAATGAAGTATATTCTAAATACCAAATTACTCAATGGCAAAAGCCCAACACAGATTGTTTAGTTACCTGATATCACTTTAAATATTTCAGAAAAACACTGAGTTCCTCATTCAGAGCAGTGACTATCCAGTTCGGAACAATTCTTGAATGCTTACTCTGTGTAAAAGAACTTGCTATATGGAGGAAAAAACCCAACCAACCAACCAATCAAAAAAGAAAAACACAAAAAACAACAACAACAACAACAACAACAAAAGGCAAACAAAAAACTCTAGACTGGAACATGCTTTAAAAAGAAATTTTAAAAAATAAATAAATCAATAAAAAGAAAACAAACAAAAAACCCAACCAACCAACCAAAAAAAACCACCCAAAAAACCAAACCAACCAAAAAACATTAAACAAACAAACAAACAAAAAACAAACGAAAAACACCCCACCACCCCGAATTAATGGATTCAATGGCAAAATCCTACTAGTTTCAATGAGACATTAGATCCCAAGCTAACACAGATCTGCTTCCCAAAACTCGTCAGAAACATTCAGATGACAAACCTTAAGACAATTTCCTTCTACCTAATATTAGAGGCTTGTGTATCTAGTGCCTCAGTGTCCCCCTGTACTCAGCACTGGTGAGGCCACGCCTCAAATCCTGTGTTCAGTTTTGAGTCCCTCATGACAAGAAAGACATTGAGGGGCTGAAGTGTTTCCAGAGAAGGGAACGGAGCTGGGGAAGGGTCTGGACCACAAGGAGAGGCTGAAGGAGCTGGTGGGGGGGCTTAGCCTGGAGAAAACGAGGCTCAGGGGGGACCTTTTTGGTCTCCACAACTCCCTGAAGGAAGGTTGTAGTCAAATGGGGATCAGCCTCTTCTCCCAGGTAACAAGCGACAGGATAAGATGAAATGACCTCAGGTTGCACCAGGTGAGGTTTAGACTGGATATTAGGAAACATTCACCAAAATGGTAGTCAAGCATTGTAACAGGCTGCCCCCAGGGAGCTGGAGGATCACCATTCATGGAAGTATTTAAAAGATATTTAGATGTCACACTTGGGAACTTGGTTTAGCGGCAGGCCTGGCAGTGCTGGGTTAACAGTTGGATTCAATGGTCTTAGAGGTCTTTTCCAACCTAAACAATTCCATGATTCTCAGTACCTCTGTTCTCTCTTTTGTCCAAAAAAAAAAAAAAAAAAGAAAAAGTAAGCTAAGCTGGGTAGACAAAATTGTCTCAGTTATAACTATGGAGTTTTCTGGAGCTTCATGGATGTACACTCAGAAGAGTGAAGTATAGTGTTTTAGTGTTTCCTGTGACCTGAAGTGACTTCTCTGACAGTTTTCCTACCTATAACCTGGTGACTAGAACGTATCCCTAGATAAATTAATTTAGTAACACCCATAACACTCACTGTCTGCCTTTTAGATCCTACTCTAGCAGGTAGAGCACTTGCAAGTCTCACTGGTGACCAGTGATAAGACCAGAGGGAATGGCATGAAGTTATGTCAGGGGAGGTTTAGGTTGGATGTTAGGAAAAGGTTCTTCACCTAGAGGGTGGTTGGGCACTGGAACAGGCTCCCCAGGAAGTGGTCACACCACCAAACCTGCCAGTGTTCAAGAAGTCCTTGGACAATCCTCTCAGGCACATGGTGTGATTCTTGGGGCTGTCCATGCAGAGCCAGGAGTTGGACTTCAATGTGTGTCACTTCCAACTGAGGACACTCTAAGATTCTATGATCAATTATAGTCAAATTAGCTGTGCGAGCTCAAGCCCCCCAAAACCAATACACCTTAAACAATCCAATGTGTTTTATGGACATCAGGAGCATACAAGTTTTAAATATGAAGACTGTATTTCATCACCATAATAGACTGTCAAGGAACACCACGCTGCAGTTGGATGTGTGTCTGCAGCCTCCTTTCCATCAGGAGGTCACCAAGAGGTCTAATGGGGGGTTTGGTATAACAATATGACTCTGCTGGGGTGGCTTGGAAAGCTGTCTTGTAGCTTAAAAGCGAGTAACACAGAGACAATTCATACTGAGAAATCCAGGGGGAATAACTGCTTATTAGTTCACTTCTTGTGGGCAGTATGGAAGAAGTGAGTCATTACAAAGGATAAACTCAAATTGCAACCGGCTTTACTTTTATATTGATAACATCTATTGCTAAATTATAACAATAACAGTGACGTGATCTTGAGAAAAGTGCTTCAAAGTACCAATTCCCATCTTATTTGTGCCCTGTACCAAGAGGAACACTAGTGCCTTGCTAACGAACAGAAGAGATGTGGGTTTGATTCCTGGTCACACGAGGTGTTTCCTGTCTTGCCTTGGGCAAGTCCCTAAATCTGCCTNTCTGTGAAATGGGGATCATAGCACCGTGTGCCTTTCATCCACCTCCATTTAGAAGGTAAAACCTGCTTTTAACACATGCACATTGGTATGTGTACATGCACAGAAAGAGAGGGGAGGGCTTAAAACAAGGCTTGCATTTTTGAGGGTCCCACAAGTACTGAAAACACTGATAAATTATGTGCTTTATTTAGAATGTACAATAAAAACAGAGTGGGATTCTTCCAAACAAATATTAATGTTTCCACCTGAGCTTGTAGGCCAGAATTACAGCCAACAGGGAGGACGAGGCCCTTCTTCCCCAAAACTATCCTAGGCTGCATCACAAGAAGTGTGGCTAGCAGGTCAAGGAAGGTGATTCTGTTCCTCTGCTCTTGTGAGACCTCACCAGGAGTATTATGTCCAGATATGGGGTCGTCAGCACAAGAAAGACTAAGACTTATTAGAGAAAGTCCAAAGGAGGGCCACAAAAGTAATAAGAGGCCTGGAACAGTTCTTCTATGGAAACAGGCTGAGGGTTTTGGGGTTGTTCAACCTGAAGAAGAGAAGGCTCTGGGGAGACTTTGTTTTGTCCCTTCATTTCTTAGAGGGGCTTATAAAAAGACAGAGAGAGACTTTTTACCAAGACCTGTAGTGACAGGACAAGGGCAGCAGTTTTAAACTGAAAATGGCTAGATTTAGATTGGATATTAGGAAATAATTCTTTACTATGAGGGTGATGAGACACTGGCACAGGTTGCCCAGAGAAGTTGTGGATTCCCCATCCCTGGAAGTGTTCGAGGCCAGGCTGGGCTTTGATCAACCTGATCCAGGAAAGATGTCCCTGCCCATGACAAGGGGTTGGACTAGATGATATTTAAAAATCTTTATAGCCTAAAACATTCTGTGATTTTGCTCCTGTGAGTCTAAAAGTAGATATTGTGAACAGTTCAATAAAAAGTCATCTATTTCTTTTAGTGCCTATAAAAGAATTTTTCCATCACAAGTTAGGTGAAATGTCTCCCCCTTGTTAGCAGTGTTCTTTTTTTTTTCCATATGGCAGCATCACTGGAGACCATTACAGAGCACGTTTCAGGCCCAGGGGGTAATGGTTGTTTGGTGCAAGTCAGCAAAGAGAATTGTAACACAAGAAGGTTGAAAGCTCTGGCTAAAAACAATATTTTCATTTGACAAAGCTTTGTTTCCATTAGTAACATGAAATGGGCAGGGAGAACCCCTTACCTCCAGCACTGTGCCTCTGACAAAGTCTGTGCTGCCACAGTATTTAGAGGAGAGTGGGAAAACCTGGAAGCAGGTAGATTTCTACAGCCTACACCCTGCTGCATCCCTAAAAGCTGAGTGGGGGGAAATGTTCCCACACCCACTGAATTCACCTGCATGCTTTTTACTGACCTCAGATCTTGCACATTGACACCTAAGTGGATTATCATCTTCCAGGAAGTGCTGTTGTTTCAGTCTGCACACACAAGCAGTTCAGTTTTATTTTTTTGCCTCCTGTAATGGAACATTTATCTTAGAGATGCATGAACTGCTGAAAGCTGTCACCTCCTGCTGGAGTTTCTGAAGGTTAAAATGTCATCACTCACAAGGATTTTTACACTGTTGGAAAAAAAGAAGGGGGAGGAATAAAAAGGAATTTTGTGATATTTCTCCATGTCGTTGCATCGGTTATCTCAAGTTCACTTTTTCACAATCTCCAGGTTTCTGGTATTAGACACAGCTAAACAAAAATAGAAAATAATAGAAAAATCATGGACTCCTGGCTCATCATCTGGCTAATGTAATGCTGCTCTATTGTTTTTCAGTAAAATTAGACCAAATCCTTTTTCGATAGGAAAAAGATTCTCTCTCATTGTTGACTTTCTAATCAAGTTACAATCCACATACACCTGAAATTACAAGAATCAGAAGCCTCATATTCACTCTGGGTCATAAAATATTATTGGAATAAACAGTCATCAGGCTAACTATGAACAATAGTGCCCCCTCAGAGCAAATGAGTGGATCACCTACCTCAAGAACCCTTTTTAAAAGATACCAAGTCAGGATTCACTTTAGGATGGACACAAGGTCCCAGTCACTTTTTGCAGTCCATATTCCAAACCATATCTCTCAAAGTGCTTGAAGTCTACCCTGCACTCTAACAGTGAATAGCCCTGAGACCAGGCCTTAAATGATTTGGTCAAGATCAAGCAGGGATTCCCAAGAATATTCTCCAAGGGTAGCAGCAGGTTCTGTACCAGGCAGGTGCATTTTTCCATATGTTTTCCTTCAAGTTAACATTTCGCCCAAGAAAAGGATCTTTTGTTCACTCGATATCAGAATTTAACTGAGTTAAGATCTCCCACTCATGTACTTTGCTTTCAGCTGCTGCGACAGAAGAATCATGGATTGACCTGATACTTTCCCTAGAAAGAGAACATGGGCTCTACATTGATGATAATCTTAAATTATTCTTCCCCAGGCCTCATTTTCTTAGATTAGCCTCTGCAATCACTCCAGACACCCAGCCCTGATGATTGTGGACCACAGAACCTTGCAGGTCTTAGCAAGAATCTGACTTGCCCTTTCTTGCTCTGTGACCATGAGTTCCCTCGTGGATTAGAGAAGAGTGGATGGAGATGGAATTTGGCACATTTTTCCCTCAGTCTGTGGAGTTATGCAAGGGGTGATGAAGCAATGCCTAACCAATTAAAAGTGGCACAACTTATTTTCCCATGGGAGTAAATGGAGATGTTGGGAAGGAATTTTATAAGAATCAGTAAAAAGTAAAGTACTTTTATGGGTGATACTTTAGTTGTATTAGATTCCTTTCTCTTCCCTTCCCTTCCCAAACCTTCCCAAACCTTCCCAAACCTTCCCAAACCTTCCCAAA
>NW_016690200.1:4587478-4609739 GCF_001604755.1 Lepidothrix coronata
TGAAGCAATGCCTAACCAATTAAAAGTGGCACAACTTATTTTCCCATGGGAGTAAATGGAGATGTTGGGAAGGAATTTTATAAGAATCAGTAAAAAGTAAAGTACTTTTATGGGTGATACTTTAGTTGTATTAGATTCCTTTCTCTTCCCTTCCCTTCCCTTCCCTTCCCAAACCTTCCCAAACCTTCCCTTCCCAAACCTTCCCTTCCCTGAAATTTCCTTCCCTTTTCTTTTCTTTTCTTTTCTGCTTTAAGATGTGGGAGACTCATTTGTTGTTGCAACCTGTCCAGTGTTTTGTTTGAGACTGAAAAAAAAAATCTTATAACCAATACACAGCTAGTAAAAAAAAATCCTGTTTCTGCAGGCTTGTGAAAAAAAAGGAACCATTCATCCCCAACTCAATGACTTTGAAGTAAATAAACAAACAAATAAAATGAATGCATTTCTGGTTTGTTGTTGGGGGGAAAAGTTCATTACTGGGATCACACTGGGGGAAAACATACAACTTGCCTATGAAAATGATGAATTCAAGCCTGGGGCAAATGCATGACAATTCTTCATTTACCTGAGAAAGACAAATAGATCTGAGAGATACTAAGACCAAGGAAAATCCCAGTTCCTATGTATTTCCATAACTTCTTTACCATAAACCAAATATATTTTAATTAAAATATTGGACTGAACCTGACTGGTTTTATAGGCAGCCTCCTGTCACTGATCAAAACCACTTTCTCCTCTTTGAATGTTTTGTCTAATAAAAAATTAACCAGTGGAGGTTTTTCCCCTCTGTTTTGCCTGAAGCACAACAGTAAGTTTACCTGCCAAAGGCAACCATTTTTGAATTTGTTTTCTTACAAAAATGAGCCACCAGTGTTCAAAGCAATCAACATGAGCCCTTTTCCCCTTGAAATGGTTTTCCAAGCAGGCAAACCCACTAGACATCTGGAAAACTCCACCTGTTCTGTTCACTAGCTGATCCCCACGAGATGCATTGCAAATAAAAAAAAAGAAAATTGAAGTAAAGATGTGAATGTGCATGTGGTTGCATGTGTGAGCAAAAGAGAATTGAGGGAAAACACAGTAAATAACAAGGGCTAAAACCTTATCAACCCATAGAGTACTCGATCCTTTTTTATAGCATTTGTCAGCAAAACAAACACTTGTGAATGAGGATGCCAAAAGTCTTCCTATCCATGTATATGTTGAATAAATCCTTTGATTTATAAATTGAGGCACAAGCCAGGAGAGATCATGAAGTAAATGTAAATACCTGGAAAACAGCATAGAGCATTAAAATGAAATGTTATTCTGATTTTCTTTCTTGATTTTAATGATTGCACTGCTAAATTCACCTTGCAATATGCACCAAGGCAGTTGAAAGTACTTCATCCATAGCTTTGGGTACGATGATTCTCTTCAGGTGCCCCGCAACATCCTTCTCTCTAAAGTGAAGAGAGATGAATTTGATGAGTGTACCAAGAAAGTGGTTGGGTGGTCACATTCAGAGGGGGTCAATGTCTCAGAATCTCAATGGACATCAGTGACAAGTGATGCCCCTCAGGGGTCACTACTGGGGCCAGGATTATTTAGTATCTTCATTAATGACCCAGACAAAGGGATCGAGTGCACCCTCAGCTCAGAAAAGTTGTAGATGACACCAAGCTGAGTGGTGCTGTTGATGCACCTGAAGGATAGGATGTCATCCAGAGGGGTCTGGACAAGCTCAAGAAGTGGTGCCATAGGAGTCTCATGCAGTTTAACAAGGCCAAGTGCAAGGTGCTGCACCTGGGCCAGGGCAACCCCCAGTACCAATCCAGGCTGGGGGGTGAATGGATGGAGGGCAGCCCTGGGGAGAAGACTTGGGGGAGTAGGTGAATAAGAGGTTGGACATGAGATGGCCAGGTGCACTGTCAGCCCAGAAAGCCAGTTGTGTCCTAGGCTGCATCAAAAGTGGCCAGGATGTTGAAGGTGATGATCCTGCCCCTCTCCTCTGCTCTGATGGGACCCAGCTCCAGTGCTGTGTCCAGCTCTGGGGGCCCAGCACAGGAAGCACATTGGATCAAGTCCAGAGGAGGTCACCAAGATGATTAGAAGGATAAAGCACCTCTCTTACAAGCCAAAACTGAGACAATTGGGATTGGGCAGCTTGAAAAAGAGAAGGCTTTGGGATGACCTATTTGCAGCCTTCCAGTACCTGAAGGGAGCCCACAAGAAAGATGGAGAGAGACTGTTCACAAAAGCATGTGGCGACAGGACAAGGGGGAATGGTTGCAAATTGAGAGAGAGTAGGTTTAGTTAGATATTAAGAAGAAATTCTTTACTACGAGGGTGGTGAGGCCCTGGCACAGGTTGCCCAGAGAAGCTGTGGCTACCCCATCCCTGGAAGTGTTCAAGGCCAGGTTGGATGGGGCTTGGAGCAATCCAGGATAGTGAAAGGTGTCCCTGCCCATGGCAGTGGGGTGAAACAAGATGCTCTTTAAGGTCCCTACCAACCCAAATAATTTTATGACTCCATGATTCATATTGAAGAACTTAAGATGTGCTAAACAGTCAAACACACTGTGGTGCTCACAGGAACACAGAGACCAGAGGTTTTTTTCCTGACTTTTAGTAAAAGGTATAGTAGAGCAGTTCTGAACAATGAAATAGTTCTTTTGGGTCTTTCTTCCAGTCCTGCTGGATGGTTAGGTTCTCTGCAATGAGATCTACTAACTCACCCAATACCTTTGGGGAAAATAAAAGCACCTGGATCTAATAAATTGCTCAAAAATTAAATCTTGACAGAGTTAAAAGTAGCAGAGTAATTCATCTAATCAACAGGTATAGCTGCAGCAAAATACCTTTTTTTAGGATTGACAGCATACCAGGATCAGAGCAAATGTAGGAAATAAGTACCATAAGAAATCTGGGAAGCAAACAGTCAGCATAGAATGTCTGATTAACTCATAACACAGCGGTGATTTGAGCTGACAAAATGTTATTGGAGGGATCACTCACTTCAACACTGTTTGCTTTGGGAAGTCAGAGAGAGATTTATTATGGCTGAAAGCCTTTACAGCTGTCAGATATAAGTGCTTGTTAAAAGGAGAGAATATAGTAGCTTGAATTAACAGTGGGAGCTTGGGTCTGCATGCAAGAGAGAGTGTAAGGTTTTATCTGAGTGAGGGTATCATCAAAATCTTGCTTGGAAATGCATTAGTTTTAGATCACCTTACACACTGGCAAGGTGTGTTTAGTTTCCACGTATTGTGCCTTTATTGGAATACGTATTAGTGATAAAGAAGTAATGTTACCATCAGACTAAAAGCTCCTAATGAGATCCCCAAGCTCTATCTCACAGCAGAGCAGTTAGATATGGGCTTCTTCACCGCTGACTTTCGTAAGACTGAAGGATATGGATAAACACACACCACTAAAACACTGTTCATGAATGTTACCTAAAAGATCATTAAAATGTAGCTACTTCTGCTTAACACTGATGATGAATTTATTTGGGCCAGGCTAGAGGAGCAAATATTTTTGGGTAAACATAGCATATTCAAAAGCTCAGAGCTTGCCTCTGTATAAACTCGGCAGCAAAATGTAAAGCTTTTTATTTGCTTTGGAGAAAACATAAATCCACATGTAAGCAAACACTGAAACTTAAAGCTGTATTTTAAAGAAAGGGAAGTGGATGGAGGAAAAGGCTGAATCTCAGTTTATATTTTAATGGTTCTTGGTCTCTAAATATATCTAAAGGCCAGGTCATCAGTCCTTCTCAGAAAACATTCAAGTTTCTCAGGAATATGATTTCTTTCTTTACTCATTCTCCCTTACTCAGATGAGTTAGTTCAGACTACCTAACCGTAATGACTAGCTCTCTCTTCAGGCAAATAAATTTCATAATAATGAGGAAGGGGATACAGAAGGACTCCAGAAGAAGACCCAGAGAATGTAACTTAGGGATAAAGTTTTAATTTTAGCGTCATATAATTATTTAGGATGAAAAGGGCTGCTGGAGGTTTGGACAAATCCCCCTTTCAAATAATGGTCATAGTAGATGCCATTTATCCCAAAATAACCACAATATTGCATCCAGGTTATATAAAATTGGAGAAAGGTGTATTTTGACTTTTTAAAATGACTTTTCATTATCCACTGTGTCCATTTTTTGCTACAACCTAAATAAGTGATTATTTGGCCATTGACTTGATTTGTTTCAGCTTTTGTGTGTTGAGGAACCAAGTGAGAACTGTTCTTTCTCTCACAGAAATACAGAGGCTTGCATGGGCCTCTGGAGATCATCTTGTCCAACCTTCCTGCTCAAGCAGGGCCACCCAGAATAGACTTCCCAGGACCATGTCCAGATGGCTTTTGAATATCTCCACAGTTGAAGATCAAGCAAATCAGCCAAATAATTAAATAAATCAGTCAGAAAACAGAAAGAGAGAGGAAGAGCAAAAAAGTGATTAGCCCTATAGTCACCAAACAGTTCAAATGTGATTAGAAAGCAGTCCAAAGTCTAATCAAAAATCGAGGTATTTCTAGGCAATCTGCATTACCATCCTCTTTTTTTAAAAGGAAACAACCTTCATCATGCCAGATTATCCAGCATTAGAAGTTCCCTTTTATAAAGCCTATTTTTTTCCATCATACTTATTAACACTTCCAAGAAATAAGAGGGCCCTGAAGTCTGCAGCAAAGCGATGCTTTAGAGCTCATGAAACGTCTGCACGTTCTTTATTATTAGAAGTGACACCATTGTGCCTTCCAAATGGAGGACTGCCAGGACATGGTGCCAGTCACATTCAGAGCAGCATTGAAAACTCGAACAAAATGCTCTCCTCTCGCAAGTGCTCTCCCAGTTCAGCTCACAAAAATAATTTAGCGAGAACAAGGGTTGTCTGAATTATTAGTGAGCTGTTGAGCAGAAAAAGATAGCTTAGAGTTGCAGCTGGCATCACAAGCTTTTGAGGTCATATGGCAAGCTGCACTCCTCACACAGGCTTGCCTAATGTGCTGGGTTTGTTTCATGGCAAAAGTCCATTTTTAATAATATAGACATTATTACAGATTTTATAGGAGAGAAGGTGTGTGGTCTAATGAGTTGAAAGCTTTGGCACGGATTTCCTGTGTGACCAGGCAATGTGTCTGTGCCCAAAGATTGCCAGCTCTTGGGCGGGGAGGGAATAGCATCTCATTTTGCATTTATATAGTGCCTATCACAATGGGAGCTCTCTCCCCTGACAGTTCGTAATAAAAAACCCAGCCTGCTTCTTCTGGGACTCTAATCAAAGGAGGTGCCAGCCAGTCATATATTTGTTTTCTGTTAGTATGTGGTGTGTATGCTAACCATATTTGCTTGCATAATGCCAGCTTGTGTTTCCCCAGATTTCTCCCTTAAAAAATCAGTAGTGTGGCCATTATTTAAAGTGTTGCTCATGACCAGTCAAAAGGTGTGGTTGCACAGCAAGACCATTGCATGTGTGAGGCTGTTACGCAAGCCAATAATGTGTTATTTTAACTTGCTGTTTGGCTCGAAACACTTTGGCTAGAATTAATTTGAGTTGTGGTAGATGCCAGCAGATTCAGTCTAGTTGGTGGCCTGTAGTTGCAAAAGTACTAGAAACAATAATAAAGCCAGGCTGTGAAGGGTTTGGGTGCTTTTCCCACCCACTGAGGACTAAGAGCTTAATAGTACAAAATCTTGATGCATTTTATTATTTCTTATTTTAGTGGAGAGGAGGCTGGGAAATCCAATGGAGAATCAGATCCCCACTAGACAGGGGATGCCATAAACAAGTGAGAAGAGACAGTCCCCATTTGGCAGGGTTACCATCTCTATGCCAGACAGGATGCAACGGTGGATATTAAATGGACAAGTGGGGGCTGGCCTGGGAGTGTGGGGAATGAGGCAACAATAAACCCAATTTAATTTAGTGGGATAGAAGAGGTCTGGACTTGTTGCTTGTCTCACCTGAGTACTCATACACCTGGGAACAGCTCGTGAGCTCTGTCGCAGAGTCAGAATTTACAGGCTAGGGTTGGGTAGAGCTGCAGGTTCTCCAGTCCAAGGTCCAGAGACAGGCAGAGATGTTCCACTCAAGATTCACAGGGCACAGAATAAAGCATTTTTCTAAAGTATCTGCTGTCCAAAGGTGTCAAGCAACTGTCTCAAACAACCCTAAGGCATGACTAGTTTAAAGCTGGGCGTGACCCAATTTACATTATTTTAGCCCTAGATTTAACCAAGGAGGGAAGCTAATTCTCCTACCCTGTGAAACGGATATTTAAGTTGTTCAGTACTTAAGACTTTACAGCAGTGGTAAAAATATTGATACTCTGGAGGCAGGTAGCTGCATTTATATGTTAAATTTGTTCCACTTTATTATATATGTAAATATTTGGTATTTGTGTCCAGTGCATAGTCATAAAATCCTTTTGAAAAAGATTTATTTAAATTCAGGAAAGCAAATAGCTCCTCTGATTTGATAAGATGCTTGACAGGGTAAAGACTGGGACAATTTTGACCTTGTATGTGAGTAAAGGTGGGAAATAGAAGAATGAAGATTTTGACAGCAGTGTATCCCAATCCAGGAGTGTTTGGCACTAACATTTATTTTGCTGTGATGACAAGAGCTGCTGGGTTTTATTCCAAAACTAGGGGCCATGTTTTGGGTGTTGTGGTATAACTCAGTCACAAGCACCTCCTAGGAGGTTTCAGTCCAAATTACCTGGTTTTCTTCACAGAGGGGAGTTTTCTCCATTTAATTCCCTGTCCCTAGGGTGGTAGACACTGGTGACTTTTCAATCTTCTGTCCCACTGAAAAAAAAGAAAGGACTGAGCCTAAATGTATCCCAAAAAAAGTGGTTTTGAGACACATTCCAGTTGGAGTTCATCTTGCCTTTAGTAGCAATCATAGTGTTGCACAATCCTCCTTCAATTTGTTATTAATTCAGTTCATTTTCATTCAGTTCTTTCTGCAATTTCTGATAAGATGGCAAGAGAACTATTTTCTTTAATGAAAATAATCACATACATGCCCACACACACACATACAATCAATCACATTTTAAGTATATTAAATAGTGGTGCCGTAAATACTGTGGGAAGTAAGTGGGTTTAGAAAGCATGACCTTAGAACAACTGTGAAACAATTTGCTGCTGACAACGTTTCTTTAAAAGGAACAAGTCTGGATTTATTGTAGTTAAATGGTCCGTTGGGAAACATTCACTATTTCAAATGTCACATACAGGAAACCCACCACATATCTTATTAAGACAAAATGTGTCCTTTCAGATTGTAGATTTGGAGTGAAACATTGCTCACGTGTCTTGTGAAAATAACTCTTTATTTATAGCAATGCAGATTTATTTTAACATTTATATATTAATAGACATATACGGGAATGAGGCAGATAAGTACCAAAATTGATCAAACTCTGTTTTCTACCATAAGTCCAAAGTAAGGAACAACAGAAAGCTAAGCTATGCTAGGAACAGACCTAAAACTGGAATATGGACGAGGGGATCTTTTCTCCTTCTGCTGAGAGCTGGCCAGGTGGAAGCCAGCTGTGGTCTGGAAAAGCTATTTAGCTGTACGAGCTGGAAAGACTATACAGCTGTATGAGCCCACTCACTTCTGAATTAAAGCGGGCTCACGTGCAGCCAGATGGGGCTTTGCCTTCACAAACACCTGGCACAGGAGTGAAGTGGCTCTGCAAAAGCTGTTTCCTGTTTGCATGAAAATTTGAATTACAGAATCATAGAATGATTAAGGTTGGAAAAGACCTCCAAGATCATCAAGTCCAACCTTTGACAGAACATCATCGTATCAACTAAACCATACACCAGGTGCCATGTCCAGTTGTTTCTTGAATACTTCCGGGGATGGTGACTCCACCACTTCCCTGGACAGCCTGTTCCAGTGCTTAACCACTCTTTCAGTGAAGAAAGGCGACAATATTTTTCCTAGCATCCAACCTGAACACCCCCTGGCACAACTTGAGGCCATTTCCCCTTGTCCTATTCCCTAGCTGTCTGGGAGAAGAGACCAACTCCCACCTGGCTACAACCTCCTTTCAGGTAGTTGAAAGCAATAAGGTGAACCTGACCCTCCTTTTCTCCAGGCTAAACGAACATGTAGGAAAAGGGGCTGAAGGATTATTCAGAGTTTGGAATAACAGTTTGGGTGTTAAAACCCCAAATTCTGCTGTCTCTGGGAGTCCTTGTGGCTGTGGCTGTCCCATGGAACCACTTCCCAGGATGGGGTGGAGGAAGCTGCCTGTGGCCTGGTTAGTCCAGCCATCACAATGCTCTGTGGCAGCGATCTGGGCTGGGACTGCTAAAATTCTCCCAGATAATGTTCAGACACAATTTGGAAGATAGCACAAACCACGCATTGTTCTCAAAAGGCTATTTGGATGCAGCCACCCTGTATTTTTTTTCCTGGGAAGGAGAGTTGGGCATGTGGACATGAGTCAGGCTGCAGCACTTGGCCTCAGGGCTGAATCACAGGGCTCACCTGTGTAGTTCTGTGCTAGTGGGATGATGCATGAGTATTTCTATGTCTTGGGCCTGCAGATGCAAAATGGGGATCATAACAACTCCTTGCTGAGAATGAGACCTCTAAAAATAAGTGTATTAAAAAATAAAAGACATAACTTTTGTGGTAAAAGGGTATTTCACTTGTGACTTAAAAGCATAAGCTACTGCATTTCCAAAAGAAGCAGATAAACCTTTTTATTCTCTTTACCTTACAGCGTTTTGCAAAAATGGTCATCTTAAACCAAAAAGTAAAAACAAAACAATTTTCGTATTTTGGGTTTAGTGTATTTTTACTTTTTAATTATATTGTTATAACTGCAAACTCATGAAACTGATGTGGAAATTCCTTCTTTCTAATCCTCTGACATAAATGAGAAACCGAACTTTTTCTGCAACTATTCTGTATTCAAGGGAACTGACCTGCTCCCTTACAGTAAAAATGTATTTCAAAGTAATTTTTGCAGTGAAAAGTTTTACACATTTTCAAGTTGAAGACAAATTGCCGATAAATAGATGAGAATGATTTTAATCTTTTTTGCATTCTAAATTTGAAAGTTCACACAAAAAAAAAGAGGAAGCAAGAGAGGGAACAAGAAAGAAAGGGAGAAATAATGCAAAGAAAGAAGAGAAAAAGAAAAGGAAGGAGAAATGTAAAGAAAAAGAAAGACATGTATCTGTCACACAAATAAGGACAGAAACTAAATCTTTAATGAGACGTTCTTGGAGTATCTTATATCGAGGCTCCAGACACTGGAGGACAGTATGTCTCCCAGCCCCAAGAAGGATACTTGGGTATTTGATTGTATGTGAAAACTGAGGGGAATTAGTAACTTTGTTTATGTGTTTTTGCTCCATGTTACAAAACAAATCTCTTTATTGGGTATAAAAGGTGGAAAAGGAGAGAAGGAGAACAGAAAGCCAAACCCGCATGGCAATGAGCAGTGGAACTGCCAGGAGCGATTACTTTACGTTCTCCTTGCCTGAAATTATCTATTTCCATTCTATAGCATCTTTGTTTGTCATTCCCCTGCCTATGTGGTTGCACATAGACTTTCTTTGTTTCTAAATCCAAAACCATTATCATGTTACCTTTAAAGTTTGGCATCCAGCGACACAGGGGTCACCAGTGCCACTTTGTGCAGGGCTTGTATGACTTCATTAGCTAAATAGAACTGTGGGAACAGATTCTGGGTGACCCTCAAGCCACAGAGAACTGTGGTTTGCTCTTTTTCTTTTTTTTTTAACATGTTGTTCCAAAGACACCCAAAGTTAGTTCTTTCAATGATGTTTTCAGCGACAGTCTTATAGAGACACAGATTTGCTGGGAATATAGGATACACCTGCTTTGTACACAAGGCCAAATTCTGCCCCAGTGTGAGTGTCTCTGAGGGTGTTTTCATAATGACAAGTTCCCTCAAATGCAGAAATTTCATTTTGTCCTGATTATTGTAACCAGAAATCTGATTTTTATTCAGACATTCAACCTACGGAATCAAACACTTTTTCTCGAGCATCTTAAAACCAGATTTTGTATCTGGTACCTCATTGGAGCTCTGTGTGAGAATTCCATATGGTTGCACGTTTCTGAAATCAAATCTCCTTTATTGAAAGGAGTCTTGGAAGGAGGAGGTAGAGATGTGATGGCCTGATATTTTTTCTAACCATGGGGGCTCAGGAAATTTGTTCTGATATAACTGGATCTCTTGTTCTGAGGCAGAGGGTGGCCAGACTGCACCATCACTGGGACTTCCAGGACTTTCACATGGTTTCTCAGATATGTTGCTGTTTTGGTGACAGATCATTATCCCCATTACAGTTCAGTTTCTATTGCACAGAAGAGAAGAAATTGCAATTTTTTGATTATTGACATGCTGAACTGTCAGCATAAATTCCATGGGTGCCTCTGTTTAGTGGGTATCATAGAGTCATATAATGATTTGAAATGGAAGGGACCTTATAGGTCACCTAATTCCCAGTTTGGTTCCATAGTTCACAGGCAAGGGCACCTTCCACTAGAACAGAGTACACTGGAATTTCACTAGAAACTTCAACCTGGTCAGGATTCCATCTCTTGGGCTCATCACAAGGAAAAAGAAAGTCATTTTGGACTTTGTTTCACATCCTTTCTCTATATTTGTTCACATAATGCTTTAATGTACCTACTTCTTTCTGTGAGTAAACCTATCCACTACATTAAGAGTGGCCATCTGGGTCCTGATGGGTCTTCTGGTCTGTAGTTTTCAACCCAAGTGCTGGAAACATGGTGTAGTGCCCCTGTCCAAATAAGACACCTGCCCCAAGGATAGACAGTGATGACACATTGCCCTAACTGAAATTATTACCCAACATGCTTCAACTGCTGGGTGAAATTCTTACTCTCCCACATGCTTCTCCAACTTTATTTTATTTAAATACATTAAAGCCCATCCTTACTGACATCATTAATGACCTACATAAAATCAAATGTGTAGGAGATCAAGTGGAAGAATCAGTGTTTATATTTAGATGTTATTGTTTAAAGCAAAGCCAGATCATTAGATCAGTAAACAGTACTTTAGCTAGAAGCTTGGTCAGATGATAAGCACATAGTTTATTATTAGATAGTACTTTATTATACTTTCAAAGACAAACTAGATTAACTGGGTGAAATGATCATTTTCCACTAGTAATTAAAGTGATGCAATATCTTTGGAGCTGAACAATGATGAATTTTGAAGGCAATTGGATTAGAATTTCAACATAGGACTGGATCCAGACTTTTATGGGAAGGCTCATTCTTGTACAGTTCACATGGAACTTCACAGCTTACTTCAAAAGGTTGCTAATCCTTAACCAATGTCTGTCTAAATGATCTTTATTTGAAAACAATATTTAGCTTGGGTTAAATAAAAGTCTATCTCTTTTAACCTAGCACAAATCATGATAAGTCCCCTGAAGTCAATTGTCAGAGTACAGAGCTGAGGTCCAGGTCTTTCAGGGGGTTAAAGCAGGCAGAAATAAGAAAGGAAAGTAAATAAGATTTCCAGAGATTCTCGATTAGATGTTCATCGGGTTCATATCTTTCCCTAGTGCCTACACATGAATAAAGACCCAGAGGAGGATCTCAGCCTCCCACTCTGACTTTCTGATGCAAGTAGATTCTGAAGTGAATGTTTGCGGCTGAGCCAACCTATGAGGTCTGGATTTTGGTTCAGATCCAAAACTGATAAAAGTTTCTCTTCTGGATTCACTTTATACAGTCTTATCACAGCAAAACAAGTGAAGAGGTTTCTAGGTTGTCTCTGGGATGAACCTAAACACACATCAATAACTGTATTTTGTCTTTATGCATTTCTAAATGTTACCTCCTGGCCTACCTCTGTTCTGTTGGAAAACCCAGAGTATCAGAAGATTTGGGGTATTCTGTCACTGCAAACACATCTACTGCATCACTTGGGCTATTCACTGACTCCAGCTGCCTTTGAAGAATTTGCTGAAAAAAAATATGAATTCTGTACCTTGGTTTCTTGTTTGTGGTATGTCAAGCTATGAATTAAAGTCCCAAAGTTATGCATAAGTCACTGATGTGTTAATTTGGTTAAAGCTGGAGGTGAGCAGCTCATCTTTGTGACTGACAGATACAGTATTAGCACCTGTGTCTGCCTTGCTTGGCTTCTCTCTCTTTGCCTTGTAATTGCATCTCAAATCCATGCACAGAAAGAGTTGGAGTCACTCATCAGAGTCGGTCTCTCCTGGAGAAATGGTGGCAACAACTTTGGCTTTCAATTTTTGCCTAAAAAAAATAAATTGGTTTTTATTCTTGTGCTGATCTGTTGCTGGTGGCAGACAGCAAGAAAATTTAGCAATATTTACTAATTTTCAGGTGTCAACTCTTATTTAGTCCAATATGTTGAGATTTGGTACTACAGGAGTTGGGAGAATTTCCCACTGTTTCTTAGTTGATCTCACAAAGGATTTAATTTTGAATCCAAATTTTGCAGCCTTGTCCTCTCAAGTGAGTTTTAATACATAATTCTTCAGAGTTCATCCATATTTTATCCATTCATGCAGGCAAATGGGCATCTCTTCCAGGGCAAGTCAACTCCTCAATTTCACATCACTAGCATTGAATTCCCTGGAGAGGGTGGGCTGATTCCAGCAGAACTGAGAGCCCCCATCCAGGGCCCAACATGCAGTTCATGCTGGTTTTTTTACCATTGATGAGAATCTATTTATCTTCTGCACCTAAAATAAATTCTAAATGTATTTCTGATTACTTCATAGTGTTTAATACTATATACACATAACTTTATTATATACATAATATTCACTGAAGATATGCTGAAGGTACAGCAAGATGTACATGATGGAGCATAGGAGTATTGATTTGTTGGATGAAAACAATAAAACAATTTTTTGGTTGTTGTTTTATTGTGGTTTTTTTTAATCAAGAGAGTTAAATGTCTATGTTTTACTTCATAGCATTTTTATTTTTGTTTGTGCAGTAACTTAGATTTATTCGTGTATAACTGAGGAGAGCATTGCTATATATATGTGTATATACATATATATACATTATATATATATAATATATATATATACATTTGTCTGAACTTTACGACTCTAAATAAAAAAATACAACTTTTCTTCTTTTACTCTTAAAAGTACTCAGGGAAATATTAGATAGCTATCAGGAGCTTCCTTAAGTATAGAAATGTCATCCTCATCCATTTGACCCGCTAAGGAATTAATCTCACATCATTGTAAGTTTGTGAGAGTTTTTAAGAAGGTAAATGTGGTTTTTTTTTCATTTTCCCCCCTTTTAATAGCAAATAGTATCAAGAATGTTTGAAAACTTTTAGAATTCCCATCCAAGTTAATCCTTTTAAACCTAGCTATGCTTATTAGCTTTCTTTGAACAGATAAGGCTTAAACAGATGTGTCATTTGAAGAACTGAAGTCAATTTAATAGCAAAGAAGGATACAAAATAGTGGCTACAGAAGGTGAAATGTGGCATTTGATGAAATAGTGGTGATACATTTTTAAATCTCTTCTAAAACTACATTGTTGAAATGACAGAAATTACTAGTGAGCTGTTATGGTTTTAGGAATTATAGGCATCAACCTATTTAGTGGTGCTAAGAAGCAGCTTGAATCCCTGGCTGTCTCTCTCAAGTCATTTCTGATGGCATGGCAGCTTCTGCAGTTCGCTCTATCTACACGACAAGAAGTGCCTTGAATTTATCAGCCGGTGGGTTGAAATGTAAAGATAGGAAACCTCTTTATCCATCTTTAGGAGTGGAAGGAAATTCTTAAGTCATCTGAATTAAAATGGCAATTTTAATTGAGTTCTTGCCTGTATCTCATTGTACATCCCCCCCGGACGGTGGCAGCTGAGACACACCACATCAGCTCATTTGGATTGTCCTGTTGTGCCAAGGGATGTGTCTGCTGTGGCTGGGCAGGGTGGTTTAACAGGGATGTGTATAGCAAGTGTCTACAGAGTTGAAAGACATTTCATTAGACATATCTGCAGCATACACAAACGGGAGAACTTTACAGCAAGGGCACATCATGCTGCTCCGTCAAGGAAGAGTCAAAGGAAATTTTTTTCCACTTTGCCATACAAAGCTTATCTTGGAAGGTTATTTACAGTTAATATTCCAAACAGGAGCTTCTGAGTTTCAGAGCCATCTCTGAAAGCATGCTCCGGGAATTTAAAGCAGAGGCAGTTTTGGAAACAGGAGGTGCAGAAAGATCTGGAGGGGGAGTTACTGGCTGAACAGCTTTTATTTTTGCCTACAGCTTAGCAGACTTTTGGGGCCTGCCTCCTAAAGATAGCATCCCACTCACCCTGGAAGAGACCTCAGTGGGTGCAAGTGTATCTCCACTTTTGGGTTCCCTCAGCAGTGCTCCAGTAGAATAAAGAAACCTTACTCTAAATATGAATTAAGTGCTTTGATAGCAGTTTCCCTGCAATTGTAAACTCTCATGACTGCCTTAAAATCTCTTTGCCTTCCCCAGGCTGTAATCAAACAAACAAGGTCTCTGTGTATTTTTCAAGCATTGCTGTATCTGAGGAAAATTCATCAAAACCTGAATTTCAGAGACCTTCTTTGCAAATTATCCCAGAGGTAAGCAGGGAGCTGGGGAAGGGTTAACACCTGTATCCAGGCTGGACACTGTCCCGTGAGGATCAGTCCAACAGATGAGGTAATTGGGTTTTGCTGAGGCAGAGGAAAGGGATGGCTTAACCAGAGATGAACAGGAGCTGGAGCCAAATTTAAATTAATTAACTTCAGCTAGACTGAAATTCTATTGTGAAAAGTCAATGGCTGGGGCTAGTGAGCAAACTTGGAAACACCAGGCTGGGAAGGGAGTGAAATAATGAGCGTGGATCTCACAGTGACACTAATAACAAAGCCTTCAGTGGTTTGCAGCTACTGGTACACTGTGACTTGCCAGAGCTGTTTCTGGGCCCATCTCTGAGTGACCAGTGCTGCTAAACCCTGAGTGGTAAACACACATCTACCTTTGAAAAATCTGCTTCAAAACTGGGGTGATCCTTGTTTTATAGAAATTCCCAACTGCTGGAATAAATTTATTATAAAGCCATTGCAGCTTCTTCTTAGCATTTTATTATTTTTTTTCCTTTTTTCTGTATTTCAGGGGAGGGAGGGGGTAAAACCTCAATGTATACAAAATGCTTCAGACATGAGCGCAGTCCTGTCACTCATTTATTTTGCAATTTAATTTTTTTTAAGCCAACCTCCTGATTTTGAGCCTATGAAATTCACAACACTGTGAATTTCGTGTGACAAAAGCTAACTTGAATAAGCAAGCTCTCCATGACTGAATCTTTTAATATTAATGCTTTTGTTGGTTTTCAGTAAGAAAATCCTGGGCCAGATCCTCAGCTATTGCAAGTGGGGGAGGCACCACCAAAAAGAAGCTTCATGGAAGTCAGTCATATTATTCCAAAATGTACCGTTTGATGGTCTTGTTAAGTAGCACAGGGTTTTAATTTTACTTCTTTTAAAATAGATAAATGTGCAGGTAAAAATAATTTCCTCTAATTTCATCTATCAAAAGGCAACATCATATTGCAAGTTTTGGTGCCCTGAGTAGACAATGGAGAGATCATCATCCCTTCAAAGACCTCTTCAAAGGGCCCTTGAGATGTCCCTTTCTCATCAATTTTCACAGAGGCAGCCTGAAGGATTGATTTTGAAAGATTTGGGCTGATGGAAAGACTGAAAAAAAAAATACTGAGAGAAGTGTGTGCAAGAAAGAAAACTGCAAATTTGGGCCAGTCTCTGGTCTTTGATCCTGACTTAACAAAGTGATCTAAATTCAATGCATGAGATAAAGTGTTGAGTATGTGTGTTCATGCTTTACTGGGCAGCACTGAGTCAAAGGTATGGATGCCAACTGTTTAGCTGAGCCAGACTTCCAGTCATCCTTTTTTTGTTGCTATTTTACCATGAACACCAATTTTGAGCTGTGTTAAAAATATAAGCAGAGGAGGTCACTTGTGCTTCCCAGGGTAACTGGCAGAGAAGGACTGACATCAGCTCCAAGGTTCTGTAACACACACTCAGTGACATGGAATAGCACTCCCCATGTGTGCCTGCTCTCTCCTTTAACAGACTAAACACACATGTCTCTTTAGCCACTTAGAAAAAGATGTTATTAAATGACTGTAGTCACAAATGGAGCTTTAAATGGTTTTAACGTAATATGACAATCTGTTCACAAATCCTGATGTGTTTACAAAACATATCCTTGCTGCCTAATACGTTTATTTTAACACTTTATTCAGGCTTAAATGCCATTTTCACATGCTAGGTTTGTTTGGATTTTGCATAAGGTTGTACCACTTATTCAGGAATGTCGGACAATAATGCAACATTGGGAAAGAGTTCAACTTTTGTTTGGGTTGAATCACATTCAACTTCTGTTATTCACCATTTAGAGCCTGAGTCATCAAATAACAGTTAGGACTGTTTAGTTTCTGTTCTCAGCCAGAACAGGTGATCTTCTCTTTGGCATGACCACAGGCAACAGAAGTTAGTCTCATCTGGACAGAGCAGGACAGAGGTTAAGTGATTTCCAGCATAATCAAGTCTTTTGCCAGAGTGGAGTTTCATTCAGTTAGGAACAGATATCTGCAATTTTCCAGTTCAATATGCATGTTTGAAACATGGCTGGATTCCTCCCCAGTTCTGTACTTTGTGTGGATAGGGTTCGTGGTTGACTTGTTATCCCTGTTTTCTGTAGGTGAGGGAATTTTGTTCCATCTGCATGAATGATTACTTGGCATTGGTTGTGTTCATCCTTTCCTAGGATGTTTTCAGCACGTCTCATACCTGTGCTCCACACCTTCCAAATGCTGCAGACACTGTGAATATCCAGTTCTGGGCCCCTCATTTCTAGAAAGACATTGAGGTGCTGGAGCAAGTCCAGAGAAGGGCAACAAAGCTGGTGAAGGGTTTGGAGAATGAGTCATATGAGGATCGGCTGAGGGAGGGGCGGTTGTTTAGTCTGGAGAAAAGGAGGCCCAGGGGAGACCTTGTTGCTCTTTAAAACTCCTTGAGAGGAGGTTGTAGCCAGGTGGGAGTCTGTGTCTTCTCCAAAGCAACAAGTTACAGGACAACAAGAAATGTCCTGCACCAGGGGAGATTCAGGTTGGACATCAGGAAGAATTTATTCACTGAAAGGGTCATTAAATGTTGGAATGGGCTACCCAGGAGGTGGTGGAGTCACCATCCCTGGAAGTGTTTGAGATACGACTGGTCAAGGAACTTAATGTTATGGTTTAGCTTACAAGGTGGTGTTTGGTCAAAGGTTGGATTTGATTACCTTGGAGGTCTTTTCAAACCTATGAAACACGTGATTTTATGATTCCATACCATAAGGTACCAGATGACATCTCTTCAGCCAAAAACACCATCATTCTTCCATGACATACAAGATATAGTATCAAATCAGTACCAGAGTTTCTTCCTTCTCAAGATGTTCAAGGGTCATCATATCTAAAAGATACCAAAACTGTGCAATGAAGATCATGTGAACATTTTTGGTTTTTGATATAATAAACTTCTAGAGAAAGATCAAGCTGGCTTGTGCTGGAGAATGACCACGAATCCCATGTCTGGCTCTCATGGGCTGTCATATCTCTTCAAAAACCTCTCCTATAGACAGCATTGACTTTTGGTCTCATTCAGACTTTGCATTAATTTAACTCCTATGACTTTAGAGTTAGCAATAGGCAAGTTGAATACAGAATTTACAGACATGCTCCAATCCTCATAATGAAATATTTTACCACTAATGAATCTGAAGAAAGAGGCAAATTACTGAATTTCTGGTATCACCTTTCTTATTATTATGCTTTCCTCATATTATGTATTTCTTCTCTGTCCACTGTACTAAGCAGAATGGACATATAATAATTTATTTATTTACTTTCACAAGAAAGTCTACCAACAGGTCATGACTTTTTAAAAGGAGAAATAGTAAGTGGTATTAGAGGGAAAGGATTTCCAGCCCTTACCACTTTCTAGGCCATGGGTAATTTCCATTATAGTTGATATGATATAGATCAAATAAAAAGATTAATTTGTTGTTGTGGATCTTTTAAATCATGTTTGTCCATTGCTCTTCTTCACTGCTGGTGAGGAGTTTAACTTTGATGATATCCACTGGTGGGGATTTAACCTTCCTTTTGTCATGTTTTTCTACCAGTTATTACTATAAACTCCAAACCAACAGCCTATCTAAAGAACAGAATAATTGCAGGATGTGATTTTTGATTTTGTTTTGTTGGTTTGGTTTTTGTTTTGTTTTTTTTTTTTTTGCATTTAAGCTAAGGAAGTCTCAAAGGAATTTTATTGCACTTTTAGTTTTCTTCAAATTTCACCTAACCCAAGTCAACCTGCCCATCATTCTTGCTAACATGGTTTCAGTAAAACAAGGCAGCAGTAGACCACACCACACATGCCACAGTATATTATTCTTTCTAATCAAAAGGTTTGCTTTGGTTTCCAAAGTGTGGGAAACCTGACACAAGATGCCCGTCGCAGATAGGGAAGGATCCTCCACTCTTCAGCGTAGTGTAATAATAACAACAACAATAACTTTGATTTTGTTTCAAGACTTCTCACTTGGGATCCTGCAGAGGTTCTGATATCCCGCCATGCCAGCATATTATTTTTGGATTGAATGACTGGATGAGCTTGATTTACATCTTATCTCACTCCGTAGCCCATAATGTGTTTTTAAATCATGTCTAAACAATTTACCACAAAAGCAAAATTGGAGGCAGGCGGTGGGAAGTATCTTGAATAAGTCAAGCATCAAAGAGACAAACCTCAGAGGACGAAGAGGGGTTTATTTGCAGCTGGCTGAGTCATGTTTCATGTGGGGTATGGTCCCTTGCTAATAATAAGCAAGCTGCTAAAATACAATTCCACACTTTATTAACTTGTTCGCTGAGTTAGTATGTCCTGTGCAGACATGTTCACTGGTAACTTCTTTTCTTGAAGAACTTTTCCCCTGATAGCCTTTCAGATAACATTATAAAATAGTTTTTTTCCTACGTTTCTTCTGACTTATGTCACACTGCCAAGCCTCTGAAGAGGCTTCTGTTGTGCTGTGATGCAGCCTGCAAGGCGTGTACACTCCAAATCTACAGAAAAGAGTCTTCAAAGAAAGATGACAGTCACATCAAGTGAATGGCTGCCATTTTAAAAGATAACATTGGTGGGGTTAATAAAGGTTGTTGGTTACAATTGTTTCTGGATCAAAAATGGGGATTTGAGAAGAAAAGAAAAAAACAGTTTTTCAGCAAAGATTTTGTGTTCTTTGGAAAGTTTAGCTTTTCTTTGTTTTTCTTATAGAATTATTTTGTTTTGATGAGGATATTATTATTACCTTTACTATTTCATTTTTAATATACTATCTTTCCTCACTTTTGAGGTTTTTTTGGTCAAAGAGAAAAAAAAGAACAATGTTAGAGAATAACGACCTATGCTAAATCAATTTTGAGACTTAGTTTTCAAGAGCAGTAATTCAACTTTTGAGATAGCTCTCACTAAACTCTGAAATAGGGGGACACATGGAATTATAAGTTACATTTAGGAAAAACTGACCAACCCTTTAGCTAATCAGGCAAACAGCAGGATGGGGGACAAAGGCTGATCAGAGTTATATGTGGCATATCTCACCTCAGCTGAGCCCTAAAACATATGTGTTGTGTTGCACTCTACAAACAACTGTCTTGGTTATGTAGGGCTTGTGTTGAACAGTGGCAGATTTTAAACAATAATGTTATGACTCTTAAGAAACTGCAATCAGTGTCTTAAATACACTGACTATAAGATTGTATTTTGTCTTAAAATAGGTTCTCCTGAATATAATTTAAAGTTCCAGGGTTAAAAATGCAAGACTTGTTGAAGGACAGAAGGAAGGCAGAATGATAAAGAAAAGAAAAATTGAATTTGGGTTAAAATTGAGAGATACTCCTGATGCTGTCAGATTTACTCTCAATGTAACTGGTAGTCCAGTGTTTAGGATGTTGTGGTTGGGATGGAGGAGGTGAAAGCTCCTGTACTGAGTCAGGTCGGAAAATGATTTGACTCTAGGTCTTCCCTGTTCAAAGAAGGGAATCTTACCCTGTAGATCCTGGTGAATGATCCTGGAATGATGATCCCCATTAATCCCCATTTAATGAGGAATCCCATCCTTGCTAAAGAAAACATTCTCTCTATGGTCCAGGTTTATAGGCTGTGGTGTTTTCAGATATCAATGTTTTCTGTTAAAAGACCCGAAAACATTTGAAAATCCTTTATCAGTCTTATTTTACCCAAAAAAAGGAAAAAAAAAAAAAAAGAAAAACCAATACCAACCTACTAACCAAAAAACCTTCCCACTTGACCAATAGGACACTCAAGCTCTTTTAAGCAGACTTCAGGTGTTTCTTCACTGGCTTCTGTGATTTCTCACACTAGAACTTCTTATCCCACAGGACATACCCTGAACCAAAGCCATACTACCTCTCAGGAGAGGACCTAAGGACCCATATCTGCAGTCCTTCAACGTAATAATATTAGCACTTCTCCTCTGAGGGTCAGCACTAGAGGGCAATACAGCCACACACTAAGCCACACACCAGTGATTTTTAGTGGACGGTGTTTGCTCCACTGACATGAAAAAAGGGAGGGTGGAGATGAGTTGTCAAAACCATGAGTCAGAGAGCAAACTGGTCCCACCTTAACCACACTGAAAAAGCCAGTCCTCTGCCATGCAGCAATTTCCCTTATCAGATTGCTATCAGAAATTAACACAGGGCAAATCTGTAAGATAAATATCATTAATTCCATTATTAGAGATAGATGATATAATACAGAGGAGTTTCACAATGGTCTTAGAAATTAATAACTAGTATTACATGTATGCAACCAGCAAATACAGTTTTATTCTGATTAATTTTAAAAAATGGTTTTGAGACTGGCCAAAAGTGTTAAAAGTCCACCTGGATAAACAGCAACAAAAAAACATATTCAGACAATTAAGTAAAACCAATATTACTAATGCCAATCTCTGCTCAGGGTGCCATTCTGAACTTGGCCTTGCCCTCCACTTTACTGAAACTCTATATGAAATGATGTCTGATACAGGACAGGCTAAAAAGTTCAATCTGTTGGGACCAGGATTCATTTCAACCCATCAGTGTTCTTTATTCCACTAAGTGGTGACATAATTACAGAGCCAGGATCCCCGGGGACTCCGCTTGAGCTGGCTCCAGTTTGCTGGCCATCCTGCAGAAGAATGACAACCCTGCTTTATACTAGGCAGTGGGCTTGTAGGGAAATTGGTCAACTCCATGACATACTGAACATGAATTCTTTCCTGGAAATCTGTAACTGTCTCCCTGACAAAGCTGATTTTCAAACTCAGAGAAGATTGAAGTAGATGCTGCCTGGCCTGCATTAACACACAGCACTTCATTTCCCCCTCTCCATTAGAGTAATGCTTATTTCATCTATCATTATCATTCTACTTTTCATGAAAAATAAACCCACCACCTAGAAGGCTAGTGAACAAGCTTATCTACTTATATTTTGGTGCTGCAATCTTCTTGGTTTAGCAGGCACAAATCTCTGTATTTACATAGACATCAAGAATGGAAATTTTACACTATGGAGCGATCTGCCAGAGTATTTTTACATAGATTCATACTCATGAGCTCATTATAGCCAAAACCTTGCAAATATTCACTAGCAAAGCAATTGGGATTGGGACACGTAGAAATGCAGACTTTTGACATCTTTTCCATGTTTACACAGTGGAACTGTGCCAGGATTACTGCATCTTTGCAACCAAGCTGGGATAGGTACCTGGACATGTTTACTTTTCAACTTGGCATCACATGCTTCAGCATGCCCTATGTAAACAGGAAAAAAGATGAAGTAACCTTTCAGTGTGATTTTAGCCTCTCTAACTATTTATTTTATGACACAGTGCTTCTACAGCTCCCTGCTGGCTTTAAGTTGCCTGCAGCACTTCCTCAGCACAAATCCATATACTGATTTTAAGTTACCAGCAACTCATCAAGGCCCAAAAAAGTCCTGAGTAGCAAGATGCAGCTCAAGAACAGCCATTCTGAAACCCTACAGTTTAAAGGACTCATTATGACAGAGAGAAAGCAGGGAATATGTTAAGTCAATATGGACGAAGCTTTAGAGAGCTGT
>NW_016690200.1:4609946-4660086 GCF_001604755.1 Lepidothrix coronata
TTTAGATTGGATACTAGGAAATATCCAAAGAGTGGTTGGGCACTGGAACAGGTTCCCCAGGGCAGTGGTCACAGCTGTCCTGTGCAGAGACAGGAGTTAAACTTCAGTATTCCTTGTGGGCACCTTCCAGCTCAGGACATTCTATGATTCTGGGATTCTGTGACATACCAAGGCAAATCTTTGCCTGGGATGGTATGCAGTGACAAATTGTTTAAATATCCCCAGATCAGTCTAAAACTTTTGGAGCAGCACACTGGTAATGGACAAATTTACATTACAAATTAGACAGTTACTTTTACGCAAGGCTGCCCGAACACAGACATGTGCTATCATCACAGAAAGTGGAGCATATTTTTTTGAATGCACTTTCTGAGAGATGTGTTTCATAAGGTGGAAGTCCTGATTTAGTCAAACAAGCTGCAACACTTCTTGCAGAGGTAGACGCATGACATGTAAGGGCTTGCTTTGTATAGAAGGTCAGACCAGCTGATCCAATAGTCCATTCAGAGCTTAAAGTCTCTGGGAGCCTATAGTCTGAGCTACAGACTTAAGCCTCTTACTGAGAGTTGAAACAGTTTTTGTATTGTCCATAGATCATGTATAGAGGAGAAAGCAGACCAGACGGTGAGCGGTGGGTTGCTTACACCAGGGAAGATGTAATTTGAAAAGGAATCCATCTTTATACTGAGTCATAACACAAGTTTTATTATTACCTCTCCATGTGTGGGTATAATACCTTATTTAAAGTTGGAAATGCCAAGTGACTCTGAAGTAAAGATTACAAAGCAGAAAGACTTTAGAGTGGTTAACAAGATCTCACACAAAACATCACCCCATGCCAGAAGATGAAAGGAGAAAATCAGCAGAAATACAAACACTTAAGAGTTGTTATTGTTGTTTTTAAATTTGCCCATCCTCAATGAATATATAAGCACGGGGAGGTTGTGCTGCCCTGTGTTTGCTCATCCTTGGTCTTTCTCAGCTCACTTATTGCTTGGGTATATTAGAAACAAATAGCACCTTAAAAAAAAAAATCACCACTGATTTGCATGGAATCAAAGGAGTTTGTAGCTATCTGCAGTTTTACAAGTGGGGACTTCACTTTAGTGATGAAGTTTCAATGGCTTATTTCCTGGTACTTAGAGGAGATTTGTGCTGCACCAGTAGCTTGTTAAGCTGTTACCCTGTTTTGTAGGTACTAATTTCTTTTAATGTGAGTTTACTTTGTCGTGCTTTGTTTGCTGTTATTTCTTGAGTGGGTTTGGTTATCTCCTCCTTAAAAGGAGATTTCAGACTGATAGTATTTACCTAAGAGAGCCATGGACATTATCTTAACCTTTAATGCATTTGTCACTATTTGGGAGGATGTACCTTTGACTGACTCTGAATAAATGTTTCTGACTTAATCGGCAAATGTGAAAAATTTCTTAAGAATGATACCTGACCCTAAAGGTTAATATCATCATGCTAAATATTTTCTAACTAAAAAAAAAAAAAAAAAATCAAAAATTTATATGGAAATAAGAAAGTTAAAATATAGATAAACTTGTGCGGTGGGTGGGTTTTTCCCCCCTTATGTTTGCTCCAAAGTTCAATAAAGCCAAGGAAAGGTCCTCTTTCATTCTGCTAATTGAGTCTCATAAAAAACAAAATGCTTGTGTATTTACTACTGTACTTGTAAAACACATAAAACAAGTAATGTGTATCTAAGAGCAAAAGCAAGGCAATAGCAGGTCCTGATGCCTTTGAGAAGCCCAAGAGCTGCACATAAGCCAAAAGTATTGCCTTGAATATACGACGACGATGAACAGCTCAGTAAAAAAAAAAAATAAAATAATAATTTCCCTCACAATGAAGATTTACAGAGTATTCTTGCCAGATCACTTTTTCCTAGTCCCAGTTTTCACTGAGAAACAAAAGTTAAGGTTTGGGTACCTTGCAAGGATTTAAGGAAACTTCCATGTCAGGTTTTGTGTAAGGGTTTGGAGGAATCTGCTAGCAAGGAAACACCTTAATCTAACAGATGCATTCCTCAACAATTCGATTTATATGATCATTCTGGCAAAGCTCCTAAACTTTATAATGATCTTTTCAGTTGCAATTACAGTAAATTGTGTTACTTAGAGGTAAATAGCAATATCATGAACATTATATTAATCTTCAAACCTGTGTGATTTTTTTCTGTTGCAAAGAGAAGTCCAAGCAGCAAGGACACTCTTGTGTCAGCAGAGCTGCCATGAATCCAAGGGCAATCAGCAACAAGGACTTACCATGTCAATAGGTCAGAAACAACAGAGAACTTTGCTGATTAAAAGTGCCAAGTGTTTTTCAAAATTTGAATTTATTTTACCAAATGACTTTTTAAAATAAAAATGTAAAAATCTGGGAGCAGAGATCATCGTCTAAAACTTCCTTCTTCTAGTTAAATATCCTATCAGCCCAACCTCTATGTATTAGCATCTCCTGGGGGTTTGATGCAGGATGACTTTATCAACAGAAGTGAAAATTGCGTGGGCCAGCCAATTCAGGCCAAATAGAAAACACCAGCCAACTTTCATCTGATATCTGAATTTCCACAAAGAATTGAAAAACCCACTCTCCTCTTTCTTCTCACGGCTTTTTTTATTTTATTTTATTTTAATGTGCACACATTTCCTCCCCCTTCAGCCCTAATTCCCCATTATCATCACTTTTAGTGGGTTTCACTCTTGAAGAGTGAAAGAACCCAGAGATAGCTGAATTAGGAAATTTTTGTACAACTTTTGATTGGCCAGAGCATCCAAGCTCCTAAAATTAGGTCATCATTATGTTTCAATTTCAAAGTATTTGTAATTACTACAAAAATTCTTATTTTTTTTCATTATCATTTGAAATCTCAACTGCATAAGAGAAGTATTGAGCAATCCCAGCCAAAATCATGAGCATCCTCCAGCCTTTCTTTCTCATCATTTTACATCCCTTGCTAACCTCTGTTGTAGACTCAATGGTTAATCTTCCTTCTTTAACTTGGAGAACTTGGGATCAAAACAAAGAAAGGTGTTAACAAACAGCACATTTAATACAAGAAAATAGAATTACAGGGATTCGGTAATTTGCCTGAAGCCACACCAGAAGTCCCCTAGCAAGACAAAAACTCAAGCCTGGACCCCATATCCCAGTCTATGACTCAGATATTTAGGTTGTTTATTTATTTATTTTATTCACATGTTTTAAATGTAACAGCAAGGGTTCAAAGTGCAAAACCCCTCTCAGACAGGTTTCTCCTGGCTCTGCTGTAGGTTTTTCATGTTGGAAGCTCAAGAGTTTAATGAATTCGTGATTATTATTATTTATTACTGTAAACTGGCTTATGTGACACTGTCTGAGATTGCATTATCATAATGAACCTGAGCACAGCACCCACAGTCCCTCCTACACGAGGGAACGAAAAATTTCTAAGAATCCGATTTCTAAGTATGATCTTTGGCCAATACCAAAGAAATATGAATCACTTGTCATGAGTCACATGAAAATGTTACAAGGCATAAAACAAGAGCTGTTCACGTGAAACATTTTGTGTGAGAGAAGGTGGCCAGCTGACTAGGTCAGCAAAATGGCTGCAGGACCTGCGAATTTCCACTGAGACATTTTTATTTTTACACAGGGAAAAAAAAAGAAAATATCTCCTTTGTTCAAGACACTGATGCAGTGGGAAATTAGAATTGAGAGAAGCTGTATTTAAACAAAAAACCCAGCAAAGAAAAAATCCACCCTTGTCAAGGCCAATTTACCATACGACAAGCTTTTAATGTATGTGAGAAGCAGGTTGATCTGAAAACAAAACTAGTTAATAACAGGTTTTCTACTGCTCTTACCACATTAATACCACAGAGGTGGTGTCTAAAAGACAAGCAGTGTATCTGTCTTTAACACTCTCCTTATTACATGATTCAGTGTTGCGCCTGCTCTGTAATTTTACCATATCTGGGCTCACCTTGCAGTGGGTCTGTAGTGTGATCTGTGCTGTGTGAGTGGCTGCTGGTGGTACCTATGTGAGCCAGTGCAGAGATGTCTTGGGAATCACCCAAGAAACCAAGGCCCCTTCAGTGCAGACATGCCCAGAACATTTCTTTGTGGATTTATTCACATAGTCTGCCTATAAAACAGAGAATTAATATCTTCTGTCAACTCTGTTTTGGAGATGATAAACTACTGCCTGGTGAAATGGTGGGGCTTGCCCACAGTCAAACAGAGATTCTGGGGAAGAGCAAGGAGCTGACCCCAAATTATCTCAATCTTGCTCAAAAAAGGTGCTTTGCTGCCGTAGCATCATTTTCCCTGGATGAACAAAAGTTCCATGCAACTCTGGGAATATTTCAGTTCTTCATTTTCGGATCAGAACTCTTTAAGAGACCACATTTGAAATGAAAAATCCTAATCTATGTGGATAAATGTTTGAGTTGCCAAGGACAGAGCCTGACTTTGGTGTTTGACAGATGCCATAAATGCCAGACAAGGGCAACAGAAGGAGTTTTCGTTGTTTTGAAGGTTAAGAAAAACATATCAGTGTTTTTAGTACGCTGCATAAATTGTTCCTGACATGGTGGTCCCCTCGAAAACAAAGCAGGAGAAAAGAGCAGGGAGGACGTGACAGATACAACCAGATTGGTGCACAACTATCATGAAAAGAAAGGGGTTTGTCCCCAGAAAACATCTAGAATAGCTGATGCTGCTCCAATAAAGTCGACACAAATGTAACAAAATGGCAAAAAATGCAAAAGAGCTTTTCAAAGCATCCATTTTTATCCCCACTACAATGTTTACTTCTCCTTTAATACACTGAAAATAAAAGATTTCCATCCCAGAGGAACGTTCTGGACATGCTATATTACACAGTAACACTATGCCCTAACGCTTCAGTCATCTAAACATTGTTTTCGGGATTACTCATGGAAACTTCACAGTGGAAGAGGAAAGGGGAGGGGAAGTTGCATGGAGAAGGGAGGGGGGAAGCATCCCTTATTAAAGCTCCATTAGCTCCAGAAAGGAACTCTGTGAAGTGCATGAAAAATATTGTGGATTACTCAAAGACATCTATAATTTGAGTGTCTGTTTTCAATGTCAAGTTTCCTCCTAACCCCTACCACTTTTTTCCTCTTTTTTTTTAAATTTTTTTTTTTTTTTTTCTGCAGAGGAGGATAATGATTATTACAGAAGTAAGTGGGGGAAAGATGGATTGTCTTTATATGAAATGTAACTGTTGGGTAAGGCAATTAAGCGGAACAGAAAATAACCAGGATTAAAACCCTTTTTTAGATCCTGCCAGGGCTGAAAACGTTGTCACAGGGAAGANTTAAGCTCCAGCAAATTTTGGGTGAGGCAATTGTGAAGATGATGGTCTAACGACTGTAAAACCTTCAAAACGACAAACAGAGAAGCCTTCCCATGAAGGAAGGGCACCTTCTCTTCCCCCCCTCCTCCTTTTAATATCAGATGTTAACTGCACACCTGGGATAAATATAACCCTACAGCTGTCACCCGGGGCTGGGACCCTGGGGAGGAGTGGGCTGGTGGGAACAGCATCTCTCGTCGCCCCCCACGCGGGCTCCTCTCGGCCGGGGTTTCATCCGGCAGTTCCAGCGAAAGCAGGTGGCAAAGCCGGGGTGAATCACTGAGCTGGCAACCTCTGAGTCAAGGTTGAGGAAGGGGTTATTACACAACTTTCACGTTTGGGGTGGAGAGCGATGGGTGCTCAGGAAAGAGCAAACCCACACAAACTCACTGGCAGCTGGGGAAAGCAGGAGTCTTAATTAACCCTCTGCTCTCTCTGTTTGCCCTCCCGAGGCTCGCAGGGGAGCAGTGCGTGGGGGGAGGCTACAGATAAAACGAGAATATGTGAAATTACACAGTGGTTTGTGCAACGCTGATTATCCCTCATCACCAGACCGTACCTCTTTGCTTTGGAGAACCAGTTTTAGTAGGCTTCGAGCCATGTGGAGTGAGAAAAATCAGAAAAGCAACCCCTGGTACACAGGCACAGAGGGAGGAAGCAGATTTGTGAAAGCACCTCCCATCTGAAGCAGGGGACAAGCCACTGTCAGAGCAGCTGCTCCTGCTGCTTCAAAACAGCTCCATTTTGCAGCCTCGGGTGCAAGATCCCTGGATGCTGCAGCCCTTCTTCCTCTCCTTTGTGCCTGCACCAGTCCGAGGGCACCAGCTCACCCCCAGCCCTCCCTGCCGGCTCAGGATGACAGATCTGAATAACAGGAGTAATGACAGCTGATGGTATAATTAGAGCAGTGAATTAAGTGTGGGAGTCCTGCAATTTGAGAGGTAGCTTGTGACCTCTGGGCTGTATCCATGGTTGATGTGTGCCCTGGGACACCCCTCTGCAAGCAGTGGGATGGCACAGGCAGCGAGTGCTCATTTCATCCCTTTTTGCCCAGAAAACATGCTATGTAGGAAAAAAAGATACCTCATGCAACCTGCTCCACAGTCTGGAAAAAAAAAAAGTATGAGTTTTATGCTGGTCAGACAATCTGCTTTGGTATTTCTGCTCCATAGTAGTAGTGTGTAATATTTCTAAATTGGTTGGACTTGAAGTTGTGTGATCAGGCACTAATGGACCTCACTGAGACCTTGTTCTCCCCAAGCAGCCTGAATTTAACAGATTAGCTTCTGGTTCTTGAGCTCACCACTGCTCAATACATCACCTTGGCTGCTGGGGGGATCAAAACATTGTTCTTTTCTTGTGTTACACGGTGAAATTTCAGACCCAGAACATTCTGGTGTTTGCTTCTGAGGAGAAAGTGGGGAAATTAATCTGTTCTGTTTGTTCTGGCTTAAATATAGAAACATCTGTTAAACTGTCTCCGTTTGCCTCCTGGCTGCATTAAAGTGATGATGAATTTTACCGCTGATAGTTGAGTATATTTCACTTTTTTTTTTTTTGCATGCAAGTTCTGTGAACGCTCACGACTGCTGTACCTGGTGCTTTGGGTGCCTACAAAGTGATAGGGATTAGATCTGTGTATCAGCCTCATGTGTTGTATTGATGAGCTGCCCCAAAGCTGCCCCCTACTCACCAGTGTAGAACTTTGTCAGCTTTCCAGGAATGTCCCAAATATCTATATATTTGTATTATATTTAATATATATATTATATATATATATACATAATCTATTTTTATATATTTATATACATATGCATATCTATGCTTGTACCTTGCCTCTGGGTTGGCTTTCTGACCAGAAATTGATTTGAGAAATAGAAAAGTATTTGAGCATAAATCCTACTGCTGAAAAAAGCATATCAGTGCTAAACAAAGAGTTCAAAGTGGAGGTGAAGAAGTTCTCAGACAAGGAACCCTGGCAAGGAGTGCTCTGAGCTTTGCTGGGGAGAATGAGCCAAGTTCAAGGGATGGTCACCTCTCTCCTAGGAATCAGAACACAACCTATAGGCCAAATGAATCCTACAGAAAGTATTTAAAGGAGGAGGAAGATTCTAAGGAAACAAAAAAATTTCCTTTCAGATGGGTTAGGGAAAAAGCTCCTGAGTGTAGCAGAGAAAAAAACCTCTAGAAAATGGAGGAGAAACAGAGGAACTAATGGGCTGTGAGGTTTGGGTCCTACTCAGGAGTTTGGTTCCATAGCCAGTGCCCTCAGGAAAGGGCACTGTCATGTGTTTTGGGGCGGCTGTAATCCTTCCTCAGCTGCTGAGGCAACCCAGATTGCAGAGAACATTTAAGTGGGTTGAGTGTAATTACCTGATTGGCATTAAGTAACAGTGTAATTAGCACTTTTTGGCACATCTTCCCCTGAACATATGATATTCAATGGTTTTGTAAATAAGATATTTATATGACACTCCCAGCAATACACTTAATGATGACTTTAAATGTTATTCTCCATATTTTCCAAAAGTGATGCTTAATTAGGGGTGCTGGACAGTGGGGATTTCTGGTGTACAGAGTGATTGACTTAATAGGCTAAATTCTGCTGATTGGTGTAAACTGTGGCCAGTGTAAAGAGCAGTGAGACAACTTCTGAGGCTGTAGTGGTAGAAGATAATGCATCTATGGCTCATCGGGAAAATTCTTATTCACCCCTGGAACCTGGGGAATTCCTTACTGCACAACAAAACTGCAGCAGGATGTAGAAGAATGGCTTAGGATTTTTGAGAGAAATTATTTTAAGCTAAACTCCTGGACGTTTAAAATTAATCAGGGAAGGAACTCCATCTTCATTCTGTAGCTGTTTGCTTAGATCTAACAACTTAATCCTAAATTTCATGATGTGAACAGTATAAATACCCTCCTTCAGTGCATTAGCTGCAATGCTGCAATTAGTTTCTAGCAAAATAACATCCAAAATAATCGCCAAATGTTCCCATTTGCTGATAAGGGGAAAGAAGTAACAATCTCAGAAGGGTATGATTATTAATCTTGTATAAACCCCTTATTTTTAGCTGAGATGTTTTGCATAGAAACACTTTTCTATCTCTACCTGTAACTGCCAAAGGCTAAGAGGAAAGTTTCCCTCGGGTTGTTTAATCCCAAGTTTTCTGCAGGGTTTCTTTTACATTTTTTGGTAATGGCTGGTTCAGATCATGGGTTGGATCAAGCTTCCTTACTGGAGGATTAGGAAATGTGACAGTTTCCTCTTGTTCCAAGAGAAATGCGTGTTTTAGGCATTTGGTGGAACCCTGTGGCTCACCATGAATCACAACTTTTGGTCAATCACTGCTCAATACCTGTCTACAAAATGCTGGGGAGACGGGGGTCAGAAATGGAATAAACTGCGCTTTCTCTGCAAAATTAAATTATTGCAGTGAGCTTTGGATGACGTTATTAAAGTGACTCAGTGAGAAATACAACTTTTTTCCCTTTATTGCCTTGAGTCAGTTGATAATTCACAGCGGTGAACAAAAGAAAGCCAGTGGATAACACATGTTAGCAAGGTCTCTGCAAAATTACCATCCGTATTAGACTTTTTCTTTATCACTGAGATCCGCTGCCAGTTCACATTAAAATTCAGAGTGCTGACAAATGCATTTCTCTTAACACCATCACCATTATTTTTTTTCTTTTTACTAGGCAGGAGCAGGGCAGTGACTGGTAAGCAGAGCTCCTGGCACTCCTGAAGGTTGTTTATTGAGGGGGAAGGATCTTATCATTTCAGGACAGCTACATCCAGCTCATGGGCTCTGAAAGTCATGTAACCATCAGCATGAAGAGTTTACCTGTGGTCCCTCGTGCCATCGGGGAAGTGGAGGCAGCATCTCATGCACTAAAACAGCACCTCAGTGCAGCATCCTCCTGGCACTGCTGCCCACCACATGATTTCTTGGAAGGGGATTATTGTCATGACTTTGCACCTGGAAGTCCAAGAGGAGGTCAGGACCCCACAGCAGTGCAGATTGTCACATTTCAAAAAAGGAGTTTGTGCTTCAGCTGAGCTCCACCTCCTAAGCACTGCTTGCTGGTCAGCAAAAAGACCTAAGAAATATATTATTAATATTAATTATTATTATTAGTAGTAGTAGTAGTATTACTTTGGAAAAGGTGTTGTGATGACCTAACGTGGTGCTGAAATTGCCACCCATTGCAGCTGCTTCCCCTATGGTGATGTTTTAACATTTTCCTGTGCCTCTGTCATGACCCTCAGCTGCCACTGAGCCACCCAGCCAATGAACTCAGATACTTTGCTGTCTGTATCTGGCTTTTACACCGATATTTTTTGCTGTACTAGATTCTAAGTACATATTAAAAAAAGAGGTAGAGAAATCTTTATCAGGGACACATACAGGGAATCAGCACAGATAATCAGTTTTGGAAGATATTTAGAATGAGTCTCACCTTTTGATCAAAGCTATCACCTCTCCTTTTGATAATAAAATCTTCACAGAAGTGACTTGTCCCTGATTTGGGGTGAGAAATCTTCCACTTGTTTGCAAGCACAGGAACTGTCAAACCTGACAACCTACGTTTACCTGCTGTAAAGTCTGTGCCAACAATCAGTGCCTCAATCTCCAAAGGTCTGAATGCTTTCAGCAGATCATCTGACCTCTACAATAAAAATATCCAAGCTCAGATCATCTGATCAAATCCTCTCAGACCTTGCTAGCCATTTAGGACTCACACACTTCCCTCCAGAGTGCCGGTGCTGATAACAAATGTAATACTCCAAAACGCAAGGAGAGCATCGGTAAGACAACTATCTGGGTGGATTCTGAGGCCCAAATTCTCTTCTTAGACTGGCCATCCTGAGCTTAATATAATAGAGAGCAACCCAGGGCTGATATGTTGTTCAGATTCTTTTTTCCTGGGCTTGAAAGCTCAATTTTCATGTTCCATTGACAAAATCTGAAAGCAAAACAAAACAGAACAAAACAAACAAACAAATAAAAAACCCCTCACCAAAATAAACAAAAGAGAAGAGGAAAAATACTGAATATTTGGTTACGTGTCGCTACCCATGTCAGGGGTATTGAAAATAGATGATCTTTAATGTCCCTTCCAACCTAAAGCATTCTATGGTTCTATGATTTTTTATCCTTGTTAGCTGTTATGTACATCAGTAGGCTTTTGGTATTTTTGCTCTAGTGTTGTGGTTTTTTTTTCCTGTCGTCAGGAGAATTAATGCTAGTTCAGTTGTGGGAAAAGGAAAACCCAGGCTCTGCACACACCATATTTTGTGTATTCCAGAACTGGGTATCAAACTCATGATATTAACTGAAAGCTAGAATTCTTTTGAGACACTTCTAATTTTCCAGAGGAAAAGAGATTAAATCTGAACTACCGAGTCTTTTTCAGTTTCAATGATGGTTGGTGAGAGAAGACCTGAAACTCTTGCTTTACACTCATCATTGACCACACATAGTCAGGCTCTAAATAGGTAATTAAGAGTCATTTTACTGTTTACTTAATATGATAGCGAGGGCTCTAATCTAGAGTTTTAAAGTGTTTATTGCAATGCAAGAGCATAAACATTGAGGGAAGTTTCTTTTGTGATTTCTCAGTGCACTAGATGGCACTAAAGCATGGCTTTTATATACAGGCGGAAAAAATCCCCACAAAAATTGATGTGTAGGTGCATTAAACCTGAACTATTTTGGTCAGGTGTATTTTATGAAAGTTCTTTGATATATTATTTGTAATTTTTCATTTTAATTTTCAGATCATCAGAAACAGAGAATTAATTACACCCACTTTGATATTAAAAGAATTTCAAATTGAAAATAAATAATGCTGGGAAGTTGAAAAAAAAAACAAAACCCTGAAGAAACTCATTTACCCCAGGCTAGATGCAAAATTATTCTAATGTTCAAAGATTAGGGAGCTTGATGCAAATGAAAAAAAGTTCTGAACCAATTACATGGCTTTTTCATGAACTTTAGATATCAAAAACATTAAAGTCACCAAAAAATATATAACATCTTCAGGTTTCATACATAGAAAAATCATTCTTAGTATATAAGCAAATAGATAGCTCCACACTGTCTCCCAGGCATAGCATGTTCAAAACATCAGGTGGAACCACCTTGAAAGAACAGGGCACTTTTTCTCCCACATGAGTAGCAAGGAAACAAAATTAAACTTTAATTTTTCTTTACTTCTTCCCCTCCCTTCAAATGGGGAGCCACCGCTCAGCTCATTCGAAGCTTCTCTTAATGAATTCTTGTGTGTTGTATACAGCACTCTTTGCTCTCTTATATGATCATAATAAACAACAACAAAGGAACTATGAAGGGTGGATCCCCTGTAAAACTCAGCCTTCTAGACAAAACCATAAAGAAATATGTCTTAGGTCATCTTGGGTATTTTTGACACGTAGTGCTGAAGGTGCTTACAGAGACATTTCAAGTCTTTATGATGTTTTGATGATTCCAAGGTTATTCACTGAGTGTTTTGTCAAAAAAGGAAGCAGGAAGGGAAGAATAAGGAGTTAAAAGAAGTAGAATAAAAAAGCAGTAAGGTGTGGACTGAATGTGAGCTCAGTCCAACAGTGATCCTGCAGCACTGTATTTCCAACAGCTCTACAACAAAATGAAAGTTGCTCCAGTTAATGCTTCAATCACAAAGGTGAGATGTGAAGTCCAGAATGTAAATACATGGAATATATGGCCCAGGCCTGGGCCATACACTGAGCAGGCTGCAGATGTTCTGCTTTCATGCTCAGGTCTGTCATTGATCTGACATCAGTTTCAGAAGCAGTTGTTTACCTGCAGGATCTGTCAGGATCTGTTTCCCCATTATAAGATGTGGCTTCATTTAGCTGTAAAGCCTGTTAAGGGGCTGATCCACCAGACACTGACTCTGCCATGAGCAGAGCTGCTTTATTTGGGGAGGAGAGACCTGAGAATTTGCCCTCATGTTTGCAACAGAAACCCCATATCTGCATACTATTGAATTTGTTATTTTTCTGTCAACTGAGTCAAAGCCTGCATCTCAAGAAGTATTTCATTGGAAAAACCTAAAATGCCCACGTGAAACTATTGAACGTGACCCAAGAGCGCACAAGTCCTTAAATTACAGTGTTTGCAGCAGTCAGCTCAAGCTATTCTGAGGGCCAATATTTTTAGCACCTCTACAGAAAATAACTTCCCTGAGAATCAGAAGTGAAACAGTTTCAGGAATACTTGTTCTTAGCTTCCCAAACACTTATTTTCCACTCTTCAAATGCATAATTGCAGGAAAGGATTGCATTGGTTAATGACTTCACCAAAAAAAAGGATAAATAGGAGATAGTGGAGTTGCATCCTCGCTAATGTCAATGAGTATGATTTCACCATAGAGTTGAACTTTATTGTTTTAAATATGACAAATGACCTTGCCTGTTTCGGGAGGATACTATTGATCTAAAATGAACATCTTAAAAAAATTAATTACAGACATTATCGATAACACCTCAGGTTATTAAAAATGAAAGAATGCTAAACTTCCAATTTACTTTTCCCCGTGCTGCCTGCAATTCATTCAGTCTAGACAATTTCACCTTCTTTCTCACTTGGTTTCAGCTGTTGATCCTCATGTGATAAGGTTGCAGATACCAAAGGGGACTTTTTTTAAAAAAAAAAAAAGTTTCATAACAGAAGAAGAAGAAAAAAATTAAAAGCAACCCACTTGTCCTGACACTCTCCCCGCTTGGCTTTAGTGATACATGTTTGCTCACACACAGGGGGAATTACAGTGTGTAATTATTATACTCTCACAGCCCTCCAAGTGCTTGGCTTCCATGTCACCCCCTCTCACTACTTCAGCTGAAGATTTGGGTACTGCAGGTAGCTCAGAATTGTAGATCTTCATTCCATCTACCTTCAGACACTTAACCGGCTTGGGTTGGAAGGGACCTTAAAGCTCATCTCATTCCAAGGCCCTACCATGGGCAGGAACATCTTCCACTTGACCAGGCTGCTCAAAGCCCCATCAAGCCCGGCCTTCAACACTTCCAGGGATGGGGAACGTTCTTTAGGAGGAACAGTCCAATTAAATATCCAACATGAAACCACTTTACCTAATTTCCATACCTACTGCACACTGGTGACACCTTTTTTGTTCTCCTGCAAGCTCCCAGAGCCATCTGCAAACTCTCTGACCCCAAAAATTGGTTCCAGGCCCTGGGTGGGGAATATCTTATGTAAGAGCACTGCAGACCCCTCTCCTTGAAGCTGAACCACAGGAGCTGTGGGGTCACTTGGATAGATCGTGGAAGTGTCTCTTGTTCTGTCTCTACTATTGACTTGAGAGTGAGACTCGAAAATCACTTGGAGAACTAACTTAAATCCCACACAGACACTTTCCGTGGACCTAGAGAGCCTTTGGACTTGTCCCCAGTTCAGCAAGTAATTAAGGACATGATGTGCATGATTATTTAAGTACACGGTGGTGATTAGTGACTGTGCAACTAAGTCACATTGCTGTAGCATTATAACTTCAGGCATACACCCAGTAGATTACTTTAGTACTTCAGAATGAAATGTATATATTTTCCCATAAAAAATACTGCTGGCTTTTTTTAATCAACTAAATTAATTTTTGTAATGATTCTTCCTAATTTGTGTCTATTGAGATTTTCTTATTTTTTTCCTTCCCCAGCTTCCCTTCTTTCTTCATTTTCAACAAGTAAGAAAACAAATGATGGAATAGTAGAGCAGGACATTTAACATAAAGTATTAGCAAACAATATTTCAGAGTTTGGTTTCTGGTGTTAATGTTTTCCCTAGGTAATTTACACACAAATAAATCATTTTATTCAAGCAGTTATATGCTAAAACAACCAACAGCTGAGGTCTTAAATACTTGCTAAAAACAGGTTTAATTTTTCAGTTTAGGAAATAGGTAAGAGAGCATCACTGAAAATAAGCCTGAATATTTTAAAGCAAAATATTTTAGATTTCTTTATAACTTAAGTATGTGTTAAAAATATACATGCAGATTACACTGAAGAATAGAGACTTCTTTTCTTTGCATTTCTATTATCTGTTGAAAGAATTCAAATGCTATGAACAACTAATGAATACCCTCAGAGAACTAAGTTAACTGAAACCCCATCACATCAATGCCATATTCTGAAACTTTTTTTAAAATCAATTGTGTTTTTAATATTGCTCTCACTGCCTAGTGGGGAACGTCATTGAACGAGGAAAGACTTTTAGATAGCTAATGATGATCCAACCTAACTCTGCATAGAGGGAAGGAAAAGAGTAAAATTTAGAGCAAAATCAATGCAGCATAAGAGATTGTTTTATTTAAATATTTGCAGCATGCTCCACTCCAACCATAGCTGACAAGATGCAATGTAGGAATTACTGCATGGTATTCGAAGTCCTGTATTGCAGAACATCTGGTTGTTTCAGAACCATCCCCTCTGACCTTAGAACCCATGGATCAACGAGAGGAAAAGTGGTGAGCTCCAGGGAAAGAACTGGGCAGCTGGCAAACAGCAAGGTTAAGGAGATTCTGCTGTGTGTGAGATTTTTATAGACATACTTAATGTGTACAAGTGGGTCTGTACGTGTCAGAGTATATCTATAAAATAAAAGTTGGGTACAATAGATGCTCTTATCTGACCTACTTAAAATTGTACATGAAAGCACAGTTAATTTCATCTCCTATCTGTCAGATTGATACAAATCTCCTGCTCAGTATTAATTATTGTATGCATGAATATTCTTCATTTTTTTGGGGAGACCTGATGATTACAGCTACTGCTGATAGAAATTCTGTGCTCATTAAGATTCTGTCCCCCACCCCCTCACTGCATGTGCAGCAACTTTTCAGTCAGGATTCTTCCCCTTTTTGGATGCCATTCAGTCTTTTGCACCTTTGGATAAGGGGTGTAAAATGCTACCTGCATGAAGCATTCTGGTTTTTAAACTCTGTTTATGTTCATTGTACTATGAAGTAAGTGGGAGCAAAGTGGTCTCAATTTTCATTTGAGCCCCACCTAAAGGCTCAGGGCTCACTTTCCTTTGGTTTCTTTCTGCTTTTAAATCTTGCAAAGTAGCTTTTCCTCGATAGCTCATGAGTTGACGCAGGGTGTTAATGACATTTTTATTCTCTTTTAATAGCATAATATGTTCCTGCCCAAAATTATGTCAGTGATAAGTGTAGAAATCAGGAATTTAAAGCTAAGGTTAATCGGCCGTAGTGCTGTTTGTCAAACAAATCCAGAACAAAAACTTGCTGTACATCTGGGTCTCTGTTTATGGCTTTAAACCTTTTCCTTCCACCTGGAAGTGACTTCAACTATGAAAGCCCTGATGCTCCCAAGTCCTCATGTTCTCTGAGCTGATGCTTCCAAGCATCAACAGGAGTCCTACAGACTTCTGTCACTGCTGAACAATAGGATCTGCCCTTCATGGGTTCTGGGATCTGAACCAAATCAACAGTTAAACCTTCCTATTAAGGGTGTTTGAGGAAAGGAGTAATAAATTGTGTTTTAATGGTCAGGAATGCCAAGAGATTTTAGTTATCTGCCTTGTACACATTATTTTCACAGAGAGAAGTGCATTTGGATGAAGAACAGGTCTAAAGGAATAGGGAGGAGAAAAAGAGTATACCATTTCACTCAGAAATGCTAAGTGATAAATAAACTGTTTTCATGAGACATTTTAAATTAGTGTCATTAAAAAAAATGTAATCAGACACCATCCCCCCCACACCAAGAAAGACACATTCCAGGATAGTCAATAGACTCTTGATTACATGTTTGGACAAGGTACCTGAAAATCAGGTTAAGCTCCCTGCTCTGTCAGAGCTGAAACCAGAACTGTTCTGACGTTTTAAGTGAGTCCTGCAGTTGGACTGCTCTGGGTATGAGAAATATTCTGAAAACAGCATTGTGAACAGTGATTTTTTTATTTTTTTTTTTAAATAATGGTGATTAGAGTTTGATTGATTTTCTTAAATTATTAAGTTAGGAAGTGTCTATGCAGGTCTCACTCTGAAATCTTGGAGCCTGGTTTCTCAGTGTTCCCTCAAACTTGTCTTTTCCCAGTACATTTCTGTACCTTTCCTGTAGCACAGATAAGGAGTGTCATTCCTGAGCTGTTTAGAAGATGCTGCTCAGAGAGGCTGATGTACCCTCCAACACTGAACTGGGGTAGTTTATTCTGGAGAAAAGGAGGCTCAGGGGGAACTTTCACTCTCTACAACTGCATGAAAAGAAGTTGTAGACAGATGGAAGTAATTTTTTTCTCCCATGTACCAAGCAATAGGCAGAAAGTGGAAACAGTCTCAAGTTGTGCCAGGGAGGTTTAGGCTGAATATCAGGAAAAATCTCATCACTGAAAGGGGCTTCAAACATTGGAACACTCAGCCCAGGGAAGTGATGGGATCACCACCCGTGAAAATGTTCAAAAAATATGTAGATGTGGCACTTACAGACATGGCTCAGTGATGGCCTTGGCAGTGCCGGGTTAATAATTAGACTTGATGATCTTACAGGTCTTTTCCAATCTTAATGATTCTGTGATTTTACAAAGATGGATTGGTCACGAGCAGAAGAGCTCCACAAAAAACATTGAACAGAAATCTTGGCATCTGCAATTTTTCTCTGTGCTACACTTTAAAATAAAAATAATAATTAAAAGAGTGAGGAAGAAAACATTGTGCTAAAACTGAGAAAATGTGCACTTTACACTAGGTAGTTCTAGGTACCTTGGAGTGGCTTCCTTATTCTCACCGCCAGGCACCTCTGAGAAATATGCAGTAGATAGTTCTTAGGCTGTAATCAACAACCCTCATGCCACCATTTCCAGTGGGAAAAGTACCTTGGCAGTGGCCAGCTCATGATATTTGGTTTAAAAATTACTTGGTCAGCACAAAGCATCTTTACTGAACTAGGCATGTCTGTGAGGGTCAGATCTGAAGGTGAGATTTTGAAGGAAAAACCAGAACAGCAGATGAAGGACAACATAAACTGGTTTAATCTAGATATTCACTCCCTAATCTCTCAAACATCTATGGTTTTCTTTAACTCTACATGAACCTTTGCACAGTGTGTTTAGCTGCATAGTGCACTGTTTTTTTCAAAGTCCTTTGGTTTGAGAGGAAAAAAGAAAGAAAGAAAAAAAACCCTCTAGTCTCAGAGTCGCTCTACAAGCCATTTATTCATCAGAAATAATTGTGGTCAGACATTTAGCTGAGAATGCTGGTATTTGTCCTAATGTTCTGTAAATGTTTATACCAAACTTAAATGAATGTAAATACCCCATCTCTGAGCTCTGTGGTAAATCGTTTGTTCTGCACTGGGAGCATTTGGCGGGGAAGTGAAGCTACAGCCCATTCCTACTGAAATAGTTGACACTGATGGCAACTGGCCATCTAATCCCTGAGCTCAAATGTAAATACTTTGCTCCACAAGCAAAGATGCAAAAAAAAAAAAAAAAAAAAAATTAAAAAAAAAAAACCCAAACACAAAAAAACCAAATAAGCCAAATTTTTGGTCACTTTTGTTCCAGAGAGAAAATAATCTGCACCAACCCTTTTCCTGACACGACTTATTTATCTCTGCAGGCTGCTGAGCTCTGCAGCCTGACATGTTAAAAGTCAAGTCTAGGCTCTTCCTCTTCTCCCTCCATCTCAGAGCTCAGGTATTTGCTTGTCTCCCCATGTTTTAGCTCATGATTCAAAGGGCTGAGTAGACAGCAAAAGTTTCAGTTGGCTTTGGGTGAAACCTTGAGCGTTTGTTTTCACTGCAGGGAAAACTCTCATTGATTTCAAAGGGAAGCAGGACTGCAGGCATGCGCTTCCCTTCTGAAAATCAGAGCTCCCGGATGCAAATTTAAGACTTGCAATAGACAGGTATCAGTTCCGCTAATTAAGTCTCATTTATCTTAACCATTTCACTACTTAATCAGATAGCGCAGTGATAAGAAGCTATAAAAATATATGACAGATAGTCAAGGTCTAGACTTCTCTAATGTGGCAATTTTTTATATTATGATCTTCCTTTGTATATGCAGATGAACCGCTCTTTTATTAACTTCCCTTTGTAAGCATTTCACACGCCAAAAAAATCAGATAGGGCTTTAAAAAAAAAAAAAAAAGCTTTCCAAACTGATGAGAATGAATTAGCCCATAATTGGACTGATTGGTAAAAGTTCACTACAATGCAATAAAGTGCACCATTATCAGGATTTAAACTTGCTATGGGGAATTTTTATTGCTGCTCATTTAAAACATATCATCTTTGGCTGCACTCTGCAGGGACTTACCAGTGTTAAAGTAGGTAAAGAAACCTGTAGGAGGAAAGGGTCCCTCATATAAATGTAGGTAAAGCAAATGTTTAATTGTTAATATGTATATATATATTTATGGAGTTACGTTAGTTTTTATAGGCTGTCGTCTCTGGTTGTGGGCAGAAATAGAATCTTGGACTCATTAAGGTTGGAAAAGACCTCCAAGATCATCAAGTCTAACCTTTGACTGAATGCCACCATGACAACTATATACTGTAAATACTAAAGAAGAGTGGCCATCTCTTCTCACAGAGCGTCTCTGCTGCAAACCTAAGCAGCAGTCTGAGAACCTCAGCGCATTCCTCAGTTACAGCAATGGAGGAGAAAGACACAAGAGTTTTATTCCATATAGCAGAAACAAAGATCGGGGAATTTAATGCCTAGAAACAGAAGCTAGACACTACCCTGACAAGAAATCCATCACAGATTTTTGAGTTGAAGGTAGATCAAATATAAAAATTATGTTAAACTCTTTAGCTCAAAATGGGGAGTGTTCCTCACCTCATTGTTTTGTCTCTTTCAAACACTACCAGGGAAAGTGTTGGCTTTTACTTTGCAGGTAATCAGATTCCCTTCGGTTTTCACATTCCTCTGAGTTTCAAACTTCTGGATGTTTCCAAATGGAGGGTCATCCTATGATCACTGCTCCTGACAAGAAATTTCCTCGAGAAACTTACTTTCCGTTCCCTTTGGGGGCTTCTGGAATATCTTGTGGACTCAATGGATGCCAGGAACCCTTCAGGATTTCATAATTAATTTTAAAAATTTTAGCATTTTTCAATTGTATTTTTCAATTCCCTCCCAGACTCTTGGAGAAAGAGATACTCAGTGTGACTTAAAGGTTGTCTCATTGGGAATATTTCAGAGGAGGGGAAAAGTAAATTCAAAATGCACATAGTAAACATATTAACTCGTTCCAATTAATGTTAACAGAGCCTCAGTCAGCCCATAGCTGTGTCCCTGAGAAGACTGATAGATGGACTATTGGACTAAATGATCTCAGAGGTCTTTTCTAACCTTAATTATTCTATGAGTCTATGATTCTAAGAGGCAGTGTTAGGGTAAACAATTAGAACATCTTGATCTTGACCTAGAAACTTTCTGGTTCTCATGGAAAAGTCTAGTCACGAGTTAAAGAAAAGCAAAAAATGTAGTCCTAAGCAAAAAACCCAAACAACCCCAAGTGCTGATCACAATATGCTTAGTAGGAAAGGAAATACGCAGAATAACCATAAAATTAAAGGTTCCTTTTGGTGAACAGGAACTCCTACAAGCATCCGAATGGTGACGAAACTACCGAGCTGTGCGATCCCGCTATCAGAACCGCATCTCTTGTTCAAGGAAAATTGTCACAGCCTCTCTGTGCCTCTCAGGCTGATGATTGTGACCTTTGCGGGTCTAAAAGAGGCAAAAAAATAAAAAAGAATGGCAAGGCTTTCAAATATTTTTGCAGCAGAAAAGTACCTATGTCTTGTACGAACCTTTCAATTTTGTCCTTTCAACTCGAGATTTCTCAGTTTACGCAGGGATACCACTGACAGCACAAATAACCTTTCAGTCTGATTATTGTAATTTTTGCTTTTCTACAAAATGGAGAGGAGAGCTTAAAAAAAAAATTGCTGTAAAGAAGGTTTCTACTGCTAAAGTTTAAGAATTTCCAGACTACCTACAGACTTACTTCATCCTGAGCCTCGGAATATCAGGGTGAAGTATCACAGCTTTTTTGCAGAATTAGTGTACTGGAAAAGACAGCTTGAAATTTCTGACCTGAGCCATAAAACAAAAATCTAAATGGTTTTACAAATTTTTATAATCTATTCTGTAGTGTTCCCCAATTCCATGAGATTTCATGGAATCATAGAGTGCCTTGGGTTAGAAGGCACTGTAAAGATTATTTCACTGGTGAGTGAACTATTAAGATATTAGTATCATAAATATTATTAACATTGATCCATTAGAGAACTTAAAAACTCTGTTTTCTAATAACAAGCAGAGACCATAGCTCATAATTCACTTTTGATGTTTGGAATATCTGGTATGGTTTGTAAGTTTTCACTTACTGAAGTCATATAGCCCTATAAGAATTTCAATTTTTATGACAGAAAGACTTTAAACCTTAGGACTGTAGAGAGATATTTTTATTGCAAATTCTCAAACAAAAATAAAAACAAAATAAAATTCTTAAATACAGGAAAGCACCCTAAATTTCCTATCTTTTTCATTTTTAAATCTTGTAATTGCATAGCTCACCTCACAATTTAAAGAACGAGGTGACTTATGAATATTGAAAGAGTGAATAATTAAAATTTCGACAGCAAAGACCCTCTTAGATCTTGATGAACTAAGTCATGCTTTTTAACTGCGCTTTGTAGACTATTTTTTATTAAAATTATGATGATTTATGATTAATTGACCCAAACCAGAAAAATGTAATAAAAAAATCAGAATTTCTCACACTTTTTCTTCCTCTTCTTATTTCTTGACATTTATGTCTTTAACTGTGAAGCTATTTTTTTTCTTTGTCTGATAATCTCCCACTTATATTGGAAACATATTTGAATAGCCTATGCCTGTTTCTTTGAGATTGCATTAAGCTATTGATGACAGTTAAGCCAGAATGGATTTTTAAACTGAAATTCAGTGCATGTCAGAACAGAAACTGAAGTCTCTTAGGTGTTTAAATAGATTATCAAGATGATATTTTATCAGCATTAGGGATATTATAAATGTATTTATATTGAGGGAAAATAGATTCTGAAGCATTTAACACAAAAGATACATTATATTGATTTCTACCAATCCCTCAGAGATTTCATTCGGTAATATTTTGTGTTTTGTGGTCCTAAAACAATAAAAGTTGTGAGGAGATAAGACTACTGCAGTTTTAATTGCCCTTTCTATAGGGGAAATTACTCTGCACAGCCCTTTACCAAGCTGTTCGTTGTCTGAATGCTTCCAAAGCAGAAGCCTGTACCCAAATCTTAACACACCCTGAAGTTGTGTTATCTTCATCTTATTAGAGAACAGCTGGGCAGATGTGGTACAGACAACCCTTCCCTCTGCCTTATTTTTACACAGATTAAATTATATCACCTATTTTTTTCTGAACATAGGAAATCAAAGAACAGAGCTGCACCATGATGTTTGGGAGAATTTTAATTTGTTTATTTTTCTCTCTACTGTGCTATTCCTTTGCCAATGGTTGCTCTCCCAGAAACCAGATCTTGTCATTTGGGCTTCAACAGGTGAACACTGGTGAGATATGGGAACCAGAATCCACTGGGTACGTTTCCATCACTGTAAAACATTGATTCTCATTTTCCTTCTCCTCCTAGTGTCCTCAGTGCCCATATTTCATGAGTTATCTGGCTCTTGGCTTCTCTTTGAGAATTAATCAACTCCTGTGCAGGATTAAACTCAACTGTAGTTCCAGGGACAGCAAGTGAAAGACTGTAAGGGAGAAAATGCTCTGGATTTGGGTTGTTTTGCCTTATGCAAACCTCCAAGGCTCTTCAAGTGAGCTCTCTACCCTCGCACATGTCACTCAGCATCTTAGTTATGGCCAGCTGGTGAACACATATTTTCAGGTTCTACCACAGAAATAATGCTTTAGTGGACTTCAACACAACCCTTGGTTTATTTCAGAAATCATTAAAAAAAAACCAGCAACTAAGAAAAGCCCAATGATTATGTTTTACAAACTACAGGGCACCCCTTTGGAAGCAAGTCTTTACAGGTGGAAGCATGGCATGGCTCTGTGGTGAGCTCCAAGCTCTGTGAAACCAGACACTCTGCACCATTTAACAGGGTTAATTTATGTTTGCATCCTTCACAATCTGTCCTTGTTATGATCTTGTCCTGGAAGGGGATGGAGAAACGGGGCTGTAGCAAGAGTGACCCTGAGTATGCCCAAAGCAGCAGGATCCCCAGAGGGAGATGATGACCACAATAATTTTTTACCGTAGCAGCAAATCTCTGTGTAGGCTGTTAAAAGAAAGAATTACACCATCCCTTCCCCTGGAGGACAGCACAGTGACTCATAACAGCATTGGTATTGCTCAGTCTGAGATCCAGGAGTGGGAAGGGAAGAGCCCTCACAAATACTGAGTTTACAAATAACAGTGAATTACTGATTCTGATACTTGCTGTCAGGAGCTCAGAGAAAGTTCTTCCTCTCTGTCTATAGTCCTGTTTCTCCCCTGGAAATCCCTTACAGGCCAGTATACGGTCTCTGGATGATGGCATCCTCTTAAGTTAGGTGATAATGCATCCTTCCATAATCTGCATCTAACATTAACTAACTGCTTGTATTTAGGGTGAATGGACAATCTGATTCCTGTTTCCCTAAGTTCTGCAAAAGAAAGATGCTGTCAAAGTGAAAGGGTTAGTAATTTTCAAGAAAAAAAAAATAAAAAGAGAGAGTTTTAAGGAATTTCAAAAAATTATTTTTATTTTACAGGTGAGTAATCAGAAACCTCAGCAGATTTAAGTAATCCATGCTCAGTAACAAGCTTAGGTAGGAAAAGAACCTAATTTTTCTGATGTGAGCCTGTTGTCTCTCTCTGTCACGCCACTCTCACCAGTGAAGCTATCAGAGAACCACTCTTCCTTCCTCCCTCATGCTTTGTGTGTCCTTTGTAATGGCAAAACATCTTCTTGATACAGACATCAGTGAAATACCTCTTTCTAAATGTTTCTGCAGTTGTCATTTTGAAACGTGGGCGACCATTTAGTTTGGTGCTCTTTAGTCTTGACACCTTATGCACACACATAAATATTCTAGGCCAACTGAGGGACTGATTGAAAAGGAATTTCCTAAGTGTGTGTTTTAACACAAAGCTGGATGAGCAGGAGTCAAGCTCCCTGTTTCTTTTCCTTGGCTTTTTGTCTGCTGCATCTGCATGGAAAGTTATTTTAGGAGCTGAGAGGAATGAACCTAAGACCAGACAAATATCACAGCCAGTAGCTAATCTCCATGTTTTAAAAATATTTGATAAGTAAACTTTGTTATGCCAGTAAGGATTATTCTGACCTGAATTTAGGCAGGGAATCCTGAACTTTACTCCTCCTGGTAGAAGCACCAGCACCCTGCTGCTCTGCAGGGGATGGAGGACGGACTGGGAGAGCAGGCACAAGCCTCTTGGGTGTTCACTGAGAACTGGGGTTCCCGGGGTTGGAAAGTAGGAACAGATAGGACAAAAGACCACCCTTAAAACTTAGAAAAGCAGGAGTTTGCAAGGTCTCCTTGCAACGAATAGGCAAGGTAAGATATTACAAATATTTTATCCTGTGACAAAACTGTGGCTTCAGCACTAGTAACATTTGAGTAGTCCCTGCAAGCCTCACAAGAGGGGCTTGGGTGCATCATCTCCTTGCCTCAGTTTTCCTTTCCTGATGGTAGAACAAAAATGCAAACACCAACACTACACTTACAAACACCAATATAGATTTGTCTTAAGAAGAAATACTTAAGGAAATTTTTATGAAGACTTGTTGAAGGATGCAGTTGGCCGCTGCAGCTACCATGCACCCAGTGGAACACCCCAGGCTACACCAAGCTGCTGAACACTCCCCTGGTTGTACCATATCTAGACTAAAGACTTGACCCTCTGGGTTACTGTGGGACAACTACACAGTGTTCACTTGTGGCAGATATTGCAGTGTTTTCTAGTTCTCCTTTCCCTCCTGCTGTGAAAGCTGTGGAGAGATAAAGAGAAAAGGAAACAAAGATGAGCTGATGGGCTTCCTCCTCCTCTGCAACAAAACCAAGGCTAATTTACCAAGAGGAACTGCTGCAGATTTCATGAGATACGTAAAGCTTTAAGCCCAAGTAATCACCACTGCCAAACTAGTCTGTTCAATGGGATAAAATGCCTTCCCTGTGCCCACTGAGTGGGAAATCGGTTGATTAGAGGCATTTTCACCACCAAAAAGCCTTTTTGCACGCTGCCTCTAGATGACCTTTTACAAATCCCACCAAATCCTAGCTGGCTTCCTACCATGTTGCTAATAGTTTGATCTGTGACCTGCTAATGAGGTACATATTGTTTCACCTCCAGTAAAGGTATTAGGATGTCTACTCTGGTCTGCAGCACCACAGAGATTATAGTTGTTTGCGCCAGGAGGAAAAGGAATTTCCAGGGCATAAGTCATCATTTAGAGTTATTAACAAAGGGATTTATTATGTTGCTCTGCTTCAAACGGCGGTGTACACGATGCCTAGAGCATGCCACAGTGCAGCTACCTACCACATAATGTCCTAATGAATCACCCTGTGCTGGAGGAGCTGTAGAACCTCAACATTCAATCGCCCATTTCTCCCACACGCACCAAATTGACAAATAAGGCCATAATGGCTTTGCACTTTTATCAGGTAAAAGTGATCTCAGGAAGATGGGTACATCGAAACCTCATCAAGAAGTATGTGGGGTGGGGGTGGGGAAATCCACTTTTTGAAAAAAAAAAAAAAAAGGTTAAAATTATTGGTGCAGAAAAACAGCTGCAATGCAAAGTGCTAAGCCCTGTCCCCACGGGCACTGGGGGGCTGTGTCTGTGCCCAGACAGTCAATGGGATCTTTAACCATGACTTCAGGGCTTGCAGAGTCAAGTCCTACTGTAAAAAGAACCTTGCTTTCCAGAGTTGGGAAAATGAGGCTGACTAAAGGCTATTGAATCCTGCCTGTCCACGCCTGCCCTCTCTGTAATTTATTGTAATTGAAGGCCAAAGGCTCTCTCCTCTAAAACAAGCAGTTAAGAAATAATTACTGGACCAGGGTTTGGTGAGGTTTAATTAAGCCATGTTTAGAGTACATATGGAGTTCTCCAGGTGCCAGGAGAGACAAATTATTATTTATTTGCTTTTGCTCATTTTATTTGCATTTTCAGGCTTAAAGGCCAAAAGGACTATGTTTTGTTCTGATTTTTTCTTTCAGTAGAGGTGCTATAAATTTTCTTATTTACTCCATATGGAAGCAGACTCAATTAATATTTATTTGTCTGCGGTTAATAGCTCAAATAATCTCTGAAATGCCACAGTCCTCTCTGGTTGTGTTTTGGGAGAGGTGAAAAAAAAAAATCCCGACATATCATTGAGCTCTGTTTGATAACTGAGGAATTGTTAGCATTTTTCAATGCTCTGTTTTGATTTCAAATTCTCGCTAATGTGTTTTTTTAGGGACAAACTTTCCCCTGGTAAAGCCTTCTTTCACCCTCATGAAAGTAAGTCACTTTATCTTGGAAGAGAGCCAGCCTTTAAATGGACTGAGAAACAAGTTCCCCTCCTTCCATACAGTCCCTCATCATCTTCCTCCCTCTCTCCTCCCTCCCCTAACCGTGCCCTGTGTTAGGAAATAGGATTGAAACAAGTCTGGTAGTCAATCCCCTTGGCAGATTGCAGTATTTCTCCTGCCTCCATTTATTTATCCCCCCAGCTGATGAGCCTTAGGAGTGTGGACTTTTAGCTTTTTGGTAAATTATTGATTCCTTTTGATAGTTTACAGGGGGGAAGGCTGATGGCATCACAAGCAGTGACTTTTAGGACCATTTAAGTGCTCAAAAGAAACAGTTTTTAAGAAAAGAGAGAAGTAACAGAGGTAACTTCTATTTTAAAGCAAAGCATGGGTCAAATTCTGCTTCCGCTGAACTCTGTGGAACAGCTCCCACAGCTTGTGCTAAGAGGAAGCCTGGGCCCAGGGGATGATGAAACCGGTGATTATACAGCACATTATGCTAAAGAAAAATTAAATCAAATGCAGCTGCTTTTATATAATTCAAAGACAGAACTCACTGTTTTCTTAAATTATTTTTGGTTTCTTTTCCCCTCTCCCCTCTCCACACACTGATTCGTTGCCTACAAAGAAAAGCTTCAAAGAACAAAAGTAAAACCAACCCTTTTATTTAAGTTTTACTTTTTTACCCCCTTTATTGTCCATTGAAAAAAAATAAAAAGAAGTTTCCTCTACTTAACTGTGATGCAAAAAATCCTGCTTTTTAGCCCCTTTATGGTGTTGGGGGACTCAAAACTGCTTTTATAGGAGACTAAGTGTTGTCCCAGCCTCAGCTTTGGAAAAGTTCCACCATCCACTCCAGTCAGATGGGTCTTTCACTAAGCCATGTCCATTCAGATAGACAAGTTTTCAAACAAGAATCTACAAGCTACTGGTTACTGGAGCCTAACCTGGCTAAAAAAGGTACATCAGAAACCCACAGTGGGTTTGATAAAAGGTACATAAAACAAGCTCAAAATTCACCTGTTGTTACTAAGAGGGAAAAAGTCATCAAATTGAGATGAAAAGGACTGCAAGGTAAACAGATGTGTTGCAAAGGGCAAAATATTATATCTCCTCCTAAAGAAAAGTCTTCAGCTGAAAATATTTGAGGTTTTATCGAGTCATTGACAGGATTCCACATTTAAGGGCATTTTTATTCTTGCTGTTCAGGTGCTGATTCATCAAACTTCTGGAGCCCACATGAAACCTGAGCATGTTTGTGATTCCACTGAGTTCAACAGGGGCACCATCACATGAATAAAGTAAGATATGAGAGTGCCTTTCTGAATCAGGGCCCTGTGCCAATGACAAAACTTTCAAGAGCAAGATCTGCCATCAAACAATTTCCAGTAGAATATAGCTTGTGCCTTGTTTTACTCAGTTGCTATTTGGTTCTGTAGCTGAATATAAGCAGACATCATTATCAGCAGGTTCTTGACAACCAGTGTTTGTGGAAATAACATTGCTGATATAATCCTGATAACTGTTAAGCTTTGTACACCTCTTTGCCTTACTTTACGTCTCTCAAGAAAAGGCAATTGCAACCACGTAAGCAAATTCCCCACAGATCTGGAAGAAAAATGTATCTGATATAACTCTACTAATTTTAATTATTTTTGAGTTGTGCTGGATGGTTCTGAGAGCATCTGTAGTTGTAACTAAGTAGATAATTTTGTCCATAATAAGATGCATAGTTTAGTAGATGTATTCTGAAGAATCCAATTTATTTTTTATTTAATTTTTTTCCTGTTCTGGGGCAGGAGGTGAGAGAAAATTGCCAAGGGGAAATAAAAAAAAGAAAGAATGAGAAAGAAATTTTCAATGAAATTATTATGGAAGTCATACACCATCAGGTTGCCTACATTCATTTTGCACATATAAAGTACTTTGTCCTAGAATAGATGTTCATAAAAGCCTCTCAATTCAGGCATTTGACAGATGAGATCTGTTCTTGATGTCAGTCACTGAGTTACAGGTCTCTTCCTCTATTTTGCTACTGTGATTCTTATTCCATTTATCTTTGTGCCCACACAGAATATCAGTATAAATTTATACCCATGTATGCATATTCTATACATACAGCCTATCTTTATTATGCAGATGATAGCAGTGTTAAGCTTGCTGCAGAGGGCATCTCTTTAATATTTCAGAGGAATGCTAGGCAAGGAGATCTATTCTTGAAGCCCACAGTATTAGAATAAGAATGAAACCATTTTCACAGCAATGCAGTGCGGAAAACCCAGTAAAACTCTGCAAACAATAAACACGGGGCCTTTTTTGCGAGATGCAGCAAAACAAAACCTTGTGTTGAAAATATTTAGAGCAACCTCAGCACTCAGGAATGGAGTTACCGGGGTCGGTTCAACACCTCCCTGTGCTCTGTGCAGTCAGAGAGCAAAGTGGGTGGAAATCATTACTGTTCTCTGTCCTGGCACAGGCTCGTTCTACTCCCACCTCACTTGGTGCAAATGAATACAAACACCACGCAGGGGAAACACAGAGTCATGGTTCTGTGCAAAACAGTGAATTTTCTTTCTTTCTTAATATCATTCCACTGTTCTTTTTTTGTTTATTTTTAAATTGATGCTAGTGCTGCTATTATTATTGAAATAAAATGGACACGTTCATATTATTGGCTCAGGTTGCTGTTTTCTACTGCACATGTAAAAGACAAACTTATTAAGCAAGTTCTGTTATTTTCTGTTAAATTACTGAAGTGTGTTTCTGAGGAGTTTCAGTGTAGGTTTCCCACAGGTTGGACTTTTAATAACACTGTTGTCTTCCATGATCTGTCTTGCACCAAGTCATACTAAGGCCCTTCCTTCAGTTCAGAATTATTAGGACTTTCTTATTTCTCAGCCAACTATTTGTAAGAATTCTTCAGCATCCAGTGTTTTCAGAACTTCAACTCATTTGCTGAATTTTATTTAAATCAATCAATAAGTTTTAAAAAAACCAAAAAACCCAGAACCTTGTGGGGGGGAATGGACATCAAACAGACAATCAATTTATCATTGGGACTGCCTCAGATTTTTTTTTTCTTTTTAAAAAATGAAATTTTTTTTCACATAAACCAATTTTTGAGCTTATTATTAATACCTCCAAAAGTTAGGATTCATCTAATTTGGCCCTAGTTGATTAATACCTAGGCATCTCTTTGGAAACTGTCATCTAGGGGGGTTAAATTAGATGACATTTAAAGGTCCCTTACAACTCTAAGTATTATGTAATTCTCTAGGATGAATGGACATGCATGGAGAGAAGGTGTGAGGACCACACAGTCCTGAAATATATTCCTCAAGCAAACAGCATGACTTGACATTCAGCAATAGTTCTGTCCCTTTCCATTTCCTAACTAAGGAAACCCTTAATTCTGGTTTATAGCAAATGTCTCTGCTAGATGAGAATGGTTAGGTGGGGGTTATCTGGTTCCAAGAGAACTCCATGGGGAAACCATGATGAGTCACAGTAAGGATATTCTGTCTCTCCTGTAATAGAGATTTGATGGCTCTTCTGAGCTGATTTTTCAAGAGTAGCATGAACAGTGTACTTGGTGACCCCAAAATCAAATCCACCAGTGCCTTTGAGATCCCTACTGCAAGCCAAACTCTTTGCTAAGTTGAATGAGGACAGAAGTACTTCTTAAGTTCCATATGACTTCAACTTAATCTCTAATGGCACAGTACAACTTCCAATTACAAGACAAAGCAAAGTGACCTGAATCAAATTATCAATCACCAGCTGCTGGGTTTGCTCTTTCAGACTGTAAATATGTACAAGGTTCTTCACAAGGCCTCTGAAATGGCTACTATTTTTCCTGGGTCTTGGCACCTCTGACACTGGAAAAGTCAAGGCGAGACTGTCATAGGATCTTGTGGAATGGATGAAATAGAAACCATAAGAGAGCTCTGCAGGCTTAGATTTTGAGGAGATTCAACCAAATGTTGCTCACATGCAGTTCATGAACAGAGGAGGACAGTTACAGGTCTAAAATATTGTTCTTCTGGATTTTTTGTGGGTTGTATTTTTTTTCTTCTGAAAAAACCCAACAGATATTTTGATAAGAAACTAGTGAGATAGAGGGGAGTCCTGCAATATCTAGTGCTTTCAGAGGCCTGAGCCATAATATTACCACAAAGAGTGTCCACCCACATCTATTGAAGCGTAGCTGGTTTTAGATTTGACTTACCAATGTCCACAGATTTGATTCTTTCAAACTATGCATAGTCAATCCTCAGAAAATCTAAAACTCAAAGAATTGACAATCATGATGCTTAACAGAACAACCTTTTTTTTCATTGCACCTAAAAATGCAAAAAAGGAGCTGGAAAACCGGCCTTTTTACTTTTTGTGGTGGGTTTTTTCATTAAAATATAACCTCTGTAATTAATTAACAAAAATTAACTCAAATTTGTGAATGATAAAGTGCAGACAAGAGTTGTTGAGGAAGGACTTTAAAAGCTGCATTACTGTAAATCATAGCAGTGTAAGACTTACTTCTACATAGATAATATATCCCCAAATGCCTTTGAAATTCTACAGTGAGTGAGAGGAATAGAAAATGAAGAGTAAGAGATACTGTAAGCAGATGCTCCTTAACATCTCTATCAAGGCAATACATTTTAACTTGGTGCGTTAAAAATGCAAACAAACCCTATTACTCCTAAGATCAATTGCAAGCACAGAGAAACTCTGGGTTTAGGAAGCGCATTCTGTCTTGTCAAGCTCACCTTATCATCATGGAAGAATAAACAACGCAATTATTCTCACCTTTTTGTTTGTTTTCTAATTGGATCATTTATTACTTTCGGGAAATTCAAATCCACATCAGATTTATAGCACAAGGCTCCTGAAATATTGCTTTGGTTATAGAAATGCCAAAGCTGGCAGGTAAGCTGTCTTGTTGCCTCAGGAGTCTTTTGCATGAGCAAAAATTATGGAAAAGGCCTTTAGAATTGAGTAAGTTCAACAATTTGTTTCTGTGTTATGCATGGTTGAAAACTCTGTTCTTTTACCGATATTTGAGCTCCATTTATCAGGCCGTGGTTTATAACATTGGTGTGTTTGAATCAAACACACAAAGGATGGGATTGTAACTGTTCTGTTTTGCAGAATGTATTCTACTTCTAGGTTGGCTGCAACAGGCTTTTGGATGACTCTTAACACAGTTTTTCTGGTTAGTTACCAAATGTCTACCAAGGTGAACCATTGGTGATCCTGAAATGGCTCCTCTGCATTCCTTGTAAATGCTCAAGCACCCAAACTGTGTCTTATTTAGCAGTGAATGAGGGCTGTGCTCTCCGCTGCCCAGCAATTGCAAGTTTCTGCTGTGCCTTTCCCTAAAAATGCAAAGCAAGGCCTAAAACATCGTCATCTCAAACATGTACCTTAGGAAATTCGATTTAACTCTCCGTCTTATGATGTCTGTTGACTGACGGGTTCATAATGTCATTTTGTGAGTCAAATTGCAGATAGCATATAGCATTTCCTCAACCATAGAATCAAAGACTCAAAGAATCATAGAATGGTTTGGATTGGAAGAGACCTTAGGGATCACCCAGTTCCACCCCCTGCAATGGGCAGGGACACCTTCCACTATACCAGGTTGCTCAGATCCCCTTCCAGCCTGGCCATGAGTGTACTTCCAATTAGAAATTTTTTGTGTTACAGGGAATGATCTTCTGTGTTCAGCAAAAGATCTCGGACCACAGGGAGTTTGGCATTTGATCTGAACCTCGCTGAAGCCACGGGAAAAAACAGGTTTGAAATCAGCCACCAGCCTAATGAGCTGTCATGACATAAAAAAAAAAACCCTCTTGCCACAACTTATGACGTTCCTACACATGAGAAACTCCCATTGGCACGAAGTCTGGTGGTGCATGGAAGTGGCTTTCGGTTTGATAAGCTTTATCTCTGCCCAAGACAGGAAGAAGCAATTGTGGGGGAAATATGACTCTGTGTGTACATAAACACTGTGTTTGTCCCCCTGGATGTCCTTTACTACCAACAAAGAAAAATGGGGGGGTTTAGGACTTGGTTCATCTAAGTTCATTTAGAAGTTCAGCTTTAAAACACAAGATTGGTTAAGCAGTAGAAGAGCTCATTTATCTTCGTAGTCCATATTAGAATAATAATTTGGAAGTAGGCATCAATAGAGGGGATGGCCAGAAGATACTCCCATAAGCACTCAAATATTCCCTAAAACAAAATAGAATTACGTAGCAGGGGCCTGGAAAAATGCAGGGAAATAGGGAGAAACAGAAATAAAAGAAAGAAAGAGTATTATGCACTTTTTTTTTTAATTTATTTTTTTCAAGAGTGATACTTTAGAGCTGGTGACAAATCAGGAAGATTAAAACTTTATCTTCCTTTCTTCATGCACATATCTGCAGTTCCTAAAGTCTGTGAAGTTTTATGAGATAACAAACAGAGGAACCAAAAGAGAAAGTAACAATTCATGTATATATCTCTTGTTAGAGCCTCTACTAAAATTCTATACTTTAAAGTAATGAAGGAAAATGTAATTGAATCCTTACATATAGGATTAATCAATTTTTTAATTTTGTTCTTTCTCAAAACAAGCCCAAATATTGTTCAAAAATCATTCAAACTTAAAATTTCGAATGGGAAGAGAAAAACATACAAAAATTTCAGTTTCATGGAATTCAAGTAAAAGCAGTTGGTTATTTCTGGTGACTTATCACCCGTGAAAACTTTCAGAAATGAGTTATTATTTACTATAAATTAATTATTATGCAGTATATTTTGTATAAACATATATTTTATGGGATAATGAAAATATTTCTGAGGCAAAATATCTCATCAGTTCAAGATATATGGGACCATTTGTAATTGGAACATTAATTGTTATTAGGCATTAAGAATGGGAATGTTATCACTGTGTTTCTCAAAAAAAGCCCAAACATGACACAACATTAAAAATTAAAAAAAAAACAAAAAACAAAATAAGCCAAAAAAACCCCAACCAACTGTAGTTAAAAGAGCTGTAGAAAATATATTAAAAACAAGCAGACAAATTACAGATCAGCCACGGGGATATTTTTTAGAGGAAATAATAGCAAAAATGGAGAGTATATCATATATTTCCACAGACAGTAAGGAAAGCCATCTGATCAGAGAAATCATACATAAAAACCTGGGATAGCATCCCAAAAAACAGTGTTTTCGTGGGCTAAGATAAAATGCTGCAACACTCTCTGTAAGTATGTAAATGATTTTTAAACCAGCATGACAACAGAACTATCCTACCCCTGAGTGTCTGGACAGTATTGCAGGAGAAGAACAAATTATTTCCTGAACCTCTGTTGCTCCAAACACAAGTATATACAACAGTAAATGTGTATAAACAAATCGTCACTTTAAATAACAAGATTTGCATGTTTACATATTTATTCTCTTATTTTGACAGATCAAGGCCAGAGTTTTCAGTCCTGGTGATGAAACAGCGTCTAGAACATACCCTAGTGCTGACAAGATTCATTAGGGTTTTATGTCACATTTAGATCCGTGATAAGAAATCCCCGTAAATGTAACTAGAATGAGGATTGATTCTTTGCTTTCACTTTTATTCAATTACTTGTCTAAATGACAACCAAGAACCCTGAGCCCAGGTGGGACCTGCTGCAGTTCAGTTATTACAGCCAAAGATTAGTAGTCATATCACCTTGAGTTTAATCCTCCTTTTTTTTTTTTTTTCTGATTCACAGCAACCTTGGGCAAAATGGATTCTTTCTCCTTTATTCACCTACAAAACAACAGGTTGTAATAATTTTGTGCTGCCTCCGGGTCGCTGCATCATGATTTATTTTTTTAAAGTGTAATAAATACATTAAAAACGCTTTCAGATGATAATTGAAAAGAACAATAGTACAAAGCACTGTCACCGTTATGACCTGCAGAGCTTTGTCTGGCAACTGAACAAGCCCCTAATGACAAAGAAGGCTCGTGTAAAGCTTTTACATCAAATGGCTTTTCACCCATATCTGTGCTTAGAAACCAGTTTATCCCAAGTGAGGATGTGGCCCAAATCCTTATTTTTCTCAGAAATTTGAGCCTGTGGTGAATCTTTAATATCTTGATGTTTATTTAGCAGCTGCACAGGGCAGAGTGTGGAGCTCAGCATCGCCTCAGCACAGCCCAAAGGGTCAGTACCCCAGGAAGGTCAGGTTGCATTTTGCCAGGAGACACCATGGAGCGGACATGGAATTTTCTGCACCCACACACTGATCAGTTCTTGCTCTGAATCGCTAAAATATCCAAGTACAGCACAAAACTAGTGACCAATTCGTGGCCTGCATCTGACAGCCCCGTTCTTTCCCTATGCAAATCAAACCACGCACAGAGAAAAGGCCCTCCTGGTCCACTTTATTACAGGAAGGAAAACCCCACTTTTTACCGGCACTGGTCGTAAAAAAGTGAAATATTGAAAGTTCATCCAAAAAAAAAAAAAACAAAACTTGGCATTGTTTTTCACAGAATTTCTTTTGCCCTTTTCAGAGTATTCATTTAAATAGATCTTTCCTTTTCTGCACACTTTTTCCTGTATAGTACGTCTTTCATTCACTACCTTTTTCCACACACATCTTTTGTTCTAAGCAGAGAGAAAGCATTTATTAAACAAAGCAGACTTAGTCTTAATTCACTTAAGGTCTTGTTCTTTCTCCTCATTATAGGCTAAGTTAAACAATATTATTAAAGCATTTTTTTAATGTTTTTGAACTTACCTTAATTTTTCCTTTTCTCTTCACTAATGGGAAATGCTGTTACTCATTCTCAGTCCATCTGCCCACTAGTAACTAGCTTCTGACAATTAAAGTGCTAGCATGTAAATTCTTGTATGACATGCCCCTATCTGAAGATTAATTTGTGCAATTCATGACTGATGAGATGCATTATTATCTGCAAACTTATCACCTCTCTTACCCAAGTTCCAGCTCAATCTGATCTTTGTTAAGGTTTAATGAGAACAAATGCAGTTCCTGAGAAAAATGGAAAAAAGGTGAAAAATGCAATACATTTTGTTTAAATCATTTTTAGAGTGACTGTCTGTAGGTGTTGGTATAGTTATGAATCATTTTATAACCAAACTCGAAACAAAGCAAATTAAAAAAAAAACACAGAAAGGACATTTTTTCTTAGAAAACTAACAGTCCATAAAAATATTTCCCTCTTTAGTACTAAAAAGGGAAAAAAATGGAGCTTCAAAGGATATGAAACTGTAAAATTATAATTAGGGAACAGTAAATGCGCACTGACATTTGGAGGAGGGTTGTTTTCATTTTTAAAAAAAATGATCCATTTGGTCAATCTCCTTTGGGAGTCATAAAAACCTTCCAGGACTTATCTCCAACAGTTTCTTCTAAGGAAACTGAAGATGATGCTTTATTTTGCATCTTGTCTGAAAGTCTTGTTGGGTTTGGGGAATACAGTTGCTAATACGAAGCTGACACAAAGGCTGGTACTAAGCTCCAGCAACAGATTTGATTATATTCATGCAGAGCAATGGGATCAGGATCAGCAGCCCAGCCCTGGTTGCCATGATCCATGGACAACCTTACAGTCCAAGCAACACACATATCATTTATTATTTTGTGCTTCCTGTCCCAGCCTTGCATTTGGCAGTGAACCTTAACCTGCAACTGGGGACTGTTGCATGAACCTGGTGGCAGTTGAGAGATCTGAGTATTAGTTCCACATCTTAGAACTGTAGAATCATATAATTGTTTAGGTTGGAAAATGCCTCTAAGAGTCAAACCATTAACCTAACACTTCCAAGTACACCGTGTTCCCAAGGGCCACATTTATGTTCTTTTTGAATTCCTTATTGATGGTGACACTACCCCTTCCCTGGGTAGCCTGTTCCAGTGCTTGACAATCCTTGTGGTGAAGAAATTTTTCCTAATATCTAATCTAAAACCCTACTGCAATCTGAGACTGTTCCCTCTTGTTCTATTCTTTTTCCAGGGTTGTCACTTTACCTCTTTTTCCTCTATTTTCCCTCCCCTTCCCCATCTGCTTTGTCAGTTTAGACTGCAATCTCTCCGAGCCTCTCTGTTTTTTTTCAGTTTGAGGTGCTGATTTCTAGAAAGCTTCTCAGTATTACCAAATCACTATGTCCAGGAGAGACTAGGGGTTGAAATCTGATCTCACATGCACTGATAAATGCCGAGGTCTGTATCAAATGGCGTATCAAATTAGACTTGAGCTTCTCTTACTAAGCACTGTAGTAGGGTGATACTTTCTTCTGTCACAGAACTGTTCTGGTTTTGGATAGGGCAAAACCTCCAGTTTCTGTGGTACAGGCATAGTCTCAGGAGAAGTGATTTCTACAGCTCTTCAGCCCAACTGATTTGACCACAGAAATTAAGAAAAATGAGCAAAACCTTAAAGCAAAGAGCAGAAGGAATGGGGAGACTGCCCAGTGAGGGTGTTGAGGACACATCGATGGCTTGCTGGAAAAAAAATAAAACCAAACAAAAGCCAGAAGCCTTTATAGCTCCTTAGAGAGCTCTGGAGGAAGACCTCAAACAACTCTGCTACTTAGCTCTGCTTTAATTCTTGTCTCAATGTGGAGAAATCCTCTGTAACATACAAATAGCGCTGCCAAGGGCAACAAAATTTGTGTTAAATATCACAGACGAATGAAAGGGCTGGGAGGGGAAGAGAAGTCTAAAACTTCTCAAAGACTCTTGCAATGTCTTTTCCTTCCTGTTCTGTGCATTGATCTCCTTTGCTCAGGTTGAAACCTCCAGCTTCTGAAAGACACCCACAACTGACACCTATTCCACCAGACTGAAAACCATTTGAAAATTATGTTGCACTGTGGTTTTTTTTACAGTCACACAGTGATCAGAGTGGAATAGATTTAAGACAAGGTTATTTACATTAAAGAAAAAAAATTGATTGCTTGTCTAACAGCAAAACATTGTTATATGCCATTAAATGATAAGGACTGAATACGGCACAAGGATATCTCTTCTTTTCATAACACTGAACACATTTCTTATCCTCCTGACATTACAGTAATTTAACTTTGCAAAGTTATACTCAGATGCTGCTAGTTTTAAATGCTTCTGTACATGCTTATACAATTCATACTGTGATATCCATTCTCAAAATAACTGTCAAGCCCACCTGCTTTAAGGAAGACACAGTGTATTGCCCTGACACTCTTTGTACTACAGAACCAGAGCAAGGGCACAGTTAAAGAATGTTAAAACAATGATGTGGATTATTATTTCCTTGCATGGTAGAATCATCATTTATCAAAATCTCATTTGGCAAATTACTTTTCAAAAGAGATCATGCACAGCACAGGATTGAGGCCTTAGTTTGTTTGGGAAGTGGGGAGTTTGAAGCCTTTTCCTTCCTTTTTACTTTTCATATTTCATGTCTAGGGACATAAGTAATGTCCCTGGATATCAGAAAAATGAACACTGCATTCAGCCCTGGTTCAGCTTGGTTGAGGGAAAATACAAAGCTGAATCCTAAAAAGCATCACTGTGTTCATAACCTACTTAATAACCCTCAGGCTGCAGTTCTGCTCCCTGGGGTTTCCAGAGTCACTGAGTCACCTTGATCACAATCCTGATTACTAGTGGCTCCTCCTGCAGTCAATGGGGAAAGATAAGTTCTTAGGGACATTCATGGTTGGAAGCCCGAATTGCCCTGGGAGTGACATCAGTCCTATGGAAGAACCCAAGGGGCATGCTGTTAAAAAACACCCCTTGGACATAAAATTCAGGGAGGGAAATTAATTTTACTACTCCTTCCCTTTTTTACTGAGAAAATATGTTTGTTTTGGAAGGGCAAAACAGAGAGACAGTTGTATGCTGAGCAAAGACTGGGGAGATGAAGCGGATGCACTTCAGAGAGCTCTTTCATGGCAGGAAAGGGAAATGGGTTTAAGATCATACAGCAGTACAGTAGGTTTGCTCACCTTTCGCTTCAAAGATTCACTCATCTTTTGTTCCATTTTGGGCTCTTGGATGGATTTATGGGCTATACCATTTGCTTGGCTACAGTTAAAATAGCCTTTTTTAGCCCAGACTATGCTGGCTAATACCAACCATGGTCTGCAATCCACCTTCTGTTGTGCTCTTAGCTGAGTTTTCTCGAGATGGCACTAATATAACCCACGGTTCAAAGTACAGGAAACTTCTAAAATAGCCTGAGCTACAGAAAGATAATAAAGAAAATAAGTACATTAATATTGATTCTTTTGCTTTCACAGGAAAATGCCATGGCAGGAGTGACCTGGGTCAATGAAGATTTGGATATGGTTTTCAAATACCACCTCTATTAATAGCAGAGATTCCCTGAGTGTTTGGTGGTCCTCAGTGGTGTTCCTCGGGGGTCAGTGTTGGGACGGGTGCTGTTTAACATCTTTGTTGGTGGCATGGACAGTGGGGTTGAGTTGACCCTCAGCAAGTTTGCTGACAACACCAAAGCCAAGTGGTGCTGTCGACACACTGAAGGGATACGATGTCATCCAGAGAGACCTGGATGGGCTTGAGAGGCAGGACCATGCAAACCTCATGAACTTCAACAGGGCCAAGTGCAAGGTCCTGCACCTGGGTCAGGGTAATCCAAAGCACAAATACAGGATGGGCAGACAATGGATTGAGAGCAGTCCTGGGGAGAAGGACGTGTTGGTTAAGGAAAAGCTCAGTATGACTCATCAATAGGCCCCTGCGGCCCAGAAGGCTGATCATGACCTGGGCTGCGTCAGAAGAAACGTGACCAGTAGGTCAAGTGAGGTGTTTCTCCCCCTCTACTCTGCTCTTGTGAGACCCTACCTGGAGTACTGCAGCCAGCTCTGGGGTCCCCAGCACAAGAAGGATGTGCAGCTGTTACAACAGGTCCAGAGGAGGCCACAGAGATGGTCAGAGGGCTGCAGCACCTCTGCTCTGGAGACAGGCTGAAATAGTTGGGGTTGTTGAACTTGGAGAAGAGAAGGCTCTGGTGAGACCTCAGAGCCCTTCCAGCACTTAAAGGGATCTCCAAGAGAGCTTGAGAGGGACTTTTTACAAGGATATGTAGTGATAAGATAAGGAGGAATGGTTTTAAACTGAAATCAGGTAGGTTTATATTAAACATAAGGAAGATTTCCCAGAGGTGGATTGGGGCTTTGAGCAACCTGGGCTAGGAGAAGGTGTCTCTGGTCATGGCAAGAGGTGGAAACTAGATGATCTTTAAAGTCCCTTTCAATTCAAACCGTTCTATTATTCTATGATAGTAGACTATTTTTTTTCTAGGGGAACAGGTTTTTCTAGGGGACAATTTTCTTCTAGTCTTTTTTTTATGTACACTGACTCAAAAATTGATTTGAATTTCTACATTATGGTGTAAATTAAGATTGGGTTCATTAATGTGTGGAGTCTGAGATTACTAATTTCTGGACTGTTTTCAGTCTCGAAGATAAAATATCAAAAAAGAAGTATGAAGAAGTGGTATCATGCTATTGAGGTTAACTAAACCCCTGAAGATTTCTCTTCATATCCCTTAGAAATGCCAGAATTTTTCAATCATAGCTGAAATCCACCTGGAAAAATGAGAAATTTAGCAAGTGTTACTACTGTTTATTCTGTCTTGGTGAAGCACAGCTCAGAAGTCAGAGGTGAAATAATAAATGCTACACAAGAGTGTGTGATCCCAGCAGTGGCTCATCAGCTGGTCACATCCTCCAATGAACACACAACCATCTGGGAAATTGATCTATCCTGAATGGCTACAGAAAGTTACAGCTTAGTACAGCACAGGCTCATGAAAACCAACATTTTGGGTGTAGACATCACTGTCAGCCTCTGGAATTATGTCACCTCAGGATTAGGGCACTCCCATACTCCTTTGGGTTATTTTAGCAAAACTGATATAAGATGAAAATCCTAAGAACTTATGCAGAGTATAATACATAACTAACAGACTGTGGATTCTTCAGGGAGAGATTTTCTGGATTCTGCTGGGGTTGGGACGTTCACCCATGCTGCCTTAAAGACATATATGAAAAAGCCCCATTTTCTTTCATTTTAAAAGGATCTAAAATGCTTTTCCTTTGTTTTTTAGATGAGCAACTAAAGAATCTGGTAGATTCTTCTGACCCTTACCAGACAAGTCAACTCCGCTGGCTAATTTAAAAATCCAGAAAGGGACCCAAAGAGTCAGGTAAGGGAAAAAAGAAGGACAGTTCTGTTTTGATTGCGTGTACAGATGCTGATGAATAGAGAAGACTTGGTAAACTCCCACTGTACATGGTTCACTGAAATCTTGGGTACAATCAAGTTTACTTTTCCTGTCTAATGACTGTAATGCATTCGGGGAAAAGAAAAACTTAGATAAACAGATAAAATAGGTCTTTTTCATTTCTCTAAATCCTTTGTTCTTTGAAGTCATGCATATAGCCACATGTCCATGTCATCTCAATATTTGCCTTCCTATTGAAATCACTACCTTTGTCACTATTGACTACAAGAGCAGCAGCATGGGGTTGCTTTGTGTTAAATACTGATAATCTACTGGGTTGCCTTTTTATTTCCAGGGTGCGTCCTCTGTTAGGCAAACAAAGCAACATCAAAATGGTTAATAGGAGATTATTTTGCAGTGATCTTAACAAGCAGAGGTGGTTACATATTGGTTGGAAATGTTGACAGCAGAACAAGTCTCAAGCCATGGCTGAGGAGCAACACAGTGGGCTCTGCCAGTGAGCAGTGCCAGGGTACTGGAGTGTGCACAGTGAATTGTCAAACACATCCTGGGAAACGTAAAAGAAAAAGGCTGGATTCTGCCCCATGAACCACCAGGCCAAATTAATCAGAGACCGCTTGACAAGTCATGAAAGACAGATTCTGTGACATGGAGGGGGAAAAAAAATAATCAGAATCTGTCATTGTGCCAAATCAATCAGAATTTGTAGACTGGATCCTGAAAGTCACTTGGCTATATGTTAAAAAAAAAAAAAAACCCAAAACCAAAACAGGATAAAACTTTGGACTCTTCCAGTACGCAAATTCACTGGTCAAAACAGATAAAAATGGCTAAAGCAAAATTAATATTAGTTGTGGCGTTCAAATATGGGAATTAAGAGTGAAATCTGATACTCGGTAAATCGTAAACATGGACATCTTTAAGGTACACACAAGGATTTCTTTCATATTTATCAAACACCAAAAAAATGCACTGTAATGAGCTGCTGTTATCAGACCCATGGCTTTGGAAAGTTGCTGATGATAAGAATTTTGATCAACATATCTGCATCCAGCGTAGAATAGATGTATTCCTCTGCTTCTGCTTTTGCACAAAATCACAGAAAGCAGTAGTTTCATACGGCTTTACTAGATGTAAATAAAAGGTATCTTTGTAATTCTGTACCTTTTCTAATTCTGTAACCTGGGGAAAAAAAAAAGGAATAAAAAGTTGAAATATCTAGCACTGAGGAGATAGAAATTCTAGCACTTCAGGCCAGATTTTCAGAATAACTCCATCTCAAAATTCAATTTCCCTTTTACCACTCATTTAGTGAGTTAATACAACAAAAAATAACACGAACAGTAACACCTTTTACAAATTCCTGTCATGCTTCCTATTCAAACTGCTGTCATCTTAAAACTATCTCAGACTAAGGGAAATACTGAAATGTTTAGGATGCAGTTGTTACGTTTCTCCTAAATTGGATGCAAATGCTGAGTTCAGGCATATATGACTTTTTACTAAGCTGTCTGGTTTCCTTCAAACTTGATTTCTTTTGTAGATCTCATTGAGACTTGAGGAAAATTGTTTCAGTGGTTCCAGTCTTCCAGCTCCTTAAATTTGGCAAGACATAGATTGAACTGAGATTAGGTTATTAAAAGAACCACTATGGGGAAAAAAAAAAAAAAAGAAATAAAAATTCTTTTGCATATAGTTTAATAAAAGTGTCTAAGGAAGATGCCTATGCTTTTCATATTCGTTCAGCATTTTCCTACACGTTTTGCTTAATAATTAGGTTACTACATGAAAAGAAAAAATTATCCTCAATTTTAAAACAGCTGAACACAGCCTCAACTTTCTGCATACAACTGCAGCCACATGAAGCCTTCAAAACAAATAAGACTGCTCCCTAATATAAATGCACATAGATATGTTCACAGGTCTGTGTTTCAAGGTTTGAGTGTTAATCATTTTTTAGTTGTCCTAATTACATTTTTAATTGAAACATACAAGAAAAAATATGTCAGGTTCACTCTTGACTAATTCACACTCAATCATCTTAACATAAAAAAAAAAATAAAAATTATATAAAGCCCCAAACAGTTACCTTTCAGTTGAATCCAAGCATGGATAGTTCCAGCCCCTCAAATTTATTTTGAGAAAGTTATGAGTATCTGAAAAGAAAGGGGAGGGAATAGGCTGGAACTGACTTATGAATGCCATATTGTGTAGCTAAATCCTGTTTGCCTCTTATTACAGAATGTTACTCCTTCCCTGCAGATTAACAAATAAAGAAAAATATATACTAGACAGATTCCAGTCTTTCCAAACTATGTATTATACACACTGCTTATGATTGCTTTGATCTTTTCAATTTCAGAATTGTAAGTCTATTAAAGGTTTAGTATACTAAGAATCAGGAGCTAATCTTACATTAAAGTGATTTGACTCACAATAGTGTAAAATGTTTATACAACCGCATATGCAATTTATTTAGATGCCATGCAAAGACCTCTGAAATGATGGTCTTACTCGAGGGAACTACCTGAGTTTCATGTCTTCCTTCTGTAAAGAAGCTACCAGAGTTTAGACCTGAGACACGGGCAACCTCAGGTCAAAGAACTTCACTGAAATGTCCACGTCCATCATTTTCACTGCAGATGGCTTGGGCTGTTACAGAAACTCCACCAACAAAGAATAAAGCAAACAAATAAAGCCCAACCAAAGTTAATACACATTTGGAGCTGTTGGTGTCATGTTCTTGGTCTCTGTGTAGACAAGAGGTATGCTGTCATATGAGTAATGACACATCTTCAGTGCTCTTTCTGAAGTTCCTTGCAAACGAAGAGATCAACTCCTCTGTGATCCGTAAGACAAAAATGCCTCAGTCCAGGGACTACCTCAGTCCAGGGTGCCTGAAATGTTTTAACATGACCATAGAAACCACAGAACTATATAATATATATAATTAACTATATCATATATATAATTCACTGTGGGGATAAAAAGCCCTTCTGTCATTCCTGTTAACTGGAGAGAGAAATAATTCCCTGGAGGGTGTGTTGTTTGATTTCCTCTAATGAATGGGCAACCTAAGTCCTTTATAGCTTTTAGGTTCAGGATTTATCCTTTGAACCCACAAGATGTTGAGCAGACTAGTTCTGATCCTATATTGACTTAAGCACGCTTGTAAGGGCCTTCCAGGACCAAACCTTCAGTGTTATGCGAAGAAGAGGTAAAACTTTGCTCTTCTGCTCTTGCATATCTCAGGCTCCAAACCCAACTGCTAACACACAAGGAGTTCATTACATCAGCTCAATTTCCTCGCCTTTCCTCTGGTGAATTGTATTTTTTTGTGTGATGAAAATTTAGGCTTCTTAAACTCTACCTTCTTGTGCAGCCACAAACATCTGTACAGATTCAGATGCCAAAGCCATTGTACTGGGCAACTGGGTTTGTTGAGAGAAACCCCAGATGAATTAACCCTCTCCAACTATGAATTCTAACTATGAATTCCCTTCAGCCTGGTTCCACTGAGTAATACAAGGGAAAGGACACTGGAAAAATACATGAAAATCTCATGGTGAAGTTGTAAATATTTTGCCTTTGGGTACTATGTTCTAATATACATACTTGACAAAGATGCCATTTTCTATCACTGTTTTCTTTTAACTTATTAAATGCACAGATAAACTTTCAGGGTTTTGTGGGGGTTTTAGTTGTTTGGTTGGTTGGTTTGGTTCAGTTTGGTTGGTTTGGGCTTTTTCTTTCAATTTTGAATGCATCAGACATGCTTTAGTTCTTTCTAAATCTCTTTATGACAGTCTCCTATGTGACAAAAGCGTGGTATATCATCATGGTGTTGTGAAGATGCAAACATTCATCGTTACCAATTTCATGTGATTATAAGACTAATAATCTATGAGTATAATATGGCATCTGAATATTTCTGAAATTCTGTTACTATGATTTTTTAATAAATAACACCGTCATCACTGTCTAACTTGATAATGAACCTCTGGTTTAGAGATTTAGGGTTTCAAATCACACAGGAAAAAAAAAATCCTTTGCTTTTTTCCTGACTCAATAAAACCCTTTTCCATTACATGGCATTGTTGGTACTCTTTCAGTGTCATAAATAAATAAATAATAACTGAATGTACCTCTGAAAGGATAGATATGCCATGTGAGGAGTCTTCAGCTCTTAAAATGATAATGGCTAGAAAGGTTGCTTTGAACCCAAAACTGAAATCCTCAATTTAAACAATCATTGATGATGGTGATTTATTTTGCATCAAGTGCTGCATGAATTTTGCTTCTGTTTAAAAGAAAAATATAAAATTCACTTTGTCAATATGTATTATTCATTTTCTTCTAAACATCACTGTCTGAGCAACAAATGCAGAGAAAAAGCTAAACAGAAATCACCCAGAGACAGAGTTGTGTAATATACATTAGTTTCAAATTGGAAGCATATCTGTATAGATTTTAACTTGATCTTTCCCAAACAATTAAAAAAAACCCATGAATGAACAAACAAACAAAAAAGAAAACAAAAAAATAAACCAAACCAAACTAAAAAAAACAAACAAACAAACAAAAAATGAAAATGAAAGAATCTGTATTTAAAAGGTCTGGAGGGTTGTTGATAGAAAAAATTTTGTGAGGGTACTAGATTCATGCAGAAAGTCCTGAAGGAATGACTTGAAAAGAAGAAGGAAACAACAGTAGAGGGACTATTTTACTTTAGGATTTTTAAGAAATAGCAGAAGTGTTTATATAACAGTGAAATCTCCTTCCTCCAACTGTTACATCTGCAAACTTCAGGTCCTTCCAAGGTCTCAATGAGACAAAGGCACAGTATTCTGTTGTAGTTATTTCCATGATCTAATATCATTTTATAGAAAATTATTGGAAAATAAAGGATGGCTTTGAGATATATTCCATGGTTATGTCTTTCTAATATACAAAATTTTGGAAAGATTATATTTTTCCACTTTCTGCTTGGTTTTTACAACCAATGATATTTTCCATCTTTTTTCAACATTCCAGATTATTTAATGAAAATCTTCAGCCAAACCTCTTTGAATGCCTTCCTTATTACTAGAACATATTTTATGTTTAACACAACTTGAAAAGTTGAATTGCAATTTAAAAATAAGTAAGCAAAAAATTCTAAGATAAGACCTAAAATTTGTCAGAAAGTTAAATAAGAAGGAAGTACCAATGTGGATACATAAAGAAAAACCCCTGTGACTTATCTGCTCTTGCACTGGGGGCTGTTGTAGAGGTGAGGGGGGGTCTTACACCACCCATGAGATTGCAAATCTCTGCTGTATCTGAGTGATGTGCAGGAACCTTTGAAGACAGGTCTGTAAATAAAGAATTTTTTTCACCTTGTTTTTCTCCAGAAGGAATAGAAGCCTAAGGTTCCACCCATTCTGATGGCACTCAACTCTGAATCCTGTGTTTAGTTTTAAGCCTCTCACTCCAACAAAAACATTGAGGTGCTGGAGCAAGTCTGGAGAAGGGCAATGGAGCTGGGGAAGGATCTGGAGCACAAATCTGACGCAGAGCAGCTGAAGGAGCTGGAAGTGTTTAGCCTGGAGAAAAGGAGGCTCAAGGGGGAATCTCTACAACTCCCTGACTGGAGGTTGTAGCCAGGTAGGGGTCAGTCTCTTTTCCCATGAAACAAGCAATAAGATAAAAGGAAGCAACCTCAAGTTGCACCAGTGGAGGTTTGGACTGAATATTAGGAAATTCTTCACTGAAACAGTCATCAAGCACTGGAACAGGCTGTCCAGGGAAGTGATGGTGTCACCATCCCTGGGGGCATTTAAAAGATGTGTAGACTTTGCACTTGGGGACATGGTTTAGTGGTAAACTTGGCGGTGCTGGGTTTATGATTGGACTTGACGATGTTAATAATCTTTTCTAACCTTAATGATTCAATGATTCTCTTCCCCTGTGCTATCAAGTATTGGTCCCCTACTCACATAATTTTGTGCTTTTTTTTCCTTCTGCCATCATCAACCACTGGGGTGATAACTGATTAAGGCAGATTTTCAAACATAAACTGTTTTTAAGACAGTCCCATGGGATTAGTCTCTCCTGCAAAACACCTTGGGAAGAAGTGACTCTTATCTTGCCTGTGACCTCTGAAATCTATTGAAGGAAGTAAAGAGAAAATACAGAGCAAGTAAAATTCAGTGAAGAGCATATTTCTATGAAAATGTCAATGAGCAAGAAATAGACCTTTCATCAGCTTCTGGCTTCTGATTTGAAAATTGTTTAATCTGAACGGTGACTGGAATGGTTTTTGTAGCCACTCTGCCTTAGTGAGCTCCTCTAGAGAATTAGAAGGAAATTACTGGGATGCTTTGAATTATGACTTAAGGTGGAAAACTCTGATTCTTCATGGCCAGAAAGCACAGCAGGATATCATGGAGCTGGTATTGAATTAAAGAGTTTGGTTTGTTCTTCTTAAATCAGGGACAGAAGTCGAACGCATCTTTGGCTCTATAAAATCAACCTCTCCTCAACAGACAGCATGTTGCAAAGATGCTTAGTTTTTCTTCCTGAGCTTGTCTCAAGACTGGAGTGGGGAAAGCAATACCAAGATGGGACAGGTCTTGCACAGTTCTGACGTATCTGCTCCTGTACCTGAGACAGAAGGTCTCATAGGGAGGTAAAGCTTATTTTTTTTTACAATCCATCTTATTAGCCTAATATACTAATTCTGGACTCCAAAGCCCCCATATTGGATTTACCAGTTTGGATTGCCACTAGCTTGGGGGTTCCTAGTTCCTTGCTGGTTGTATCCAACAAAATTTTCCTCATTTAAAGCAAATAAATACACAACACTGTTCACAGGGTAGAAGACAAACATTCGGAGCTTTGTTTATCTATTGGGTGACTTAGATAAATTGTAGGTGACCACTGAAATGTATTGAAATGCAGAACTCACAATATCATAGAATCATACAATCATATAATCACAGAACATCCTGAGCTGAAAGGGATCCACAAGGATCATCAAAGTCCAACTCCTGGCCCTGCACAGGACAGCCCCAAGAATCACACCATGTGTTGTCCAAATGCTTCTTGAACTCTGCCAGTCTTGGTGCTGTGACCACTTCCCTGGGGAGCCTGTTCCAGTACCCAATCGCCCTCTGGGTGAAAAACCTTTTCCTAATGTCCCAGAGAGGATTGAAACATGATCTCAAGAGCAATATAATTTTGCAGGATTGGCTCAGGTGTGAGTGTCATCTCTGTTCATTTTCCTAATCCTCACAGGAGATAGATCCGTTATGTCAGAAAGAGAAACAAGGTCCCTTCTCTTGGTGCTGATTAATTCCCACATCAAAACTGAGTAAAGCTTCAGCTCCTCATGACAGAAAAACTCAACATGAGCCAGCCGTGTGTGCTCACAGGCCAGAAAGGTGAACAAATCCCAGGCTGCATCAAAAGGGGTGTGAGCAGCAGGTCAAAGGAGGTGATTCTGCCCCTCTGGTCTTGTGAGACCCCACCCGGAGTACTGTGTACAGTTCTGCTGTCCCCAATATAAGAGGACATGGAACTGTTGGAGAAAGTCCAGAAAAGGCCACAAAGTTGATAAGGGGCCTGGAGCACCTCCCTTGTGAGGCTGAGAAAGTTGGGGCTGTTCAGCCTGGAGAAGAGAAGGTTTTGTGGAGACTTCACAGCAACCTTCCAGTATCTGAAGGGGCTACAGGGAAGCCAGAGAGGGACTCTTCATCAGGAACTGTAGTGACAGGACAAGGAATAATGAGTACAAACCAAAAGAGAGGAAAATTAGGTTAGATATTAGGAAGAAATTTTTTACTGTGAGGCTGGCAAAGCATTTGAACAGTTTGACCAAGGAGGTTGTGGATGCCACAAACCTGGTGGTGCTCAAAGCCAGGTTAGATAAGACTTTGAGCAACCTGGTTGAGTGGGAGATGTCCCTGCCAATGGCAGGGGGGAGTGGGACTAGATGATCTTTAAGGTCCATTCCAACCCCTTAACGTTCTACGATTCTATGATTACTCCTGAATTCTCATAGTAGAATTCCCTTATACAAAAACATGTGTGCACACACAAACTAAGATTGTAATTCAGGATATATTTTTAATAATAATTTCTGAAAGTGCAATACATATTCAAAATATTCTCTATTTTATCTAGTATGTCTGATGAGTCATTTGAGTTTAGCTTTTGGAGATGAGTACAGCTGGCATTGGAGGTGGGTTTCTGCAGTCAAGACCTGCATGTGTCTGCAGTTCTTTGCAAAAACATCAGTCCTTATAATTGTTGTTGGGTCAGGCATCCCTCCCTATGAGATACATAGAACATCAGCAGAAATGGCTTCCCTTCCAAATTTCAGCTCCAGTCCTGACCTACCTATACACTCAAATATAAAACTTTGAAATGACTGCTAAAAACCACAGGTTATGACCTAAAGATTCCGCTTCTTATAAAAATAAAAAGGAAAACACCAATCCAGCAACAGCTGTTGTTAACAAGTTTCAGATGCCCAGCTTGCAGCTCTGCAAGGGGGTGGATCTGGTTTAGACTAAGGGCTGCAGCGTCCCTTATAAAACAACATCACCAAAACTTTTCTTAGAGCCCTAGTGGGTGTTCACAGTCACATGCCCTTGATCCTAAGGTACCTTTTTTCTTTTTTTAAAAGTTTTTTCCCCAAAAGTTTAGCTACAGTTGATTCATCAAAGAGATAAAGCTTCAAAGAATTCATCCTAGGTTATATATGAAATTCAGTAACTCCTGGATAACTGAAGTGTCATAAAACTCACACTAGAGTCTGAAGGCTTAGGATGAGCGAAAAGATCAAGAAAAAACATAGAAATATGCCTTTGAGGTAAAATGTTTTGGATTACATTTAAATGCCAGGCTGAGTTGTGTCTCTTCCTCAGTGAGATACTGTCGTGTTACTTCTCTCTCCTCGTAGGCAGAAACCAATTCCGTGAGAAAACCCCAATCTAATCAGAGGTGGATCTGCTCCCACATCTCCTTTAATGAATATTCCTATGAAACATTCAACTTCTAAACTTTCAACCACAAACTAAAACCAAGTAAGAAAATCCACCTCTGCTGGGCAACAAAGATATAATAAAACAGCTCAAGAACAAACCCTTTCCCCCTTCTTACCATGTCCTTGCATGCCAAACCCTTTTCCCCCTGCTGCCCAGCTCCAGGCTCTTTATTAAACCACATGAGAACTTCACTGCGGCCATTGATGTCCAGGTAAACTATGAACAAACTAATAAAGTATTTTATTATATTCTAGATAGTTTTGCATTCCCCCACAGTGATGAAACCTTGTGTGCCTAGGTGTACATAATATATTTTTAACAGAGTAATGGCTGTAAGAAAGAGTTTTATATAGGACCTCAACGAGGGCTTTGCTCTCCAGCCACCTGCACCTCACTGATTTCAGTGTGAAGGGTCTGAGTCCAACTGTGCTTGAATTCAGATTTTTATCCTTGATTCAGGATAAGAATCAGGATTGAACATTTCCAGAGAACCTGTGAAGGTAGAGATGAGCCTTTTTATGGGCTAGTGATAACACAGTTCCATTTTCTATTTCTGAACAACCCCAGCTCTCTCAGCCTGTCTTTGTAGGAGAGGTGCTCCAGCCTTGTCAACAACTTAGTAGCTCTCCTGGGGACTTGTGCCAACAGGTCCAACACCTTTCTTGTGTTGGTGGCCCCAGAGCTGGACACACTGCTTCAGGTGGGATCTCATGAGAGAGGATTAGAGGGGAAGAACCATCTTCCTTGACTAGTTCTGCTTTATTTTAAAAGGCATCCAATGGAATGAGGTTCCACAAGGCCAAGTGCCGGGTCCTCCACTTTGGCCACAACAATCCCCTGCAGTGCTACAGGCTGGGCACAGAGTGGCTGGAGAGCAGCCAGGAAGAAAGGGAC
>NW_016690200.1:4661563-4855834 GCF_001604755.1 Lepidothrix coronata
TGGAGCAGGTCCAGAGAAGAGCAACAAGGCTGGTGAAGGGACTGAAGCACAAGTCCTATGAGGAGAGGCTGAGGGACTTGGGGTTATTCAGCCTGGAGAAGAGGAGGCTCAGGGGAGACCTCATCACTCTCTACAACTCCCTGACAGAAGGGGGGACCCAGGTGGGGATTAGTCTCTTCTCCCAGGCAACTATCAGCAAGAGGACATAGTCTTAAGCTGTGCCAAGGGAGGTTTAGGTTGGATATTAGGAAGAAATTCTTTACAGGTATTCAGGCATTAGAATGGACTACCCAACAAAGTGGTGGATTCTCTGTTCCTGGAGGTTTTTAAGATGAGACTGGATGTGGCACTTAGTGCCATGGTCTAGTAACCATGGTGATAGTGGATCAAGGGTTGGACTTGATGATCTCAGAGGTCCCTTTCAACACAGCTGATTCTGTGATTCTATGATTCCATGAACTATCCAACTAGGTTATTCCAGTGATTATGAATTGGAGTGTGATCAAGAACTTACATTTTTAGATTACTCCATAGCGGGTTTTAGATTCACAGGAATATTAGATTAGGATGTGATTGCAGGATAAGATAAGAAAAGAAGTATTTCAGTTAAAAACAGAGTTACTAGAATTTTTCACATTCCACACAGACTTAAACTATGTAGCCAACAGAGTTCTGCATACCCACTGCTTTGGTGAATGAGGCCATTTCTGAAGGTCTGAGTCACTTTCATGCTGTGTAATGTCTGGGGGTGGCTCACGGGCCACCACTTAGCATGTATTGCTTGGTTCAGATTAGCACCACTGAATCTGTCCCAGAGAGTTTCAAAATTATTCATGATCTCAAACCTTCAAAGCTGAACAGTGAATGAAAGTTAAACTCATTGAAGCACACTTGTGAAAGGGATAGTTTCAGGACAATTCAGCATTTATCATTGTTCCAAGGAAAAGATGAAGCTTTAATCTCTCCACCCCACCTGAGACTAACAGAGTAAATTCACTAAAAGAGTAAACTAATTCTCTGTGCATGTTTGTGTTAAAATAAACTCCCTCTTTGGACATTCTCCCTTTCTCTTGAGTACTTTTTTGCTCCAAAACATGCAGTATGCTTACCATGTTTTAACTTTACTTATTCTTATTTAAAGCAATTTTTGGCATCTAACACAGATCTTATTAATGACAAAATAATCCCAGCTCTGTTAATGAGTCACTGGGGTCACAAGACAGGCAGCTCCAGAGTATGATTCCTCCCAGTTTGAGAAAAATTGTCCAAAATAGATCAGTTGACATGTCTTTGGAAATGCCTGTGCTTGCGAGACAACATTCAAATCTCTTTTCCTCAGTTAAGCCATTTTAACTCTGGAATTATTATGCTGCTTTGCTTCACAAGACTGTCACTCAGATTGTTCACAAACTGCTTTGAAGGTGGAAGGTTGTTATGACTCAGAATGTGTAATTGTGGCCTCCCTCTAATGACAATGGATACCAGCTTTGGTTGAAGTGTTAAATATAAAATAAAGACATAAGCAAAAAATGCAATGTGTTTGTTAGGCTGTAAATACCAAGTGAAAATATCCACCCTTAGATGGGTAAATATTTCTTCCCTTCTGTGTAAAATTGCAAATATTTCTACCTGAAAATAATGTACCATTTTAGGAGTGAAGTTGTATGAGATAGCTTCAAGGACCATTTGCATCAGCTTGCAATTCAAGAATAAAATTTAAACTTACTTCTTTATCAAAAACGGATTTATGATCTTGGACTTTACACTGTAAGACAACTCTTTCTTCTTGAGAAGTCAACTTGTTTGTCCATAGAATTGCTTCCCCGTTTCAACTAAATTGTTTTTAGCTCCAATTGAGAATTATGTCACAGAAAAAAAATTCTTGGAGAAATAGTTACTCTTTAAGCAGTTGCAATGAAATCAGGTGTTTTAAGGAAAACTGCATCCAGTGTCAGTAGCAAAGGAGAAGGAATGTATAAAGCTCATCTTATAAAGAACTAGAGGGGAAAAGTGGACTTCATATGAGAGAAGTAGAGAAATAGAGAGAGAAAGAACAAGGAAAAAAGAAACACAGTGTTATTTCATTTAAAACAAATAAATTAACAGACAAAAACAACCTCACACCAAAAGTCATTCTTCAATTATCTTTTTTTTTTTTTTGAAAGAGCTAGAGTTATAAAAAACGAACCAGAGAAATATCAAATGACAGAACCATAGAATGGTCTGGGTTGGAACGGAACTTAAAGATCATTTCATTCCACCTCCCTGCCATGGGCAGGGACACCTTCCACTATCCCAGCTTGCTTCAAGCCCCATCCAACCTGGACTTGAATACTTCCAGGGATGGGGCATCCACAGTTTCTCTGGGCTACCTGTTCCTGTGCCTCCCAATCCTCATTGCTGCTTCCTTTGGTCTGATTTAAATCTACCCTCTCTCAGTTTAAAACAGTCGCCCTTCTCCTGTCACTACAGGCATTGGTAAAAGTCTGTCTCTCTCATAAGACCCTCTTAGAGATTTAGAGGTCACAACAATGTGTCCCCAAAGCCTTCTCTTCTCCATGCTGAACAGTTGATAGCAATCACAACTAACTTTGGTTTTGAGCAGAAATAATGAAAACCTGAAGAGCAAAGGAAATTTAATTTAGTATTTTTGAGAGTTTCTTCACCCTTTGGGAAAATTCAAATTTGTCACACACAGATACCCTCCTCCTCATTTTTGTTTAAAGAAAGGTTAAGGTGACAATATTTGCCTGTCTTTATTTCTGCATAGATGATTCATAATAATGTGTATACATAGCAAATTCACATTATGTGGGAATGAAATGCGTGTTCTTACATAAAGGAGTGAGAAAATCAATTGTGTTTGGCATCAGCACTTGTAGACAGGAGTACAGTTAGAAAAAGGTGGGCGGCTTTGCGGTAACAGTAGAGGGAAAAATTAAATTCTAAGAAATAAGAGGGGGTTAGTAGCTATATGGAAAAAAGGTTATTTTTAGACATAAGGAACATGCTGTGCTAATATGAATGTTTAAGCCTTGAACGTTGCCTTGCTGCAAAAGGTCAAGTTCTCAAATCCCATTTTTCAGTCTGACTTCTTATGTACATAAAAAGTTGTAATAATATAAGAAAGACAATATTAATTCAGGTGCAATAATTTAATTTTTTATGTAGGATTAAATTGGATTTTATTTATTGTTGTAACTCCAATAATTTCATACCAACGCAAAGCATTGCAATAAGGTGTGTGATACATAAACAGCAGGTAGGACAAGAAACCTATTCTCCACTAGCCATTCTTGACAGGTGTCCCTAAAATTGATTTATCCTTCCACATAATCTACTCCTGTTTTCCTGTTTTCAGACAACACTGTGCCAACCATTAGAGGGGTGTGGGGAAGTGGAGGGGGGAGAAGAAGAAGAAATCTCTCAGTAGGCCCCAGTTCTAAGCTCTCTCCTCTTTCAGGACAAATGACTGGTTTCCCAAAGTGTTTCTGTGGCAGAGGGACAGTTGTTGGTTCAGTTTAACCACCAAGTACTGCCTAAACAAAGTGAAGGACAGTCACTATGCCATATTTACATTTCCATGGACAAAATGTGACAACCACTGGGCAGACAAGATCATAGGATCCTTAAGGTTGGGAAATACCTCCAAGATCATCAAGTCCACTGTCAACCCAGCACCACATTTACCACTAAACCATGTCCTCAAGAGCCATACCCACATGTTTTTTGAACACTTCCAGGGGGTGGTAACTCTGCCTAGGTAAGTACTTGGGCAGCCTGTTCCAGTGCTTTAGAACTCTTTCTGTAAAGAAATTTTTCCTAATATCCAGTCTAAACTTCACTCGAGGCACAACTTGAGGATATTTCCTCTCATCCTGTCACTTGTTACCTGGGAGAAGAGGCTGATCCCCACCTCTTTACAACCTTCTTTCAGGTAGTTGTAGAGAGTGATAAGGTCTCCCCCCAGCCGCCTTTCCTCCAGACTAAACAACTGCTCTCTCTCAGGCTGCCCCTCATAAGATATAAGGGAATTAAGGACCTTCAGGACTGGGAAAAAAATTGTTCCAAAAACATCCCCACAAACAGATAGAGTTTGGGCTAATAATCCCATTTAAAAAATATCTCTGCTGTAAAGATGCCTGTAATCACTACCCCAGGGGTAGTGATTTTCATCACTAAGATATGCTTTTTCATCACTAAGATATGCCCAGCTAGCTATTTTTTGTTGACCCCAGATTTTGCAAAAAATATTGCACAGACTGTAGAACTAATTATAGGACCCAGGTTGCATTGGCCAGTCTCTGAGATGGAGGCACCCAGTGCACTGCACAACCCAGGAAAGTAAAAGTCTTTGATTATGGATCCTTGAGCCATACGTAACATCAGTATGAATTCGATGACAGGGTTACTCTCACCTCCCTGAGTTGTTACCACAACACTACAATGTTTCTCTTTCATGTGTGAGGACACATGAACAATTTTTTCCTATGAAATGGTGTTGAGAGAGATGTGGGTGATCAAACTGACCAAGGAGAGTTGAATTCTTCCATTCTAACTCGTGTTATATTTGATGTTGAGGTTAAGTGAGAGAGCCTGAGTGACACGTAATCCCATCTGAAAATGGTAAAATTAAACATGTTCTTGAGGACCCTATTGCTGACCTTTAGATTGATAGAGAGCCACCTACAATTCACTTACTTACATTAGGTGGTAGATTTTTGGATGTCAAATTAAAATTAAATCTCCTCCACTAGAATAAAAATAAGCCAATAAAGCGATTTGGCCATGCAGAAAAAAAAATAAAATTCAGGTGTCACATCAGAAACAAGGAAGACAGTGCCATTCACAAGCACACCTCAGTCTTTGTCTGCAATATTATGCACAAGGCTGATTATGCATCTACAAGAAAATTATTTTAAAATAGGAGAGAAAAGCTGGAAGGGGGCATAAGTCTGGGAATAAATGCAGTGGTCTACAAATACATTTGGTAGGTGAATGCAAAAGAGGGACAACCTAAAACATAATGTTATCATGAAAAAGGGTGATATAAATTGTCCATTAGTACATTTAGCCTGGAAATAGGGATATGATCATATGTTTTAGGAAGTGGCTGACCTATATAAAGCAGGATTCACCATCCAATTCCATGTGCCTGTGATACAGCCTGTGCAATCTCCTTAGCTATTCATGTCTCATTATACATGACACATCCTTCTTGATTCACATTAGCCACAGAATGCTGGTTTTTGCTGACTGCATCTTTCTCTTAAAAGACATTAAAAAAGGGTGAGGGGAGTGAGAAGAAAACCCTTAACTGTGAAAGTAGGAAAAGAAAAAAAGAAGCTTAGTGCAATGTGTGCATGTGTGTGCTCATTTGCAGATGTCCCTAACACTAAACACAGTGTAAAACGTATAGTCAGAACTGGATTAGGATATCTGTCTGGAACTGAAATTCAATTTTTTTTATCTGTCTCACAGTTCTTAATGGATTTGAGATTTCTTAGCTTATAAAGTATCTCAGAAAATGTAATGAACACTAAGACAAAACTTAGGCTTGACCATTTTGCCTTGTGACAGCCTTGTCCAAGAGCTGTTCCCTCAGACATATGCTAAGAGTAATTTGCCTCTTGCTTAAACACAGAACAGGTAGATGCTGGGCAAGGTCTCAGAAAGAGTTCATTTGTTAGGCTCAGTGGCTCCAGCCTGGGACAAGGTATTGAATTTCTAGGCCACAAAGACTGAGCACTTAGTCTTTGACCTAGTGACTAATCCAGTTACTCCTTGGAAGAACATCCCACCCAGAGGCATATCTTGAAAGGCAGAGTCCATGCTAATCAGTGCAACAGCATGACCTACATCCTACCGCAAAAATCCATGTATGTGAAATATCCCTGAGGCCTGGGGCACTCCAGAGGTTAAAATAAGAAACATATTTACTTAATAGTTAGCTAAAGCCTTACCAAAAGCTCTTATAATTATAAAAGCTCCCAACCCCTTTTCCACTCCCTTTCTTCCTCCTTCCTCTGAAACTACAAAGAGAACACACAGCAAACTACTGGTTTAGGGCACAGAAAGGCATCCAGTTCAATCTTTTTGGGCTATGTCATGAGATGCAATTTACCATCTCAAAGGTCAGAAAATGTGAGGTAAAATGAATCAAAAGACCAAGAGAGAAACTAATCAAATTTCAGCAGCAGAGAACAGCAGAGCAGTGGCTCTTGCAGATGAGACTAAGGCAAGGAAATGATAACTTTACACAGCAGGATAGGTGTCCAAAGCCTCCTCAGTTCACTCTGGTGACAGTGCCAACATGTGTATCTGGGTAAAGTGAGTAAGGGTCAGACAAACAGGTATTTCTTGTAGCCAAAAAGCACACAAAATGCATCTGTTTATAGATACAGCCAGCTCTGGTTCTCCCATAGACTGTCTTTGAATTGCAATATCTTGCTATAAGGAAGCCAAGTTTTAGCTGCTGAACCAACACTGAAGCACATGGAGCACCTTTTGCTCAACAGAGATAGTGTACTTTTGAAGAAAAATACTCTAATAATAATAATAATAATAATAATAATAATAAAAAAACTTCTCAAAAATCCTGTCAAGAGAGTAAGTTTTTATTGTTGCCAATACATAGAAGATAAGGTAACAGTAGCTGGAGGAGGTCAATCCTTAGGACTTGCTCCAGACAGCAGTGTACTCTTCTATTCTAATGTTGTTCCAAATATTCCCCAAAAATTGCCCCAAGTGCACTCATGGACAGACTTTCAAGTGCTCCAGTTATATGGAATCTGAGACATGGCTTCCCTGCCTCCCAGTTGAAGCACACACAGAACTTTATTCTTTTACCATCCCTTAGAGACATAAAGGGCTTTGTCCTTGTGATAAAACTGCAAGTGGGAACTGAAGGTGTGGAGAAAGATGTCAAAATTTTTCACCAAAATTTGGACCCAAACCGACATAGTCCTACAGGAAACAAAATAATCTTCCTTATTGTTTTCATCCACTTTGGTCCACTATAATCTCAAAATATAAGATAATCCTGAAATACAAAACCTGTGTGGTTGCAAACTACAGCTGTGTATTTTTTACATATCCACATATATAAATAAATCATAACAAATTTATGCAAATATGTAATACATTAGAGAATTATTTTAGTGCCTGAAAAGGAACTGAACTCTGTGGTTCATCACTTTTTTCTTGTTTTATTTGCATGTAATGGTCATATTACTTCCCTTTGCCCATCTGTGGAAAAGTTAATGAGGCTGAAGCTGAACAGGGTTAGAAACATTGATAACACTGATCCCGAGAAATTAGAATCACAAGCAGAGGATATCAGCACAGGATTAAGATTGGGCAAATGGCAACCCCTTTAAATCTAGTCTTCATGGATGGTTGTGTTTTACAGTTTAAATAATGCACTTTTTTTTCTCTCTTAATGTCAGAAGACAGTAGAGAAGTAGAGAAAAATCAGAGGAAAGAAAAAAATAAAAGTTGGGGATGCCTCATCCCTGGAAGTGTTCAAGGCCAGGCTGGATGGGACTTTGAGCAATCCGGTCTAGAGTGGAAAGTGTCCCTGCCCAAGACAGGGGAGATGGAACTAAATAGTATTTAAAGTTCCTTCCAACCCAAATTATTCTATGATTCCACGAGAAGATAAGAGGAGAAAAAAATAATGGGCAGGAAGATGGATATTACATGGCAAAACCCCTTTACACTGCAGTAGAAGTGCTTACATGTTAAGCAGATTTTGAAGTCTTTATCTGGATCAAGATCTGAAGTCAGGGTGTGTTGAAAAACTCATTGGAATCAGCAGGGTGTCTTCCACTGATTTCAACAGCTATCCATGAGCCCTAAATCTGACATGTTTCAAAAAATGCATAAAGACCCATAGGTACCCATAAATATTTCCACACTTGAATTCCATCCTATAGTTCATACATAGAAATTCTGAAGGTATTTCATCCATGCTGATTTCTTTTACATGCTCTGTTATGAACAACATCTAAAACTCTCCTCCCTCTTCCTGAGAACAAAGACATTATCCTGCAATTCTAATACATCTTTTGTCATTGGACATTATTTCAGGTGACTTCTCTGCTATTCAATCATATGAGATAGCCAGAAAGATAAATGCCTTTAGGGATAGCAAAGAACAATACAGCAATATTTTAATGTGTCTTGGGTTTTTGCCTTTTTTTTTTTTATTTTATTTTTAATTCCCCCCTTTAAAGTTTACTTGACAACTGCATTTATTTCGTGTTGCAGTTGTTACAGGTTAACACTATTGTTTTATCAGGTAACATTTATCTTCAAGAAGAAAGTTGTCCTAATACAGGACATATCTTATCCAAGGACAAATAGAAAGGGGAACACTTCCAGAGGGTAATGTTAATGTCCCTAATGCTATAAAAATTAATGAAATCTGATTAACAGTACTATGAAGAAGTAAGTCATAGCTTGTATATAAAATATAGTTGCCTCGATTGGGAGCATTATTTTTGGCATTTCAAGGAAGTGCACTAGACGATATGAAGGCATTAAAAGTATGAAAAATATCTTAGTGCTTTGGCATTCTAAATAGAACTTGAAATCTGTGAAATCGGGGAGCTTTTAAAATCAGCTTTTCTGCAGTGAGAAGGAACACACTGCACATCTTTCCTTAGGTATCCGGCATGGAAAACGACACTTGCACAGTGGAGAAGTTGGTCTGTATGGGAACTTTGGGCACCTCTTATTCTTGAGGGTTGATTCATGCATTTGGCTCCTCCAGGATCAGGAGTGAAGGAAGGGGAGGGACTTGGAAATCAAGTCATCATTAAAGTTTCTGGACATCAGCAGCTTCCAGGGGTATTTGAAAGAAATTTCATCAGACACGAAACCGAAATCCTGCTGTCAGATCCAGATGCAGTTTCCAGATGCAGACAAAGTAAGATGGCTCTCCCTTGAAATAAGCTGGGAGCTTCTCTGCTGCTGAACTGACAGCATAAAACTAGTTTTGTCCTTAAATTGCATCTTGCTGTTAGTTGATAATCATTAGGAGAAAATCCAGGTGGAATTGAACAGGATGTAGCATTTTGAGGCAAGCTGGGTGGGACCCCAAAGTTCCCTATTAAGGAGATTTGCAGTGTGATTGATTTGCACTTAGTAAATGTAAACAAAAAAAAAAAAATCCTCTCCTTTCCCCTACATCTCACATTGCATGAGCATCTGCAGAATGGAAATAGAAAGCTACATTTTCAAATCAGAATTACAAGTGCAGGAGATCCTGGGTTTTTTTTGCAAAAATGTTGACGTTCTCTGAAATTCATGTCACCGTTAAAACTGGAAAAGATGGATTTTCACACTTGCAAGTGTCACTTAAAGAAAACTGAAAATTTTCATGGAAATATATAGCTGATCTTAGAAAAGGATGAAATTTAAAAGTCAAGAACACAGATATTCTGGATGTCCCGTCCAGCAGGTCATTGGTTTTATTTTGAAACAACTGCCATGAACTTCCAGTGAAAATTCTGCATGTTCTGACAATCTAATTTTTTGGGGTTTTTTCAGTTGAAAAGAAAAATTCATTCATGATTATTATTCTGTTGACAAAAACCATCTGAGTCAATCTGAAACAAAAGAACCAAAACAGTTTAGGCCCTATTTCTGTTTCAGCTGGTTTTTTCCACCTGTGTTTCTATATTTTAGTTATAATGAGAAAGTGATGCAATGCTCCCTTCATGAACACAGCTTGAGTACAAAATAAAATCTTTATATGAAAGATTTTATATCGTAGACAGGATGGTATCAATTCCCATATGAAAATGGGAATAGTTATAGCAGTAGAAGACAGCTTTATTCACATGACAGCCCTTTGCTTTAAGGTATGACAATTTAACTGATGTTAATTGAACAACAGTTATTCCCCTGTAAAAAAGAGGAAAACCCACCTACTGACTAAATAAGAGATATTGTTTCATCTTTTTTTATTGTATTCATCTGCATTTCGACATATCTTGGGTCTCCAGAATTAAGCTGAATTAAACCTGCAAGGCTTTAGGGTCAACATTTAAGTTCTTGGCTCCAGCTGGATTTTCGCAGTGCTGTGAGCCAGTGGCAGACACAGCTTAAATTTAAATAGGTGAGGTCTGAATTTGCAAGTCTGCAGCTGGACTACTTTGAAGCATAAACCACATGGAGGAGACTCCCACTTCTACAAAAATGCTGGTGTGTCCCCAGTAAATCCACACAAGCATTCAGCTGCAGTGAGGAGAAGGAAAGATGTGAGTGGAGCCAAAAAGAAAGTCTCAAAAACACAACTATATGCTGAGATACTGAACAGTTTGAGGAAAGACTGGCTCTTGTTTCACATCTGTTCCTGTTGCCACAAAGTACACAAGCAAAACTGATTTCAGAAATGGGAGAGATCCAGGGCCATGTCATTTCCCACCACTGAATTCATTTACACCATTAAGAATTATCTTCATATTTCCATTATTTCCAATTTCCAAGTAAGCTAAGCCTGTAAGCTTTTGCTATTAAGCTTGTCCATACTTCAACATTTGCATTTGCATCTCTTTTTCTGGTACATTATTCATTAGCTTATTTATCTATCTTTTTAATTTTTATGCCCATCTGCTTAATTATCTTCTTAGGGAGATTATCAATGCTTTCCATTTTCTTTGATGTCAATTTAAAAAGGGACAATGAGTTTAGAGACAACCATCATTTCAGCCATTTTGATGACAAGCCTTGTCCTTTGACCAGCTTGGCAATCATCTGACCCCATTCCTGACCTTTGCATAATTACCTATCCAATTTCCTTATCACCATTCTCCTTTTCAGTTCCTAAAAGCAATATAGCTGTGGTCACTGTCAAAGTCATGGTGACCTTGTTAGGACTCTTTCTATAGCCCTAATGAGATAACCAGTTAATCACTTATTCCTTTATCTCAATCTCAAGTAATTTCTAAAACTCCTGTTATGTCTTCTTTTTTTCTTTGACTAAGTGTTAATTAACTTGACCAACTCTACCTTTTTTTGAATTCACCCATCATTTAAAACAATAAAATATATCTGAATAGTTTTGTTCCTACATTTCCTCCACATACTCAGGAACATCAGTTATTTTACAGATTAATTTTTTTCCTCTACTATGTACTCCTTAAATAAACACAAAGTCTAAGGAACCTGTGTGGAAGGAAAGCCCATGAAGCTATTACACAAATCATTCACAACAATAAATATCAAGGTTTTTTTCCAAGATGAAATAGGTGGAAAAAATGTCAGCTTCAACTTGCTTTCAAGGTAAGGCTGAAGGATATTCTACCTGCCCTCCCTGCTGATTTACTAAGTCTTTAAAAATCTCCAGGAGAAATAGATGGACCACTCCCAGAGACCCTTAGAGAAAATTACAACTGTCAAAAAATTAATTTTGATACAGACGTTTATTTGACATCCCTAACCTTTTCGTCTGCTTCTTAAACTTGTGGAAGTATGTTCCATACTTCTCAGAGGAATTTGTCTCCATATAGACATTGTCCCAATTCAAATGTGTCAAAGGCCATTGCAGAATGGAGGAAAGAAAGAATCATAGAATCATAGATTTATAAGATGGTTTGGGTTGGAAGGGACCTTAATGATCATCTAGTTCCAACCCCCTGCCATGAGCAGGGATGCCTCTCACTATCCCAGGTTGCTCAGAGCCCCATCCAACCTGCTCTTGAACACTTCCAGAGATGGAGCAGCTACAGCTTCACGGGGCAACCTGTGCCAGGGCCTCACAACCCTCACAATAAATAATTTCTTCTTGATATCTAATCTAAACCCACCCTCTGTCATTTCAAAACCATTGCCTCTTGTCCTGTCACTATCTTCCCACATATAAAGTCCCTCTCCCTCCTTTTTATAAGCCCCCTTAAGGTCCTGAAAGTCTTTAGTGAGGTTTCACTGAAGCCCCCTATTCTCCATGCTGAACAACCTCAGCCCTCTCAACTTGTCTTCCAGTCAGAAATAATGGACTAAAAAAAAAAAAAAATAAGGTCTATCAAGTCCATATAAGTGCAATAAACTGGGTTAAGGAGATCTTGCCAAGACAATCCCAGCTGTTGCTGTGCAGCATCAGACCAGGTATCTATAGCCACTGCCATGTTTGTGATGTTTTCAGCTTGAGTTAATAAGCTTTAAATGCACACATAACTGGCTCAAGTAAAGTCAGCTCAGCTGTCCCTGGCCTCTATCTCCTCTGAGGTCTGATTCCAGAGGTAACTTGTGAGGAACCAGCTCAGGTGTATGCAGCCACAGGATACACATGCCTCAGGAGGAGTTGAATCAAGGCTGAGTACAGGATCCAGCATGTTTTTCAGGGATATCAAGCAAGCTGGCTTTCAGAAAAAAGACAGTCATGGGAAGGAATATCTTCCAGAAGGTTTCAGGTGAGACAGGCATTCTGTAGTCTTTTCATCCGAGTCCCAGACAAGCCATTACAATGAAAAATTGAAATTAATTCTTTTGATAGATATATAAATTTTGAGGTCAAAAAGGACTATTCTGATTATCCACTCTGATCTAGGAATAGCAGTGCTGTGGGCTCTTTACTACACCCCCATCAGACTCTTTGCCATCCCAGAATATCTGCCTTGAAAGAGGTAAGGTCTCATCAACAAAATTTCTCTGCAGCAAGTACTCTTAATGAATCCCTCCAAAACTGCACATAAACAAAGTCAACAGATGTTAAACACATGATCAATAGGCAAAGGCTGTAACTGAACAGCATTCGTCTCTTCTTCAAAACTGACATACTCATGGAGGGAAACAGTGCCAAAACAAATACAAGCAAAGCAATAGCCTGGAAATACTTTAAACATTATTTGAATTCTCAGAAGTATCATTTTTAACTTAAAGTAAACATTGGCATGCAAACCTAACAGTCTGCGTAATCCAGTCTTGAAGTGTAACTTTATTTGTTATGGGGATTTGCTCAAGGAAAGAGGGAGGGAGGGCGAGGTGGGAAAATAAATAAAAAACACCCCTCCTTCCAAAAAAAAACCACCCTCTTCTCCTACTACAAAGAGGAACCGGTTGTTTCTGCAACGCTGCAGACATTTCACAAGGTCGTGGAAGTGACTGTCTCAAGCTGCTTTAGCAATCTGGGAGGAAGGAGGGATTGAATTGTTATGCACTTGGATGTTCACTTGGCACGCTGGGATGGGTAGTCTTTGTTGCTGTTTTAATAGGAGTCAGAGGCGAGGACGTGCCAGCCAGATTTCCACCCTCGCGAGCGCGGGAGCTGGGAGCTGAGGGATTACTCCTGTGTGAGGAAGGAAGGGCCATAACCCTCCTCCTTTGGGAGTCTCTTGTGTCGTGCTGCGGCCCACCGGCTTTTCCTGAAATAGTGCCGGCTTCTGGCAATCTCCAAATAAAGTCTTCAATTAACAGGGAAACAAAAGCCTCTGAGGACTCCAGCCAGGATGTGCTATTAAATGGGAGAGGTTGCAAGCACCTTTTCCAGCTGAGAGAGAAATGAGGAGAAGCATACCAAAAATATTTTAACAGGAGACAGTTGGCAGAACAGCCTTCCCTTGCTGGGGATCAGTTTTATGCACTCACCAAAAAACAGAAATCTTCGCAGAATCATAGAATCATGAAGTCGTTCAGGCTGGAAAAAACCTGTAAGATCATGGAATCCAACCACTAACCTAAGTCTGACAAGTCCACCACTATACCACTGTGTCCCCAAATGCCACATCTACACATCTTTTAAATACCTCCAGAGAGGATGACTCAACTGCTTTCCTGGGTAGACTGTTCCAAGACTTGACAACTCTTTCCACTGAGATTTTTTTTCCTAATATTCAATATAAATCTCTCCTTACATAGCTTGAGGCTGTTTATGAGTAGCCAATAAACTGAATTGACTAATAAAGTAGATGAGTCTTCTTGGCTTTAATTAACTAATAAAGCAGATGAATCTTCTTGGCTTTATATGTGTCAGTTCTCCATCTCAACAGAGTTATCTGACTTTCAGAGCTCAATATGCCTTGACCAGGCTTTACTTTGACTGTATTATCTTAATTGCAAAACTAAAACTGTCTAATTTAATGTCATGGCCACTGGTATACTGTGATGCATCATTTTTACTTACTACCTGAAAAACAGAGGTTGGCTTTATAGATCTAAGACCGAAATGCCTAGTTGAAGCTTATTGTCTAGATTTTCCCTCTGGACAAGGGATTGGAGAAAAAATATGAAGAAATTAATTCTGTCCTGAGATATTTTAGTAAAATGAGTAACATAAACCACCCTCAAGAAACATCCAGCTCTCCTCATTGGAAGAAAGAGGGATCCTTGCTCACCAGCTAAAATTTATACCTTGATTTCCAGTTGACCAATGCTGAGATGGTGAACCTGACCCATTTTATGCACAAAGTCATGTTGGAAGAGGTATCTTTGTCATTTATGAGTGGAAAAGCAACCAGAATTGACAGCATATACGAGAGATTGCACAGGCAGCCTACAGTAGATTTCTGCTGTCATACAGTGCTTTTGGCTAGGATAGAGTAAGTTTTCTTCCTAGTAGGTGGTACAGGGCTGTGTTTTGGATTTAGGATGAGAATAACACTGATAACACACCGATGGTTTGCTTGTTGCTGAGCAGAGCTTACATTAAACCAAGAACTCATCTTCTCATACTGTGCTGCTTGTGAGGAGGGACACGAGGAAATGGGAGGGGATGCAGCCAGGATAGGTCATCCCCTCTACCCAAACTGGCCAAAGGGATATTCCAGACCATACAGCATCATGCTGAACAATAATATTGGTGGAAGGTGGCCAGAGAATGGCAGCCACTACTTGAGGACTGGCTGGGCACCAATCAGCAGGTGGTGACAATGGAATTTGCAGCACTTGTTTTCTGAATTCTCTTATAATCATTATTTTTCTTTCTTTTTCTGTCCTGTTAAATTTTATATCAACCCATGAGTTCTACCTTTCTTTCTAGTTCTCTCTCCCATCCCACTGAGGGGGAGGGAATGAGTAGCTCTGTTAGTGTTCAGCTGCCTGCTGGCTTAAACCACAACACTGCTTCATACAGAAAATCGAGGAGAATTTGTCTCCACTCAATAATAAATAATTAAATATTCATTGAAACAAAGAGACAAATTGGTTAAGTAGTTAATGTTTCTCTATAGATCATATGGAAGATCATATTTTTAGTCTCTGCCTTAATGACTGTTTAATTATTTATAGACAATGGAAGCACTTCAGTAGAAAGTTCTGAGAGACACCTGCCTCCATACTGTCACTGTCACAGGAACTCAGCCAGTGCCCTCTGTTTGTGGCTCTTGTCTGGACTGTGGAAATATGAGGCTGAGTTCTAGACCTCACAACAGAAGGACTTGAAGTTAAATTCTTTCCTTTCTCAGTGAGTCCCAGAATGCATCAAACATGTCAAGAAAAGACATCTATGTCTTTTCCCCCAAATTTCAAAACAATTGTCCCAATGCAGAATGGGGGGGGGAATCAAAACCAGAAATGAAAGTTATATCCAATGTTTTCACATCTTGGGTGCTCTTGGTCTCAGTTTTAACCTGAGATTCTCAGCACTACTTTTGAACAGCAATATGTTTTCATAATATGAATCCAGCCTCACAAACCACTGAGTGACCAGAAGCATCTGCAATGACTAAAAAGAAAATTACAGACGTTGTTGTTTAAAGAAAAGGGAAAAAAAAAATTTGAAATCCCGACTCTTCTCCTCTTTCCAATTTTCTTAAAAAAAAAAAAAAAAGAACCAGAAGAGAGAAGAAAACAAAAACTCAGTGTAGCTGAAAGCCAACTCACCTCGGGAAAATAATTTGGCATCAGCCTTTATCGACAGCTGCACTTCACTTGAGCACCTGTGTGTATCATTGCAAGTGATGAATGATTAGGGAGGCTGTTTTGTATTAATGGAACACGTTGTGGCAAAGCTTGTATTTATATTTACAGGATAAGTTTGAGTTGAACCTGTCTTATGAGACTCAGATCTTGGTGGTAAAGGTGGGATGTATTGGTTGTGTCTATATTATTAAACTTAGGAATGCTTCCACATTCTAAGGTCTGAGTAGATGCATTGGCTGTGTCCCAACTTGATGTTAAGGTGAGACCATCTCCACTCTATCCCAAAGTTCTGGTTTTCACTGAACACAACGATTTTGTTAAACTCTCAAAAGTGGTGTCTATGCAAAACATAGAAAAAATATCTGGGAAAAAATAACCTCACTCAATAGAACAGACTTCTGTAGAAATAAAAACTATTCATGTTGTTTGATTCAAATTTAGAAATAACTTCAGGGAGGACAAAGGTGGGGAGTGGAAAAGGAGCTAAAAGAAAAAGTATTTAAAGTAAATCATCTTACTATTGTATTTCAAAATGCCATCTTCGCAAAGAGATTAACTTGCATCAGGGAGGAATCTTAAAAGGAGGATAAATAATAAACAAGCCAAACATTTCATAAAGCATTGGATAAAACACTTGTCCACTAAAACTGGAGAATTGTTTCACACACAAAAAGAAAAGAAATTGTTTTGGATTAATCCAAGCTGAAAACGTTTCTTCTGGAGATTTTTGTTTTCCTCATTAAATTGAAAGCTCTTCTTATTTGTACTGCTTTAAGATATTTATTTCCAGAAGCTTACTTCAAATCCCATCGAGATCAACAAAAGACTATCAGGTGACATTAGTTGCTGTTCATTTCAAGTCCATGAGATTAATTTTTTTTCTCTGTATTCTTGTGAAAGTTCTGTGTTGTCAAAGCCAGGGAATCTTCTGCATCTTGTTCTTCTTTTTAGTTTTTAACATTATATTTTGGAGAGATTATATAGGTTAATAGTTTCAAATTCCTTATACAAAAAAACCCAAAACAAACCAAAGCTTCCTTCTCTCAGTGGTACTTATTTTGGGGATATATTTGATATAACACCAGTATAATGCTAGAATTATGGATTCTTGGCTGGTGGAAATTCCAGCAATTGAAATGATGGATCAACACCAGTTAATACCTCTTAAAAGTCTATCCCACCACTTCTTCCAGGTCAGATGGTCGTAGCACACAGAACAGGTAAAAACAGGATTGAGTAATATTTACTAATCTCACATGCACTGATTCCAAAATACAGGAACAGATATGCTGTGCATCAGCTCTGTCTGTTACCCAAGCTTTTGCCTAGATATCAGTAGTTAGAAAATATAATATTTTTGGTAGAAAAATGTGATCATTAACTAACAGATATTTGCTTTCATTTTTGTATTTATTAGTGAGGTTTTCAGTTGCAAAATATGTTTGTTCATCAGTGCAGGATCAGTACCACCCCTAATAATTACTGTATTTTTCTCAATTCCTGACTACTATTAAAAATTATCATATATGTGCTACGAAGTTCAAATAAAAAAATTCTTAAAATCCAAAGTCCAGAAGGCAGTGCAGTTTTGACTGTGCTGTCCCAAACACAGCTCAACCTTCACTTATCCTTCAATTTGCTCAGCTGAGTCGCTCAAAGGTACAACTGAGGTCGTTTCTTTTAGAGTTTTCCAATGTGCTCCTTGGGATTTGAAAACTGAAAAATTTTAGCAGTTTCAACATCGCTGAAAACAGTTAATATCTTATGCATGTAAGGACATTTTTGTCTGTCATTTGAACTCTTTCTCCATCTTTGTCTTTATATTCCTCAAGCATATGCCCACAACACACACACACACACACAGGTATTTTAACTTGAAATGGTGAAGATTGATGAAGTTCTTTTAAATAGAGAAGAAATTACCTTTTCTGAACTGTAAAGAAAAAAAAAACTGAAAAAAATATATTCTAGCTGATCAAAATTTGATTTTTACACTTTATTTTATACCACATACTTACAGTACACATAGTAACAAGAAATTCAAAATAAGAAGGCAATTAAAAAAAACCCAGAAAAATATTTAATTCAGGAATGGTGAAATTCAACTGTTTATATTGTTGGAAAGCCACTTATTTTAAAAATTAATTTCTAGTGAACCTTTCTCTAGTCTATGAATTGATTTTCAGTTCAAAGAACTGCTCAAGATGGAGTTACTGTTATCAAATGTAGTTGAAGCCATTGACCTAAAATTTATCTTCCTGAATATTATAGTCTAACTATAATTTTTGTCATTGTACTTTGTTTATATTTGAAAATTAAAACAGAATATATTATCAATAATAATGGCAACTATACTATTATTTTTACAAATTGTCTTTTATTTTGTCCATTTTTCAAGGTAATTCATGTGTTATCCAAATAATTCCTTAGGAGAATGAGATGCATTTGCATGATTACTACAGGTGTGTTATTTCCAAATGAGGTGATTGCTTTAAAACCAGTCTGATGCCTGCCATTGGTGTCAGGGGAATTATCTATTTGCCCAGATATAATTGTGCTGAAGGGAATCTCAAACGCAATTAGCTGCTTCTCCCTCTTTTGTACAAGAGAAAATTAGCTGCTTAATTAATAATGTAAGTTTGATTTTACCAATGAAAATTAAAAGTGTGTGTTGGTACTTTAAATAATGATGATATTTGAAGTTTGGTGTAAGTTTATTTGCTTGCAGAATGCTGCACTTGTTTTTATTAAAAGTCTACATAAAATACTCAAATGGAACATCATCTTGCCTAACCTTTAACAGTTTAGTCCAAGATGCTCATCAGACACAGTATTTGGGATTCAAGGAAGACAGGCAGGGATGCACCCTGTCAGTGGCTTCCATGCTCTTCTTACAGGACACACATGGAATAATACTTGAGTCAGTGGTGAATCAAACAGGTTTGAGAACAGTTTGGATACACTGCTTTCAACAGTTTGAACTTAAGTTATGGCTTAAGTTCATACTGCTCAAACCTGAAGGACCAATGTGTTCCCCAGACACTGCAGCATCTGAGCATCTTCTGGCCACCAAACCACCGGTCAGCAGGTTTGTGATTTCCACTTTATTGGTGGTAAGCTGGGAAATTGAGATTCACATGACATGATTCGTGTGTCACGAGACCACTCACGACACCTTCATGGGAACGTAGATGTGGCAATGGTAGTGCTAATATGTCCAAAATAAATCCTATTTTGAGCACAAGTTTGGCAGGATTTTACTCCTGTAGGTTCTTCCCTGGCACTGTTGATTATCTGCTGCAGCCCATCTCTGTCCATCATCTATTTTTCTCTACATGCACTTTCTCCATGCAATTCTCCTTGAAGTGTAGACTTGCATTCCATGCATTATTGTTATGTTTTGCAATTATTGACCCTTCTTGTGTTACTTCATAAATTTGCTTTTTTTCAAGCTGTGGTGATAATTCCACATCACCTTTTAAATAAAACCATGACATCTCTCTCCTGAAACATCATTACTTTACAATCTCACAAAAGCAGAACTTTTTCTGGGCTGCTGTTGAAGAAGAGGTAAAAGGCTTTACTGGTTGATTGCAGGTTCTCAGTTACGATTATCAATATATTCTTTTATCCAACTCTATTGCATTGTTTTTGAAGAGTTCATCTGAGTAGTAGAAGTCACAGAACTTCTGCTGAGACATGTCCTGTTTTCTTACAGGTTTTAAGCACTAGAAAGTCAAGGATCACTGTACACTTTCAAGGACTCAGCATATCAAGGACACAGTGTACATCTCTTTCGGAAAGACTCCACCCTACTTCTCAAAGATGTGCCAATATAAAGACAATTCCTTCTCTCCTGCTGTATTTCTATCCATATTTCTAAGATGATTCTGATGCATGTATTCCAAAGGAAAAGAATTATAGGAAAAATACATATGTATTGTGTTGTCACATATATTTTACCTACAGGTAAGATACAGGAATGAGTTTCATTGTTCTGAATACAAGTTGCACATTATTCCTAGACTTTCTCCTCTGGAGTGTCCAAGTTTGTATAGTAAGGAACTCATGTAGAGGCAACACAAAACATGGAAGGCACACTTTTAATCTTACACTAAACTTCACAACACTGGAATTTGGTAAATCTCTGAAAAACTTTTAACATGTCCAGGGTTTACCAAATTCATACAGATTTAGCATATTTTCCTCTGACTTAATCTATATTTCTCTCACTGCTGCTGCTAGTTAGTTATTTAAAACAAGCACATACCACTATCTAATACAATTGCCAGATCTTTTAATGAAACCAAATCTATATAAAAGCAATAGAAGAATCAGATGCAAAAAACCTATCTTGCTATGTATATGTGGTATATATCATGTACATATTTCTCTGTTGCAATTTTTCTGCTTTCTCTGCTTCATCCTCCCTCCAATCCCTTTTGTATAAATTTTCAATTTGTTTCACTCTGCATTCCCTTAGGAATCTCTCTCTGTGTCATCTTACTTATTCCTTTCTTAATGGTGTAATTATATTCAACTTTGAGGTGTATATACAGTCCTTTAATGGTTCATCAGACTTTCAAGAAGACAAAACAGGATTCTTTACTATTATTACAATACCTTTATTTTACTGCTTCTTTTGAGGATGTTTACTATGCCACATAAAATATTCATCATTAGTATTTTCCTTGATAAACACATCTTCTATCAAAGCTGTTTCTTATCCGTGAGGCAAACTGCAAATAGGTCCCACTCAAGAGGGTTAAACCAGTTCTTTGGGACACTGTAGCTGGTTAAAGAAAACTTTTTAAAAATCCTCTATACCCTGGAGGTAGAATTTGTCAAGATGCTCACGTAATTGAAATTTTCTATGGCTGTTAAGAACCAAGAAAATAGCAGTTCTTCCCTCCAAATGAAATCTCACTGCCAGATTTGTATGACATTTCATGATCCAAGCTTAATTTGTTATACATTGTTCCCAGAAGGTGAGATGAGATTACATGAAGCCATACATTAGTTAGAAGATTTATTTTACACTTACCCACTCAAAGTTCCTTTCTAGTTATTCAAACAGAATAGAGCGATCTTGATTAGTTAATCTCTCTACATCAGCGTTTTTTCCACAGAGCACTTCACAGAAATGTTTTAAAATTTCACCACAATTAAAAAAGCAATTAAAAAGGATTATCAAAATCAAAGTTGATCTTTAATTACTGCCTATATCTAGATCTTTATTCCATGATACACCAGATAAAATACTCTTAAAAATGCTTTGTTAATGGCTTTTTATTACTGAGAACATAAGAAATTTCAGTCTTTTGAGGCGAATCCCTTTTTAGATCAAATTCATTTTCAGGTTGTCATCTAAAACTTTATTTCCATCAATCTTGTCTTGCTCTAGCTGAGTAAGCCATTCCTTTATCTTCTGCCCACCGTGAGAATTGGCCACCTTGCAGTGACTTGTGTAGTGTGGTCAAAGTACGGCAGTAATTTCTTCAGTGAAAAATTGCTCTTTATCTCCATCTTAGTGAGCAAATCTCTTCTGGCATTTGTTCAGTCAGGTCTGCCTGTGTGAATGGCTGCAATCAGCTTTTGGTCATTTGGACTTCTAGAAATATTCAGGGCCATCTCTGCTCTTTTTCCTCAAACCAGTGCTGGCATAATGGTGTGCTAAAAGTCTTTGCAGTTTTACAGTTTTTGCTGAAAAATAGCTGTTGTGAAGCAATAGCAGAATGGTAAAAGCTTCTTCAAGGATGGTTTCAGCTTTAATAGCTGTAGTATTTGAATGAATAGAAGGAAAGAGAATTAAAAATGCTGGTACTCTGGACAGTTCAGTGTTTTAACATACTCACATTTAAGAATATTCTGAAAAATAAAGGAGGGATTTTGTGTAAAACTGAAAAAAAAAAAAGGTATTTAAAACAAGAACATATGGATAGATAGAGATCTCACCAAATTGGAAATCTCTGCTTGGTTCAATTAACAGTTATTATTGCCTGCTAACCTCAGATTGCCAGTGAATCTCAAAAACAACCCCGGTTCACATCCTTTTATGTGGAAAATAGTGTGAGTGAGGCTCAGTTCACCAAATTTCATCAACATGAAAACTCTGCATCCTATCTAATCTAGTCACCTAAAGCTTGAGTCACCCACCTCAGCATGTCAAGTGCCATCTGAGATGCACTTGGAATTCAGTACCTACCTGGTCTTCAATTGCCTCCAAAAGGGCATCTCTTGCAGTTCCTGTATCCCACCTACCCATGTGAATACCTCAGATTTAAGGGGGGCTTTCGAATGGCACTAAACACTTACTTTAAGAAACCTGAAAGCAGACTTTGTTTCCAAGACATTCCAGGAAGGTGGCACTACGGATGTAAAGTTTTGAGTCGTTTAATCTAATTCAAGTATCTTAATCCACGTGCCAGACCCCTACATTTTAGATGTCTATACATAGGAGCCTGGATGTGAGATGAGTATCTGAGGTCACCAAAGAGTTAGATAAATGCCAGAGAAAAAAACATGAAGTCAGTATGTAATAATAAGGATTTTTATTTAATGAATGTTTTCTGAAGGTCTCAGGAGTGGAAAACACAAAAAAATAGCAGCTATTCTCAAATCCCTTTCCCCTATTTTGAGGCACTAGAGAACCACCTCAACCCTGACATTATACTAGATCCTTCTATATAGAAGATCAAAAGCTCAACTTTTGCCCTTCTGCCCTTAGAGTTTGTGGGACCCTGAACCCAACTTGTTTGGACTAGTGCAAATTGATATATCCAAATCAATTTATCCCTTGTTGGCCTCTTTAACTCCATCTGAACTCGTTCAGATCCCAACCACACTGAGCCCCTACCAAGACACTACAAGCACAAGGCAAGTAACAAATCTCAGGGTCAGGTGAGGCTTTTCTGAAGTGACAGTTGAGTGAGCACCTTGTCAAAGAAATTTATGAAATAAAGTCTCTGCCCTCTCCAGCACAAGCATTCGGCCACCAGGTAATGTTTTCAGACTCTCTCTCACATGGGAATTTTATGCTGCATTGAGACATGAAATCCTAATATTCTCAAAATCTTTCTTTTTTAATATCTGGATTCTTTCTTAATTATTTTCAGATTAATTTCCAGCTAATACATAAGGATGAAATTTGGCTCATGACCTATAACCCTAAGCATGTTGTAATTCTGTTACCAATCTCCTGATTTCATGGGGGGCTTAACAAGCACCATATGTGAAGTACTGTGTTCCTGTGCATTAATGTGGCCTAATGATCCAGGGAATCTCTGCTTCTATCCTGCTTTGCCACACCATCAGCAGCCTGACAATGGCAATACCGAGGTCTGATTAAATGTTTTTTTCCATATCTGTGTCCTCAAGGCTGAAAAGGGCCCTAAGACACCACACTGCCATGCTTAAACCAGTCCACATCATATACAAACTCAGCTGTGTTAGGTAACATAGTGGGAGAAGGAGAGAGCTTAGTTCCATGGTTTGGTGTCCTGCTGACTTGCCACCTTTCAAAAAAGGATCTGAATTCACGAGGTTTTTGTGTTAGCACTCAACTTCTTTCATCTGCCACCACATTTTCTCTCTTTCTTCGTGCTCCCACCTCTGGGGCATTCTATGGACACACAGTGAAGCTGATCACATTAAAAAATGGTCAGGTTTGAAGTGAAAAATTGAACTGTGGGGGGTTTATTTAATCTGGAGGCCTTTCTAGGGTCACTTGACAGTGTGGTTGTGCTAAGAGTGGGATTTGGCCTGTTTGCTTTAGCTGGTGCCTCTCCTCAGATGATGCATAAGGTAAAAGCCATTTTCCCCTAACCTTTGTGATCACCACGATCATGCTGTTCAACTCACACACAACTAACAAACAGTGTAAAAGCAAAAAAATTACCCTGAACTCGGTTAAATGGTTCACACTGTCCTGAGGACAGTTTGGAGGCAAGAGCTTCTCAGCTCTCAGCTATTGGCTCTAATTTAAGAGAGAGATTACCAGCAGTAATGAAGAGGGCAGCATAAAATATTATATCAAATCAAAGGGTAGAATACAATTGGTACCTCATCAGTCAAATCAGAAAAGAGGCCAGCATTCAGAACTGAACTGTCTACTGATCCAGATACTTCCCTGAACATACATGCTTGATCCCAAAATGTCCATGGGAGTATTTCTACCAGCTTCAGTGCTGATTTTTGGATCACATCTAATGGGCGTGGCACATTTCTTGCTGTTGAAGTTTATTTTCATGTGGTAGAAATGGCTATTAAATGACAGGCTGTTCCCCCAGTGAATCATAACATAGAATCACAGAATGCCTTGGGTTGGAAGGCACCTTAAAGACCATCTTGTCCCAATCCCCCTGCCACAGGCAGGAATGGCATCCACTAGATAGGTTAAAGAAAGAGTTCCAAATAAGCTCTGCCCTATCCTGGACCTGTTCCCTCCTTCAGGAAGGACTCATTTTCCTGTGCTTGCTTCAGAGAAGAACTTGTTGCCCCTTTCCTCCTTCCCTGTTTGCCAAATGTTGTCATCCTCCTAATTGCCTGTTCCTGACACCAACCCATAAAACTTTTCTCTGACTACATCATTAGTGCTTTCTTAAACCTTTATGTTCAGTGGCTCTTAGAAACTGCCATGGATCTAAAGTATTGTCTGAAAATGAGCTTCAAACCTAAAGGTTTCCAGGCCTGTGGGGGAGAAAACCCATTATATGTGATAGTTCTCTGCAAATGTGGGTAATTACAGATAGAAAAATCCTCCTTACCACTAGTGAAAGTCTCTGTGATCAGTTGCATTCACGGTTTCAACCTACAGACTGCAGGACTGAAAAGGCTTCACTAATGATTTCTACATTGGACCAGATGATATCCTTGACAATAAGGTAATCCCGAGAACACTCACTCGCTTCCAGTTGTCACCATTGGGGCCACAGGCTGGCACGGATGAACCAACACACTCCTCCAGACCTGCACTTATGTTTCAATAATAAAAGCCCAAATGCAGAATGTTTTTTCTCCCTCTCCTCCCTCCCAAATGCTACTGATCGTCCTATTACCATGGCAACCAACTCCTGCTGGCATGATCAAGAAAAAACCTGATTTGGGATTTTAATTAATTGCTTGGAAATGGAAATGTAACAGTGACTGGCAGTTCAACTAAGCACGTTTGCAAAGTGAATAAAAATAGAGTTTCTGAAATACTTGAAATTGTTTCACTGGATATAACCCACATTTTTTATGAGACACCTTAATTTATTCCACTTCATAAAATAAATCTGCAAATGTACTAAGCCATTTTGTCAACACAAATCATTTTTGGCAAATACTTTAATCCTTCTTCTTAACAAAATGTATTGTATTAAGAAAAAAAAAATCTAACCCATCAGTATAAACCCATAGGTTTGATCTGAATGTATGCCTTTTTCACCAGTGGGTCATATTTATAAAAGGCTTTCATCTTGCCTTCACAAAAGAGGATGTGCTTCTTCCGATGCATGTGATCGCTTATTAACATTTATGGCAGCTACATCCCCATATTCAGAAGAGGATGGAACAGAAATGGCTTTCCGTTGATTTTTATGACCCCCAGTCTCCCTGTTTTCAAAGCAAATAAAGTGGTCATTGTTTGGGTCTGCCACCGCCCTCTTCTGAGTGCTGCCAGTGCTGCTGAGGTGTGTGTCAGAGGTCCTGTGTTGCTCAGCCAAGAAACAGCTCCATTTCTTTCCAGATTTTTAGGAACAAGAGGACAAGGAAGATATCCTTGTCTCTATGCAGTTCTGAGTACCCACAGTTTTCAGCATTATGCTAATTTTGCAGATCTTGTAGTTTCACACAGTATTTATATAAATACATATATACATATATATGTAGATAGATACATCTACCACTTCTTTCTTTAAGAAATTAGAAGAGGTTTGGAAGGATTCAGAAGCCCCACATCACACTTGAAACTGGAATTAAACTTTATCAGCTTCATAAAGTATCTCTCTTGAAAGAAGGATATAGTGAGGTGGGGGCCCATTTCTACTCCCACACAAAAAGTGAAAGGACAAGAGGAAATGGCCTCAAGTCACGCCAAGGGAGGTTTAGATTGGATATTATGGAAAATTTCTTTGCTGAAAGGGTGGTCAGGAATTGGAACAGAATGTCCAGGGAAGTGTTGGTATCACCTTCCCTAGAAATTTTCAAAGAATAGGTAGATGTGGTGCTTAAAGACATGTTTTAGTGGTGGGCCTGGCTGTGTTGATTAGTGGTCGGACTCAAGGATCTTAGAGAACTTTTCCAACCTCAGTGATTCTGTGATTCTCCACCTTGAGATGGGGGCTTGATGGGAAAGCTACGTAGCATAAACATGTTTGTACTGTAAATGTGGTTTACAGTTTATTTATCTTTCCACTTCCTTTTATTCGTTACAGGTCAATGACCTCCCTCACAACCAAAGCTAAATGTGAACAATTCTATGTTAACTCACTTATTTTTATGTATTTTCTGATTTTCCTCCAAGCAGATTTTGTCAGACTTCCATATTTAAAATACCCTGCACCTCCCACTGCCAGAGTATTAATTCACATCACAGGACACATCGCTGACCCAGAAGTTACTGAATTTTCTTACTCAGTGACTTAATTACATTAGAGAGGTGACTGTTCTTGCCAGTTTTCACACATTTGCAATGTTTCTTTTTAGTGAAAACTATTCACTCAGCTCCTGAACTGTGTCTCCAGCTCGTGGTAGACAACCCCAATGAGCAGAGCTCTACTGGATAATAAGAACTGAGTTTAATCAACTTTTAAAGATTATACATCACATAGTTGGAAGAGGCCCTGAAGAAGTCATTTTGTTTTCACTCTTGGGTCATATTTATTCACCATTCTCCACTGTTTTTCCTTTCTCCTGTGACATCTTTAAAATACAGGTAATGATTTCCATTATTGGAACATATTTTTGGACCTAAATATCATTAATCTGGTAGAAACTGTGGCGCAAAATGAAAACACAAGAAATCTGGTAGTTATCTCTCTCTCCAACTCTTTATCATCTATTGGTATTTCTAAGGCAACTATCTTTGTGTTATCTAAGCACTGTAATATAATACAATCACTTGCAAGTTGTATCTAAGTGCAGCGGGTTTTACTTATTAATAACGTAGCACTTATCTTCAAAGTGCTTCACAAACTAATTAATTCTCCCAGCACCTTCTCCCTGTCAGGCAGGTGAGACAACTATTATTCCCATTATACATATCATTATGATTATTACTTGGGGAAATAAGGTTAAGTTACTCATCCTATCTCCCAAAAGAGACAGCGAGTGTTAGAAAGAGCACCTGAGCTCAGTTATTAAGGAGCAGGGGGGCTTTGACCTGTTTTGAGGCCTCATGCCTGGTAACATCATAATTTTGTGCTTCATTGAACACTAGAATGGCAAAGCATGATGGGATTCTTTGGAATTGACTACTTTTTTTTGTTTTTTAAAAAGGGCCCTAACCCACCAACTCCTTGCTGCTGTGAGTCATCCAGATGCATCAGGCTCATCAAACAACTTATCCTGACTTGGCTGCTACAATTTCAGGTGCCCCATTATACTGGAATTATTCCTCAGCCAAGCAATTCCTTCACTCAAGTTTCTGCATCTTCCAGGTAAGGGAAACACATGGGAAGGATATTTAACAGACATGGAAAAGAAAGAAACGACAATAATAGGGCCTACTTGTTAAATCAGCCTAATTCCTTGATAGTGCAAAAGCATTTCTGCCTCATCAGACCCTTTACAAGTTGATCTCTCAAGTTTATCTGAAGGTATGGATATCTGATGCCATGTGAATACACATTTGAGAGCTAATTCCCCTCCTCACAGCTTCAATGGCTAGCTTGGATTTAGGATCATGCCATGGAATGTTGCATAACTATTGGCAATAGCTAATGACATTCATCAGATGAGGTAGTTAGAAAAGGTAAACAGAGATAAAGGCATAACAGTTGCCCAAGTGAAGCAGGTCTTATATTAATTAGCCCAATAGAACACAGCAGCCTGATCAAGCTGTAGGGTGGCCCATAAGCTACTTAAGCTCCCACTTGTTGTGTAATGATGATACAGTGGGCAGAAGTCTGCCAGCTGCATCCTCGTAGGAGAGTACCTTCCTCGGGTACCTGCCAACAAAAACATTGTGCAGTAGGATTAAAATGCATTTTAACTGTTTGCTGAAGGTCAACATGACAGTGTAGCCATTGAGTATATACATACACATAAACATAACTTTATTCCTATAGAATTAAAAACATGAGAAATAGGATATTGGCACACCTGTGTTCTATAAGGATGAAGAGTGAACTTCAAAAGGTTGGTTTGAGTTTCAGGAAAACACTCCAAACCTTTGAGGTAAAACTCAGGTGTCTTAAAACTAAACAACTAAATCTGAGCTCGTCACCCTGAGCTCCCTTCATGGATACATGGGCACCTCCAGAGTTTAATTCATCTTATCCTGTCATAGGTATCTGAGATAGACTGGATGACTCACTCCCTGGAGGTACACTCTTGTCTCTGTTGACTCTGAGGAGAGCCTAGCTCAGATTTAGACATTTAACTTTTTGATACACAATATTAGGTGCAATGAAGAACACCCTTATATCCTCTTCTTAGTCTTTGTTCCTTTCACAGTCAATTGATGTTGACATGGAAAATGTAGAACAGGGCCGATGAGTATTTGGTGTTTTTTTGCTACTTTTCTCTCTAGTAGGACAGTTTTGGAAATAAAAAAGTACAAGAATAGGAAGGAAAAAGTCCTAGCTTCTTCCTCACAAGACTCAGGCACAGTTTATGACATTCTGTAATTTAATAAAAGAGGGACATGCTGGCAGGACACTCTCCATTTGATATTTATTTACCACAATACACAGTCTTCTATTTTAGCAGGTGAGTAATGTCTTTGACTTCAGGAAGATCACACAGCCAGTGAAAGTTGAGCACATACATAAATGTTTTCAGGATCAGGCACATATAAATTAATTAGAATTACGTATTTAAATAGCTTTGTGGATCTTGGCCTTTGCTCATAACCTTCATCATCTCAGGCCTGAGTCTGCAACCTTTACAGAACATGATACCAGACACATTTTTTGTTTGGAAGGGAGATGCCAAGGGTGAAGGGGAGAAGGAAGCAAGACAGGTTTACAGTTTTGACTGGACAGTGGGATCATGATTTTATTGGCAAGATTTTTAGATTGTTCCTGAGATATTTATATTTATGTAAAAATGCTGGAAACCTTATTTCAGGAAAAAAAAAAAAAAGGAAAAAAAACAGTGCAAAGTGTTTGCCATGGGAAGTCTGAGCTTTGAAAGGAGATGAGGGTACTCTTTGCATTTCTATGCATTTATTTGCATAAATACACAGAAACCAGGGGGAACACACGACAACTTTCAGCCTATTACTAGTCAAGCTGCTAAGTCACTCATGAATCTGCTTTAACTGCAATAAATTTTAACTGTATAGAATTAGCTTTGCATAGACTTTTCAAATAAAGACCATTTCTGTTCTGTGTTTTCATAGCACTTAGAACAAAAGAATAATAAAAGCAAGAGCACAGACACACACAGAAAATATATATTTTCTATGCCCAAATCAACGGAAAGAAGAGAAACCACAACTATTCATCCACTTTCATCTCATGGCAAACCCTTTACTCCACATTTCAAAAGAGTTCGGTCTTGCAGAGTCCCCCACTACCACTTTCTGTATCTCAATTTAAAATGAGAACTTCAAGTTCAGTAGAAAGCAGCTATATAAAAGCATCCAATTCTTGTTAATGTAGCCTGGAATAGTGGGTGGGCCATCTCTCAGGTGAGAAACGGCAAGCTGCAAAGCAAATACCTGAGGTGACTTCTTGCTGTTTGAGTCTGCTACCCTTAGGGCTGTGTTCTTTTGGCTGGGGATATCTGTTGATCTTACCTCTTAACAGTAATTATGCCAGACAGCTTTTTGGCTTTCAGTACTGCTCCATAGGTAACATAAATCATACAAATTATTACCACAATGCTAAACTATAATTACCCACAGACCCTGACATGCTAAAAGGTGTATTAATTTGATAATATAATAAATACGTTACTGCATAAAACTATAATTATTACTTCAAAATTGACACTTCTTATACCAGCTAGATTTTTTTTCTCCCAGCAGGCAACTCAATTGTACATTGACCAATACAAGAAATGCTACTTGAATGTAGTGAGAGACACTGAAATGTAATTTGGTAGCACATGGGAGGCCTCTCTTAAAGGAAAATGTCACTACAGTTAGTCTGTTTTTTGGAAGTTATAGTTCCATAAAGCAATAAATTACTCTGTAGTTCAAGAGGAAACACATATTTGACAAATAGCCCAGGAAATGGGAACAATATCAACAAAATATCTAAAATGCAACCAATAAGGAAAACAATTCACGGCTAAAAATAAATAAGCACACTTATTTATGTTGCTTCAAATGCTATTGGAAAGAAAAAAAAAAAAAAAGGGGCTGACACTATAGGAGAAAATTCTACTTTTTCTGCATGGAAAAACTGACAGTGTGGGAAAGACCGAGGTCCCAATTCTGCAACTGTATGGGTGTGGACAACCCCTGGCACAGCTCCCAGGTTTGTTTTATTCAGTGACTGCCTAATGCAAAATACATAAACAAGCCTGGGAACAGAGGTCATAATCCAGACCTGCTCCTTCTCAGCTCAGCAGCCTAACTGCTGGAACATCAATTCAGGATCCTGTTTCCAACTTTCTTTATATTTTTTTTCTTCCACACTGTCAATATAAACTTGTGGGAAGTGAGTCTTATATGTACAAGTCTTCTTAAATTCAAGGAAGGAGTGAGCTCAGTTCTTCCTCCTGATTGACCCCTTTAACTTCTGAGGACTGTGCAGAAATCAGTCATTTACAACTCCACTGGGCTTTATTGAATTGATATTTACACACTGAGTGTTTTTGGGACAGTTTCTGTTTCAGTTTCTCCTTATTATTAAGTTCTTAAAATGCATAACTGATGGAAATCTTCAGAAGTATTTGTTTCCAAGTTTTCTTTAACAAGCTGGATACTGGTGATTTTTCAAGTTCTTCCCTCATTTTTCCCCTCATTTGTACTTTGGCTTGCAAAAGGAGGAAAACAAAAAGTATCAAAGGAAAAGGGAATATCAAGCCTATTTCAAGTTTTCATTTCTGGGTGGCATTGCTGTCATTTAACCTCATGTATTTACACTTAGATGTTTGAGTATGAATCAGTTGCCATAGGCATACTCTCTATTCAAAGGACAGCTATAGGCATCTTTGGAAGAGGCAGTAACTAAATCAGAGGATCTTCTCTCTGCAGGTGTTTCCACTAAGAAAAAGTGAGACAACTATGATGAACTGAATGAGCTTCATCCAGAGTTTCTGGTTTTTTTCCATCAACAAAGTAGAAATAAAGGGAGGAGGAGAATTTCTCAGAAGGAAGAAGTGAAGAACAGAAGAGAAATGAAGGGGGAAAATATTAAAATATTACTATTAAAAAACTAAAGCCAGCTTAATTTCTTTTTTTTGATTAAAAATGTGAATGCATATGTTGAAAGAGCTTAAATATGCACATTAACATTTGTTTTAAAATACTTGAAAAAAAGAATTAAAAATAAAAAATTTATAGTTTGGTATCAAAAACATTTGCCACTGAAGCAGAAAACTTCATTTTGATACCCTTATCTGATACAAACTTCTGTTGAGAAGGGATTTATTTTCGACTTACCTGCAAGATAAGTATATTTTCAAATGTGAGGGATCTTGGAAAGATACATATTTTGAAGAATCCTCATTATGATGCTTGAGACCATACAAAAGAGTGAAAAGGCCCTGATTCTGTTATATGTAAATAAATGTTCAACTTCTGTGTAAACAGTCTTAACGAGCTGAGTTCCTGGGTGGCACTTAAGGGTCAGTGAGAATCAATGTTGTGCAGATTTATCATTACCTTTAGCAGTTGCTCCTCCACTGATCAAACTGAACAATGCAAATAGGTCAATGAAACTCCTTGGCAAGAACTCTTCATCTGACCTACTAAATGTATTTTATAATGCTTTATTGACGTGGTTCTCCTCAAATGCCTGTTGGGAACGTATTAACATCTTCAGCAGAGCTTCTGGTGACTTTCATCCAGTTGGGACAAAAGATTTAGTGTATTGGGAGAGCAGGAAGAAAGATTTCTGCAATATCATCATTATTTTCTGTGAAACACGAGCTGAGAAATCACCATATTGATGGTCAGCTCAAATCTAGGCAGAATTATTGGCCAAAACTGGAAAGAAAAAAAAAAGGGAGAAAGAAAAAAAGGTAAAAAAAAAAAGCCATAAAAGTATATGATAATTTGGTACAGAAAATGTGAAAGAGTGTGTTGGAATATGTTGCTTAACTTGGGAAAAAAATTAGGACCTAAACCTGGAGGTATAAAGGCTAAGTCTTTATTAACTTCTTAGAGGACAGTTACTGCATGCTCTTCACCAGGAGCCTTCAGAATTGTGCAATCGTAGAATCATTTAAGTTGGAAAAGCCCTCTAAGATCACTGAGTCCAGTCATTAACCCAGCATTGCCAAGCCCACCACTAAACCATGTCCTCAGGTTTAAGACATCTACATGTCTTAAATGCCTCTGGAAATGGTGACTTAACCACTTCCCTGGGCAGCCTGTTCCAAATGCTTGACAACCCTTCCAGTGAAGAAATTATTCCCAATATCCAATCTAAACCTGCCCTGTCACTACTTGAGGTCATTTCATTTTGTCTTATAACTTGTTTCTTGGGAGAAAAGACTGACTCCCATGTGGTTACAACCTCCTGTCAAGTAGTTGTAGTGAGCTAGGAAGTCTCCCCTTCACCTCCTTTCCTCCATGCTAAACGAGGTGAATTATAATAAATTTCCAAATTGCAGGGTACATGAATATGGCTTTTTAACTGAATTTTGTGTTTCTTCTGCTTGTAGATATTCTTGATCTCAGCAAATTGCTTGTTTGAATGCACATGCTGACAGTAGATATGATAAGCTACAGAAAGTCTTAACTTATTTCTCTACCTATGTTAGGTTTTTTCTATGTAAATGATTATTACAATCATTTTGATGAATCATGTTGTTTGATGGAAATAACAGCTGTCATACACAGTTGGAATTTCCTCCTCTCGTTACAGCACTTTTGGGGAAGGAGGGAAGAAAATAAAAAGGTAGCTGTGGTTACTTAAATCTATCCTTTTAATAATGTAGTAGACAGTCAGTGGTGATGATGTGATTCATTACTTGCCTATAACGTTAATTATACATTATTAGCTGTTTCACTGTATGATACCTGGCAATTGGTGATATGATTCATAAAATGCTATTGTTAAGCAAATCTGCAAATCTGTTTGATTTAGGTTAAAAGAAAGGGCGATAGGTCATAGGAAGTTGAAAAAAAAAAAAGTGTGAGAGAGAGAATAAAGAAAAGACACCGACATAATTTGCGGTTCTATTTTTATATGAACAACAAGGTTTACAGTGAAGAGCTGTTGGATACAGTTTCGGTGAGCAAGGATTTTGCAGAGAGATTAGATCAGTTACAAATTGCTAAATCTGATGACTTAGATAAAAATTTAACCAGAGGCTTTGAAAGAGGTAGAACATGTTTCTGTGGAGAAGTGATTGCCCCGTACTTCCGAGATAGAGCTCATCACAGAAGGCCGCACTGACTGTACCCTCAGTGAAAACTGAACAGGGAAGAAATCATCCATTTGAGAATGGAGATCATTTCCAGGTGTAACAAACTGAAAACTACACTTCACTCTCCAAATGCACCCTATAATTTGGGAAACCCCCAGAAGGGCGTCCTGCAACTGTACTATTATGTGTTCCTTTCCAGTGCAGCTCTATCAGATCTGTGTTACCAGCTGGATAAATTGAGAAAACAATTGCTTCCTTCTCCACAGTCTCTGTAAGACTCCAAAACCTTTTCCCATTTCCACAAAAAAACCACCAACCTTAACCAACCACTTAAAAAACCCAGAGAAACAGATTTTGCCCAGAGATAACAAATACTCTCAAGGTTAAATGTTCATTCCAGACCGGTTCATATCTGCACTTTATCTGAGCTAGGAAGGGGAATTGAAGCTTCATCCTTCTTGCTCCAGCAAGAAGCAACTCATACAGAGTGGACCTCATCCTTTCACTCATGCAAGTCAAAAGGAAGTTATAAATCTGAGCTTCTGTTTCCCAGGAAGGGCACTGCCCATAAAGGCCCATCTCACAAGCAGACTTCAATTCTTAAGAGTAAATATTTCCTGATTAGAAAAAAAAATTGCTAAAAAAATAATAAATAAACTAAAAAAAAAACAAACAAAAAACAATTTAAACAAATATTTTTCCTTTATTAATTTTAATATCCCTGTAACTCTTGAGGGAAGAAGTTAAGATGAAAGTCATATTCACCTTGTTCTCAGGGGGATTTACGTCTTCTCTTATCCCAGATAGCATTCCAAAGGAATAACATGTTTCACCTACCATACATTCTCTCATCCATTTCCTCATATATCCAGCTCTCTGTGCAACATCAACCCTTATCCCAATCTATTCAGAGAGAGCAAGAGAAGTGCCACATTTTCAGAACTTCAATTGCATTAAAATACATGACCTAGAAACACTTAATGGAAACTTTTAAGATTATTTGCTGCTATGTCTTATTTCTTAAGGAGATGGTTTTGTGGGACAAAGATAGGCCTGGGAGCTAGGAATTCCTGAATACTCTCTCCAGCACTGTCTTGACTGTCTATTGCGTACATATCACAGTGATTGTGTGATTTATTTATAAAACATAGATTAGATTAACTCAAGATTAAATTAGATAGAACAAGTCACTTAAACTCTCACTGACTATTTCCTCATCTGTAAACTAGCGATATCTGTATTTACCTATTACACGTGGTGACTGTGAGGATTACTTAATCTCCCTAAAGAATTATCATGATTATCATTAATCTGGAACACACAAAACAAGCCCCGATAAGGAAACAAGCTCGTGAATCAGCTGAGGTGGAGTAAAGGTACCAAAGCAATTCTTCTGCTGATCTGATAGTCAAGCTTTCTCGATAAAGGTTTAGGGATGGCTTCATTTTACATTAGGCATCTAAAATATAATGTTTAATATAAGATAGTTGTCTAAATTCCCTCTGTAGACAAAATGTGTGTAGATGGACATCATGCATTAAGTGAGTCAATAACGACATGATTCTGGGATGAATCACCTAATGGATTCTCTCCATCATCTGTAGAGGGAGCCTAGACAACTAGACAAGGGCCATTTTAGGTAGTTAATGTTATGTGAGACCAAACTGAAGGATTTCATAACTTGCTTGAAGGACTACAGCCAGATGTCACGTTCTGCCCGCATTGGAGCAGAGTAACAATCAGTACCAGTTTGCTCCCAAATGCTTGTCACTACTTCCCTGCATCCTGAAAATTTACCATCCCTTTTGTAGTCAACAACACCACATGACAGCTTTTAGAAATATCGTTTCAAGTTCTTGTTAGTCAAGAGACAAAAAAGTATCACAACATAGTCCAATATCAGAGCATGGTTAAGTATTTTGTACAAGAAGAGCCTGTATTTAGGGGCAAGGGGGACAGAAGAAAAGTGTTTAGGGTAAATTTGTGTTTCCTGGATGATCTGTTCTTTTGGGAAAGGGCAGGAGTTGTTCATGGAAGAAATCACTCCATTTTGGAGTCTTTAGCACAACAGGTGATTAAGACTCATTTCTTCCCTCTGGAATTTCTTTGCTGCTCCATGAGATACTGAAGGTCCTCCTATATGACTTTACAATTTTCCACCCCAGCTCTTCTCTTCTGAAGACTTATGCCCCCTCCCTCTTCAGAGAACAACACTGTTTTGTTCCAGACTTAACCTAACAGCAGAAGATCCTGCCTCTGTGAGAAAGAAGAAGGAGCATCTCCCACTTTGGCTCCTGCTTTAAGAGGGAGATCTCACAGTAAGCAAAGGACATAGGAAAAAAGGTGGAGGATGTGAGGCTGTAGTGGGGACAGACATGGAGAAGGGCTGGGATGAGCTTTGTTGCACAGGTTGAGTCAGAGTTGGGCCCAGGCTGGTGTCACACACACCAGAGTTACACCAGTGCCCTGCTGCCTGGTTTAGTTTGGTTTCACACACATTTAGAGCTGCAGGATTGTCACGGTGCAGCTTCACCACACCTCCCAGGTTTGCTCAAAAGCAAGAAGGTATTTCTCCTCCAGAGCATTTTTAAAACACCTGATTAGGCAGCTGCTGTCCTGACAACACGTTTTGTGTGTATGTTGGGGGTGAAAAGTGAGAAATACCTTCTTAGGGCTGCGAGGGAGTGGGCTGGAAAAAACAGTGAATATGAGCAGGTGGGAAGACTTACCTCCCCTTAGCAAGGCTCAGCTGCAGAAAGGCTTTTAGGTTAGATCTAAAGCTTTTCTGAGTCAAGAGGAAAGCTGCTATTGACGTAAAGCAAAATATGTGGGTGAAGATTATAGGAAAGTTTCTTGGGAAGAAAAAAAGATGCAAAACCTATATATATATATATATATTTATGCAGTGAGAAGCAGTTTAAAAGCTAGTGTTTCTTCTTAAGAACAATGACAAAAAGAGCAATAAGATTGAGCAGATTTTCAGAACTTTTAGAAGTCAAAACATTGATGGCTTTTAATTTGTTATAATCTTAGAACAGGGGAGGAAAAAAATCTTTCTAAGCCTAAACTATCTCTTTGTTTTTTTTAGAAAAAGGAAAACTATTTCAGACAAAATAGAAACCACCCTGAAAAGCCATCTGGAGTTTGAAATTAATCCAGACTACCTGTGAGTAAGAGCTGCAAAGAAGGGTCTGCCTTCACTCGTGTCTTGTACTAAACTAAGAATGCTGTCAGCACTTAATAATGTTAGTAGTAATAGCTCTTTTCACACACCTTTTCACTTCTCGGTGTTGGCTGGGGCTGGAAAGAGCAGAGCCTTTCCAAATGGAAACAGAGAGCACTAAAAATTACATTTTAAAAACAAAAACAAAAGAAAACCAAACAAACTGAGGCTGTGCTGAAATTTTCAGTCCTTCAGTCCAACTTTGAAAACTCATTAGTGGTAGATAGTTCAGATAAGGTATGAATCCAGATGTTACTGTGTTTATCTTCAGCAAAACTGAGTCCAAAATTGTACTAAAAAAAAAAATAAATGGCTGGGCTCCTAAATCTGAATTTAAACATGTAAGAAAATGCCTTGATGCGTAAGAGCATGAAGACATGCAGTTTTTCTTGACCTTAATAAGATGTTCAAGGTACTTAACACTTTTGAAAATCAGGCCACAATTCAGCAAAGCATTTCAACATGTGTTTAACATTAAACACATATTTAATCAGATTAAAGCATATACTTAAGCACATTCCTGAACCAGGATCAATTTAAACATATGCTTATGATCTTTGCTAAATAATGTTCTCTCTTAAGTTTCTAAATAAGGTTTTGAGAGCCTAAATTTAGTTTATTGGTTTTACAAAAACTTCATTCTAGTTTGAATGATATAAAAAATTAAGCAAAAGCGAAAATTCTTAATGCTTCTATTTGTTTTGCTAATCATGTTTATCAGTGTTTGACAGACACCAGGTAACTAAACATTTGAGTCATTAAGGAGAAGTAAAAATACATATTTTTGGAAAACTTAGATCTTTCATATGCAATCCAATTTTGATTCCTTGAAAGTGTTTTATATCAGATATTTTGACCCAATACAATCCAAAATTAGAGACAAAAATGAAATTTCACCATGTTTTCTTTAATTTTATCCATAGTGTGTCTATTGCTCATATTGGCACAAGGAACAGGAGAATTATTTTTTTTATTTAATTTTTCTTGTTCTGGCTTTCCTTGTCTTTAGTTTCCTCTTTCTCTCTACTTAACTCTTCATGTTCCTGTAGCAGCAGAAGCCACATTCTGTCCCTTTCTGTTAACACCCCTGCATACATTTGATTTCCATCAGCCGCCCATCAATCTACCAGTTGTGCAATTACATGTGTGAAGACAAAAGCAGTGTTGATGGCCACAATTTTGATTGGGGTAATAGTGACTCACTGCACGGCACCAATTCAGAGCGTGTCTGTGCTCACATTTGCATGGATGTGAGGCAGCCAAGGCAGCTCACAGACACATAAATAAGATGGAACAAGAAGGCTGAATTTGAAGTTTGTTGGCAGTTAGACACACACCATTCAGGCTGGATGGTACCAATCTCCCTCCATCCTCTCTGTCACCCCTGTGAGATAGAGGACAGCAGTCCAAGCTGTGGGATGGTCCTTCCACAAATAAATTCCCTCTTTGTCCTACTCACATTGAACATACAGCAAGTCCTTACTGCTTCACAGCCTGGATGGGGCTCTGGGCAACCTGGTCTAGTGGAAGGTGTCACTGCCCATGGCAGGGGAGTTGAAACTGGACGATCTTGAAGGTCTCTTCCAACCCAAAGCTGCTCCATGATCTAATGGTTTAACATGTGCACATATTTACCCTATTTTAAATAGGACAGTAGTTGGAGGTAGGTTATCTCTGGATTAAAATTAAGGTTTTTGGAGAGGAGGTGCTCAGGGTTAAGTGCATTACCAGGTACTGCTTAATCATTTGCAAGCTGTAAATTCATTTTCAAGCTTATGCCACGATAAGTTGTGTTCACATTCATAGCCTTGCTTAAACTAGAGCAAATCCCTATGTGGACACACTAATTTCAGTTTTAGAGTGGCTTATCTGAGTTTATCGTAAACTTGTTCTGAATCAGCTTATGCTGAACTGAAATAAGCTTAATTTAAAATTGAAATAAAAGGATAAAGATAAATGAAATTGGTGTAAAATCACACCTTTATTTAAGCCCATACAACTCTGTATGCAGATAAAACCCTAGGACTTGTGTTTATTTAAAAGGGAGTGTTAAAGAAAATAGAAAAATACAATGAACAGGGTAAATATTTCCAACCCCTGTTGAGAGGATATTAGAACAACAAAGAGTTAAAAATAATGCAATTTGAAAAGAACTATTCTAAAATTGCCTAATCTCTATGGTTCAGAGCCTCTCCCTTTCAGCCACATTAGACAGCAAGACCCTGCAGGCACTAAATAATACTTTTATATAGTAGCACTTTACATTTTCTGTGCTGTAAAAGCATTAACTAATTAATCCTCACAACAACCATCTGAGGTTGAAAAGTGAGCAATAATATCCCGTCCTTGAAGATAGAGAAGATAAAATATCAGGCATGCCAAGGGCCCCTGTTCCTGAGTATTGTGTGTTTTGTTTTGCGAGTGAGAAGGCCTCTGACACCAAATATGATGGGCTGAAGTTGGATAGCTAGAGCTGGAACCTCCCTCCCTCCCCTATGACAATCTGCTGTTGAAAATTTGGCTTCAGGAGATATATTTTTCATGCTCCAAGCCAGGAAGGTCCTTAAGCAAATGCTTAACATGAATCACAAATAACATGGGAAAGCCAACGGTCTTCTGTGAAAAATATGCATATAGCTCAGTGCTTTGGTGGCTCAAGTCCAGAGACAGATTTCTAAAGAAGCTTAAGTGCCCAAGTCCCACTGGAGAAATGAAGAGTCAAAATCCCAGACTTCTGGGCTTTGATTTCCAGAGCCTGACTAGAAACTCAGAAGATCCTGGTTCCCATTTAATTTGTAGAATTCGTACCCTGTGAACTCACATGGTGGAGGAGACATTCAGAGAAGTCACCAGTCCCCTAGATAGGTCAGGCCCTCTAAGGCAGTGAAGATGTTCTTAACCACCTCAAGGGATCCTACCCTGAATCATCCTCTGCTGCAAATTAGTCACTCAGCCTAGCCCACACAGTCTCAGAAATATAGATTAATGGAGTCATTAAGGTTGGAAAGACCCCAAGATCATCAAGTCCAACCTTCTCTCAGAAGACATATGCAGTCTCATAAAATGGTGAATTTTCTTAAACTTGTGGGTGACGCTTTTATATTTCTTTACAATGATGTTTTCCCCAAGCTCCAGGGAAGGGCACATTTACCTGTGTGTCTGTGTTTCACGGAAGGGAGTAAGGCATTCTCACCACCAGACTGCACCTGTCTCAAAATTTAACAGATGATGTTTCATAACCACAGCTTCACAAAGTGCTGGATGGAGCTCTGAGCAACCTGCTCTAGTGAAAGGTGTCCCTGACCATGGCAGGGGGTTGGAATGAGATGATTTTTAAGGCCCCCTCCAACGTGGAAGGAACCTTAAAGATCATCTGTTTCCAGCCTTCTGCCATGGACAGAGGCACCTTCCACTAGACCATGTTGCTCAGAGACCTATCCAACCTGGTCTTGAACATTTTCAGGGATGAAGCATCAGCAGCTTCTCTCAGCAACCTGTTCCAGTGCCTCTCCACCTTCACAGTAAAGAATTTTTTTCCTAATCTCTAATCTAAACCTGCTCTCTTGCACTTTAAAGCCATTCCCCCTTGTCCTGTCACTACATGCCCTTGTAAAATATCTCTTTTTGCCTCTCTTGTCAGCTCCTTCCAGGGATTGGAAGGTTACAGTTAGGTCACCCAGAAGCCTTCCATTTTCAAGGCTGAACAATCCCAATTCTCTTATCCTTTCCTTGTAGGAGAGGTGGTCCATCCCTCTAATCAGCTTGTCTGGCCTTTTGTCACCTCAGTGCTAGGGGTGTAGTCAAAAGTACTTGGTTATGGTCCCTCATCCTTTGAGACACGTGGCACCTCCAGGACATTAAGCTGAACTGAAGTCACCATCTAGATAGCCAGCAAGGTCCCTCTCTCTCTCACTGTCTCTGTCACCTGTAGAGGCACTTTGGACAACTAAGTTAGACTAAGTATCCAAGTTTAAGATAGCTAAAATTGGATCAGGCAAATGTAGGTATGATTTATTTAGTAATCTATGTTATAGGAGGTTAAAAAATCATTCCTTATAAACTTACATGATGGTTTCTGGTGATGGCAAATGGTTGCATGGTTAAGTAGTTCCCCATATCAGCTGGAATAGGACTGACATGAAGTCTTGCTCTTCCTGGAAACAGGCACGTAGCTGAATTATATCACACAGCCTCTGTTTAATACTTGTGTGTTATTCCAGTTATTGTTCTGTGAGCTTCCTCCTCCATATTTATTTTAAAACATAATTCAGAAATCCTCATTTTTTAGTGCTAATTGAATACAATAGGAGCATCTTGTCTAGCAAAGCAAAGGTGGCTGCAAATGAGAGCTCTGATCACGTTCTAGCATGCCAAGTTGAGATTTTGGCTGGCACTAACAAGCGTTGCAACATTTATTAATTCATTACTTGGGAAATTGTCTCACCCAATTTCTTCAGGCAGCACCTCACTCATTGCTACACGTTTGGAGAATAAGTTAAAGATGCCTCATGTTATTTCAAAGTCTTAGTCACTGTTGTTTGGGTGTGGACGTTCCTTAACCTGGGCTTCAGAAATTGAAAATAAATGAGAGGTGGAGGTACAGAAACTATCCTCATCAAAACCAGGGCAAATGAAGAAGCAGAAAGCTGAACTCTCAAGTAATTAAAAAAAAAAAAAAGTTCTCCTTAGTTTAGAGGGTTTAAAAGAATCTGTATCGGAGAAGTGATAGTCTGGGAGACCACTAGTAGTTATTGAAACATAAAGCAGTACAGTGCCCATGGTATCTGAGGTATATCACATCACATAATGTGATAGGCCTCAGAATTTTGGCATTCCTTTCAATGTATAAAAATGCCAATGGAAAATATATAGGTGGTTACTAGGGCAGACTGGGCCTCCAAAGCAATGCAGAGAATTTCATGTTTCTAATGTTCATCTGGTGTGTCTTCTTTTATCAGGGTCTTACAGATCTGGGAACATCTTATTCGAGCAGCTACTTCTTTCTGAAAGACTGCAAGCGTTTTAAATGGTTCATAGACTTGACTCACAAATGGCAATGTCTTAGCTTAAGACAGATATACAGAAGAAATTCTTCCCTGTGAGAGGGTGAGGGGGTGGAATGGGTCACCCAGAGAAGCTGTGGATACCCCATGCCAGGCAGTGTTCAAGGACAGATTGGATGGGTCATTCCAAAACCTGCTCTAGTGAAAGATGTCCCTGCCCATGACACAAGGGTTAGAACTAGATGATATTTAACGTCCCTTCCAGCCCAAACCATTCTCAGATTCTACTCTATGAGTCTATGAATATAAACCACCAGGACCTTCCTGTTCTGTTTATAAGCCAGGCCACCAACACTGGCCCTGTAAACATTGCTGAGGACCATGAAAAAATGACAAATGGACAGATAAAAACAGGACCCATGAAAGCAGTTTCAAGTCATACCTAACTGTAAGTTGAAATCCTCCCGTGTCCCTACCCTTTTAGACTTCAGGAGACAGATCCTTTACTGTTATTACCATTATGTGACTTAGTGTAAAAATAACTAAGGAAAAAATTATTAGCCTGCGTTACACAGAATATCAGACTCTTGTTCTCAGTTATACATTGTCTTTAGTTTTTAATGAACCTTTGTTGCTTTTTTTTGGTTCTCTTCTGGGTTTTTTCGTGGTTTTGGGGGTTTTTTTAATGTGATTTCACAATATCAATGAGATTTTGGGAATCTCCTAACAAACGTGTTCTGCACGTGTGAGTACGTGCAGAAATTTGTTCCAACAGTAAAATGAACCTTAGCAGGTAAAAACATAAGAATAGTTAAAAAGGCCTTTTTTTAGATAAACAATAGAGTGTGTAAATTGTAAATATAGACTTAGTCTAGGCTAGTCCATATTAAAAATAAATTGAAAAAAATTGCAGACATTGTTAATTTAGCATGAAGGCAAAAACATTGCTGAAAGATTACTGTAATGGAGTATAGTTAATTCCATTCAATTCTTTTTCATGGTTCTTAAGGATAGGTCAGAATAAATATTAAATCCACAGGAGATTTATTGCTTCCTTGGAAAATCAATATGCCGTGAATCAACATTAACACGAACTTTGGACATTCTGTGTGTTTTCTTTCCTGGGAAATTTTTTTGTATGTCTGACAGTGTCCACGGATATTTTCACCACGACTCATGAAAACCTTGCCAGCTAATTGGGATTAATACATGGATTTAGCCAGGTTTGAGGCTGGAAGGATCTGAGAACATTCTTAAGGAAGGTGGAGAATCGAGAGCTAAGCCCTGAACGCAACTGAGCTTGGTTTAAACTGACTGGAAGTCACGGTCAACATTGTGCAAGTGCCTCAGACTTCACCAACATGTTAAACACAGCCAACATTTGTAATGGAGACTGCCCCACCTGCCCAGCCTTTGCTAATACGGCAGATAATTATATGTCATCAATATTACCACCCTCCTTCTCTGGTATCTCCCTTTCCATCTACTCTTTCTGTCTGTTGCCATCACTGATTAAAATTTTGCTCAGTTGCAACTGAAATGTAGGTTGGGTTTGTATAAGGTTGGCATACATTGGTAACTTGTTTGGACCAAAAGTCAGGAGTTTGGGGCAGTATTTCACCTGGGGCGCTACCTGCCTGACTGGTGTACTACTAATTTTAAGTTTGATTTTGGTTTTGTTTGGTTGTTTGGGTTTTTTTTCCTCTGAAATATCTAGTCTTCTGTTGGAGGTCAGTTCAGCACAAGGCTGATGTTATTCAGCTCCAGATTCAGACACCCAAATTTGGAGGTATAATTATGTGAACTTAGATTTGATTCGGTTGCCCACACAGATATTTAGTGCCATTTGAGAAAACATGGCATATCTTAGACATGTTTGTAGGCCTTGCAAATTTTACCCGGGATTTATAAGAGAATCTCAGGCCCTCTCTGGCCTTTCCTGGTACCCTTCCCTAAGGTGTCACAAAGGCCAGTAAAAGCTCATGGTTAGGAAGCTGGACCACACATTTGCATTTGGTCAGTTGAATCTGTCTCATATGGAGAAAAATAGGAGTTCAAACACCATTTGATATAGACACCTGAATGATGTCTCAGGTAACTTGGGTAATTGAGCCTGGAGTGAAGATATTCTTCACCTGAGCTTGTTTCTGTTACTTAAAAATATTTTGAGATATGCAAGGGTATCCCACCTGGTCTCAGTCAGGTGACAGCCTCCCAGAGATCCATTCAAGCATCTGCCATTCATCTCCCATCCACCTTGAGTACCCTAAGGCATCTCAAATAGCAGTAGATACCTGTGTTTAGGCAACAGAACTGTGTCCCCCGTATTTTCGACACCCAACTGCCGCACTGCAGCTTCCCTGTCCCTCTGCCTTCCCCACCTTTTCCACACAAGATTCCAGTCCATACAACACCCATCCTTGTTTCTACACCACATGGCTGGGCAACTTTACAGATCCTAAGTAAGGTTCATGGAGCCCACAGGCTTTTTGATCATGCTGCAGGTGAGCACTCTGCAAATTGGCTCCAACGGGAAGAGGCTGGATGTTTGATTCTTGTTATCAGAGGTGATACACTGCAACCCGGCAAGCCTGATGAGGTCCCTGAAATAATCTCACTGTTGTATCTTGTTATACAGAAATGAATCATGTTTAGGAACAGATTTACCTACAGGTGGAGTGAATAAGGAAGAAAGGAGAACTGTGAGATATTTAGCTCTTCTAAATGACATCTCTTACTTGCCCACCAGAATATTGGTAACACTCATGTTTCTAACCCAGTGCAGCACCAATTTTTTAAATACACTCACACAGCTGCAGGGAGCCAGGAAAAAGCTTCTTACACAAAAAAAATGCAAAGGATCTGTCAGGGGAGCTGGAGGTTCAACCTCGGCCATTTCTTTCCCACCTCAAACTATCCCCTTCCTATATATTTTACTTTTAGACTGTGAACCATGCCAAATGCATTCAGCGTTAACAAACTGACTATGAAACAGGTATTGGCTCAAATGGCAAATAATTAGGAACAGTTTCAGTAGAATGGAACTGGAAAATGCTTTGCTGAACTCTCTGGAGCAGGGTTTACCTCTTACCACTGAAATGCAAAGTCATACAGCAATTGGCCTTCAAGGTGTGTCCACATTGCAAGTAATGGTAAAAATAATATACACAATGAAGCTGATGTTGATGACAATATAATAATGATAATAGAAGATATTATTAGATTAATTGAGAAGACCCACTGCCTGAAAGTACAGAGCATGACATTCATGTATCATTTTTCTTTTTTAATATAATTCTACATTTTTATAATTACTGTTGGTTTTTTGGTTATCCATCAGCACATAGTGGGTGGAAATAATGGGGTGTGACTGATGGAGCTAGTTGTTCTTTTTTATTTTTTTTTCTTTTCTTTTTTTTTTTCCTGCTGAATTTCTTGATGTGCATGCTTTTCCACGCAGATGGCACCTTTGGCAACAGCCTGCCTGGCAGGATTTCAGGGCACCATTAATCTATCAAAGCAATGCTAATGAAGTTGGACTCTTAACAGTTTACTCACCATCTGCTTCTAACCGTCATCCTTCTCTGTGCTGTCCCTAATGCTTCCCTTGTGGAGGATGGGAACTCTGAGCAGCGCTGATTAATGCTCTTTAGTGGTACAGCTACTGACTTCCTGTAATGCTTTTGCTGAAAAACGGTGTTAAAAAGTCAAAGCCGCAGCTACCGAAAAACTTTTCAGAAGCCAAAGGCCATGTTTTAGACCCTCAAAATGGCCTAATTTTGCCTGACCTTGTAGACACTTAGGTTTCCAAGTTCATACGTTTCCTCTAGATTAGGTTACATAAGAAAAGTTATTAAATTTAGACTAATGGAATATACTATAATGTGTCATTTACATTAAATATTTCTGAGTTTATTGCAAGCCTGAAAAAAATGTTTGTGGCTTATTTATCTAGAACACCTGTTTTTTTCCAGTGATATTGCTTGGTCTAAATAAAGATATTGACTGTCCACAAACCTCACTTCACCTTAGATATACAGACCAAGAGTTACCACAGCCACCATTCTTCCAGTAAACTCCTTTACACTTCTGCAACAGTCTTGTATTGCCAAGGTGTTCCACACCTATTCTCATTCCACTATGGACTGGATTTGCAAACTAGGTGGTTTCCCTGCCTATCTGGCCCACAGGACCTAAGCCAGAAACATTCTCAGAGCACAGAGAAACCCATCCAAGAAAATGAGATTTATTGCTGAGTTCTTTGTATTCAAAAGTCTCATGGCTTCACCTGGAACGGGCCAGTCCCAGGTGCAAATTTCTCTTGTTCCTGAGGGGATTTGAAACCACATCTCTATTTCTCTACCTCCCAGGAGAATACCCTAACCACCAAGAGATAGTCCGGGAGATTGTGGGTCTCACAATCATTTCCAGTAAATCTGTTCCACATTAATTAAATATTCATTGTGCTTTTGGAAGAGATAAGAACTCTAGACAGAGGCAGAATGGGAAAACTTGGGTTTCTAATCCCATATCTAACAGAGTCGCTCATCATGATGTACTGAGTTTGTGAAACTAATTTTTGGAAATTCATGCCTTATTCCCTGAGTTTGCCTAGGGAGAACATAAACTCCCTTTGAAGCTCCATGCACTAGTCAGTAGCCGAAGTCAGACACTGCAGCAATGAGCAATGCACTGTTCTAGTCTTTCTGCATCTCTAGTGGCTGATACATCATTACCTGAATTATTTTCTTTTAATTAGAAAAAGGAAATAATAACAACTCCCCAATGTCGTAATTGTAGATAAACAGTGATTTACTAATAACAATTGCTGCATACATATGGGCTAAGCAACTTAGGACAGTGAGTAGAACCATTAATTATAACTGCTGCAACATTTATAAGACTAGCCAATGACAGTGGCGTGCTCAGCACTGCAATTCATGTGATTATCAATAAAATAGTGAGAAAAATGGTAGAATTCTGATCCTGGCTTGCTGTTACCATCAAAATAGAGCAAAGCAAGGGCTTGGGAATGGGCAGTAGAAAAGTTTAAGGCACTAAAAGATGCTTGTAGTGAAAAATTGATCAAGAAAGAAAGAAGATAAACAAACACGAGGGATGTGATAGAGATCATAAAATAGGTTGTTCCCAATTACCCCATTTCATATTACAAGAACAATGAAGCATCCAATGGAACTGGATGGCAAGACGTTCAGAGAGGATAAAAGGGAAGACATTTTTTCACAATAGATAATTGACCTGTGGAACTGATTGCCACATGATAGCTGCAAGTCCAAGAGCTTAGCAGGTTTTAAAAAGGATTAAACATGTATAGGGATAATTAGTTCATCCATTATTAAACAAGATAAGTTTTATTAGTCAGTAGTTATATTAAACAAGATAAAGACCTTGTAGGGAACTTTAATTCTTAATCGGTGAGAAATTCCTGAATATCAGCTATCAACTTCCAATGGCATTTTCAAAAATAAATATTTTTCTGTCCTGTTTCATGGGAAAATTTGAATTTTAGTTCCAAAAAAGACAGCATGCTTCTGCCATCTCTTGTCTAATATAACTAGCAAATAATGTGATTTTTATCTTGTCTTAAAGATGGATTAGCACTGACACGTCCTGGTTAATAATTAGTGTCTGCACTGAAGTAACTCCTATAAGATGAAATGAAAATCAAGGTTTTTCTGCAGAAAAGCAAAAAGGGAGAGTGTTCCAAACTAAGACTTATTTTGGTTTCTTGAATATATTCTGCCCAAAGAAAATAACATCCTATGTACTTGTAGGGTAATGGGATGTCTTGCATTCTAGAGTGACAGTGCTCATCTGAGGGCTCCACCTATGTGCAATCAACCACCTTTCTTTCTCACTCATTGTGAAAATATCCCTCTTTCTTGGCCCAGGTTCCATCATACTTTTGGAATTAATAAGAAGCATCTGCAGGAAAGTGTTCCTCCTTGGCTTTCTAGACAGCCAGTGGAGAGGGTTGCTACATCCAGATGGTGGTTTGAAGAATCATGGGACCATGGAGACCCTTAGGTTAGAAGGGACTTTTGGAGGTCATCAGGTCACAGCAGAGCTTACACTGAAGTTAAATCAGACTTTGTAGGCTTTTTGTAACTTCTGGCTGACTCCATGGAAGGATGGGTATCCTACACAAAACTCTGTGGTGACAACAGAAGGAACCCAGAGGAAGCCTAAATGAGCAGCTCAGTGTAAATGGAGCAAATCAAGGCCATTGTACTGAACTCCTCAGATTTGCTCCTTCTCTCCCTCATATCATATTCTTTCCACACCCCTTGCTCACCCATACAAATATGTCATTAACCCCTAAACAGGCATTTTCTAGTAGTTAGAGTGTAAGTGCTGTGTTCTGAAGTGGCTACCAGGTACCTTACTCTATGCCCTGATAATACTACAAATATATTTCATCTCGTTTCTAAAATACATCTTTTCCCTTGTATTTCTCTTCTCTCTCTCTGTCACTCAGTTGATCACGTTTCCCTCCCTTTAGCTCACACAGTCTATTGCTCATAGCTGGGGCATATTACTGAGAGATGCAAAACAGGTTTGGAAACAACCTTCACCAAACATGTTCCTTGCAAGAAGTAAGATAGTATTGAGGAACAACATTTTATTTGATGCTTTTCCCACTAAAGTAACATTTTCCCCACAATTTTTCACCTAGGTAATAGATTTCTGTGTTAAAGTGGTGAGATCAGTACTCTGCTTAAATCTAACATAGGTATCTCAACATTAAACTTGCAACTAAAGTGTAGACATACCTTATACACATCTCTTGATGGCAATTTTGTCAACCATTAATGTAAAAGAAACCAGAATCCAGCTCCAAGAATGCGTGAGATTGACATCAAATTATTTCCTTCATTTGGCTTTTGATTATTGCACCCTCAGGGGTATTCAGGTACAGGCACATCATCAACCTTCATTTCATTTGTCCTGTATTAATAATTTTTTTATGGTAGTCAAGTATGCAATGGATTATTGGAGCACTGCATGTTTTTGAATGTATTTATCTTCACATCACTCCTATGAGGAAATCAAGTATATTCATTCCCATTGCACAGATTAGGAACTGAAGCACAGAAAGGAAAAAAACAACTTGCTGAAGGATTGTGTCCATGGAAGAGCAAGGACTCCAAAAAGCAAACTCACCCTTCATTTCAGGGATTAATTTCTATTGTACTGAAATCTGAGATTCTTCCATAATCACGTGCTGCCAGGATAAAACACAAACTACAGCAAAAATTCCCCCGAAAACTTAAAAATTTAGGTTTCTGTAGATTTCTAGGTCTCTACAGATTGAGACATGCCTTCTTTTCAGTTCTCTTTTTGGTCCAACTCAGAATTTCTTTTTAAGAACCAAATACCACACATCTGTCCCCAAGAAACCAACAACAGAAGGTAGATGTTGCTCTAACAGTGCCTGTGTACCTCAAAGTGTCACTTTTCCCCCAATCTGCTCTTTTTCCCACTCCGTTTTTTTTCCTTTATTCCCCCCCCCATATCTGTTTTTTCTGTTCTCATTGTTGTTTGTTTGTTTTTACCTCAATGCTGCTGTGGGTTATTCCCCCAAGCTCTGGGAAGATCAATCATACATTACAGGATCTGGGAGCAAACTGGCCATGTTACAGAGCAGCAGCTCTGGGTTAAATCACAATGTGTTCCCGAAACACCTGTTAGAGCTCTCCAAAACATTTCACTTGCAACAACTTGCTGCAACACATAGAGACCTTTTCAGGCACATGCTTACCTGGGAACTTCCTGGTGCTGGTGCTGTGGCTTGTCTAAATAATAACCAGCTCTCTGTAATGCTAAACTTTATCTCTGAATGTTTCGACAATGATGTACAATACTGGGGGGGGAGGGGGGGAAGAAAAAAAATACTAAAAGGGCTGAATTCTGTCGTTTAGTTTTAATTTATTTTTTACTCTAGATGGGTTGTGGATAGGTGGGTTAATCTGGAGATATCTCCAGGCAGTTGGTAATACCAATTTAACATGGCTCTGTCTGCATTTTATCTCAGCTGGGATGCTAAATTAAACATGCATTTAAAAATAATGGCATCTGAACAGGGCGTCTCATTCCATTTTAGCCGGCTGTGGTGTTTTGTTATGTTTGCATGTTACTCTGTAAATGTTTGTGTTCCTTATCCTGATTACAGATGCAATTTTACAGCCTGTTTATTGATTTTAAAACTTTAGAATACCATTGACATCGGCCATAAGGAACCTCATTTGTCTGGCAAGAGATTGCAGGAAGAATTTTAGACTTGATTAATTTGGTCTTGTGTTGCTTTTCCACTTGAACTTGTAATAGGAAGGCTACATATTCATTGTATTGTTTGTATTTGTAAAAAGCCAATGCATCACATTGGTGTATTTAAACACATGCAAGATTTTTTTCTCCTTTCTTATTCATTTTAGTTATCTTGTATAAACAGTTTGAAATAAATAAGTGTACACATGAAAATAGATAAGAATTCACAAGGTTCTGTTAAAGAAACACACACAACTAAATATGTACTGCATTTCTCCCTGTAAATAACAAATCCAAATAATACTGCATTTTTGATATTCTGTCATAACCCTGAAGTTAAGTCAATTTAAATTTTGCCTGAGTAAAGAGTTCATGATCTGACCTATGAATTATCATAATATTTAGCACTGACAGAATAAAAAAAAAAAAAAAGGAAGAAAGACTTCTTCAAGGACACCTCTCAGGCAGCAGTGTAAGCCAAGAATAACAACTGATTTAGACTTCACAGCAGTCCTGTGGACTAAGAATCATCCTATGTTACAGAGAAGAAAGATAAAGCCCCAGAGCTAAAAACTTCTGAGACAACACCTACAAATTCATCATTACCATTGGATGAGTGAAGAATTCACAAATGCTTTCCAGGGGACACAAAAGCTGCAAAAAAGCACATCGTGGCCAAGAAAATTGGTCCAATGTTAAATTGTCATTGAAGGGTATTTGATGAGTGACCAATAAACACACCTCTAGAAAACTTTTATTTTGCTTTAATCACATTATTCTCCAAACCACAACCTGGACTGAAGCAATAGTATAGGCAGTTGGAGTAGGAAATCCATGGAGCAGTTGGTGCCTGTGAGCTTCAAGATGTGTTGGATACCTAATGTTAGACAACTGCTCCTTTGGCTGAATACAGCTTTCTTTTTAGTTCAGTGTTTATCCCCTGGAAACACCTTTACTGGATGAATATAATGGATTAGACCTTTTTCTAACTTTCCTTAGACAAAACTGAATTATTTTTAAAATATTTCATATTCACCCTACACAAGTTGGCCAACTGCATCTATCCAGTGGTGGAAAAAAAAAGATAATGTAAATAATTTCAAGAAGGAACTGTACTAAATGATTGACAATATTTTCAATTAGAATTATCCTAGAAATGTTTAAAATCTTTGTATTAAAACAGACTTATATGTTAGTCATTATGAAGAGAAATTAAACTTTTCTGAATGAAGAGAAGAAAACAATGAAGATTTAAATTATTTCAGAAGATTAATCTGCTGTAGGAATTACTGTAAAACTTAGAAAAAACATTTTTCATATTTCTAAGAAAAATGAAAATTTCCTTTATTACTTTATAAAATGAGTGTGTTTGCTTTGATTATTGGAAAGATGTAGCATTCCATCTTAGCTGGGTCTTAGAAAACTGAAAATCAACGCACTGAACAGCATTCCAATCTGCCTGGTTTACAAAGAAGAGGTAACTCATGGCATGGCCATTTTAGGATATGTTTTGAAAATCATCTCGTCTGATGAAATCTGTACCCTCTGAGCCTTCCACAAAGTCCAGTTGCACAGCAGAAAGGCTGAAGTGATCAGCTCTGTACAAGGAGAGATCACAGAACGAGGGGGTCTTCTGCTTTCCAACACAGGTGTGCAATTTGATGCAGCGTGAAAGATGTCACCGCATGTTGATTTTCTGTTACTTTCTTAAGTGAGAGCTTTAATGAAGGGTTTGATGAGAAAATTCAGAGGCAGTTGGAAGCCAGTGTTGTTATTTTGTCAATATTTTCTATTTCCAGAAAGATTCATGTATTACCTTCATCTTGAGCAAAGAAGAACCTTTTGAATCGTCTCACAAAATCACCGCGCTGTAAGCAGGAAGGGTAAATGAGGTACTACCAGGAAAAACAGGACAACCGACTTCAGAAGGAAAAGAGAAAGTGCCACAGAGAGGAAGGGAAAGAACAAAATGATAAATAGTGGGGAGAAGTATATCTCAGTGTTGAAAACTAAGATAAGCAAAACACTCTCTTGGAGCAGTAAGCAGAGGAATCCTCCATAATTTGGAGTTTCTCTGGGAGGCTAGGGAAAGGCCTGCACCAGCAGAAATACGAAAATTTTGGGTTAAGGTCAACAAAGGTCAAAACAGATCAAGGTTGAAAGGGATCCAATGGTTGTAGAGTTTTCATCTTTGGAGATAGTCAGAACTTGACTGGGCTTGATCCTCAGCAGTCTGCTCTAGTTGAGTCTGCTCTGACTGTGAAGTTGGATGTGTTGATTTCCAGAGGCCCTCTCTAACCTCAGCCACCCTGTGCTTCTGTGATTGACCTGATAACTAGACATGTGCTATTTTTGTTTTGTTTCCCATCAAGACCAATCTCTCAACACTGAAGACCTGCATTCCCTTTGGGCAGGGATGTCCATCTGGCTTTAATTGTGTGGCCAGGAGATGTGTGTTTCCTTTAGAAGTCCAGTGGCTCTGGCAGCAACTTCTTTGTAGATGCACATTTTGCACGCATAAAGGCTCTGGAATTTGGTCAAGATCTTCTACAGGCAAGCTTGGCTGCATTCTGCTCTGTGGATTTAAAATGGTATAAGTGACACTAGTAGATAAGTATCAGGCCTGGCATATTTTCAAACAGTCTGATAGCGATAATGAGAATGCAGGATAACCCAAACCTCTTCCTGGTGTGACTTCATTGAAATCAATGAGATATATAATACAGACACGATCCTGTGAGGAGGAGTCTCAAAACTGACGTGCAACTTAACGTTCCTGACATTAGGAATTAAAAGAAATGGGTCCATTTTACAAGAGCTTGATAGGCAGAGCTTTCCCATCACAATCACAGAGGATGTTTCGCTGAAGATGGTGTAGGACCCTGTCCACCAAAATGCTTGTGTTCTGTAATCATGGCTCAGTTTTCAAGTGCAAAAACAAAATAATGTCGTTGTTACAATGTATTTGTTGTGGTGGTATTCAAATACCAGATCATTTCAAAAAGGAGATACTGCTACATTCCACATGATGGCAGGAGATCTGTTTTTCTTACTGCAAAACCAGAGCTTACAGTTTAAGATTGTCCTATTAAATATAGCAAGATAAGCAATCTCCCATATTCTCCAAGCTGCTTCATAATAATGTGTTCTCAAGACATACTCAAAAGGGACAATTCTTCTTTGTATATTAAAAAAAAAAAAAAAAAATGCTGAAATAGTTTTGCAAAGTTTACCTAAATGATTAAATAAGTGCTTTGTAAAATAATGCATACAAGTCAACTGGTATTTCAGAGCAGATTTACAATGCTTACTTTGGTTTTGTTGTACATAATTAGGTTAACTCACTAAAGGTTTTTCTGGAATGCAGATATTGTTCTTTATACCTTCCTTTTTTTAATGAAAAGGAACTTTCAGGGACAATTTAGTGAGACTGATTTTAGATTTTTTTAATACAAGACTTTTCTTCTTATCTTTTTCAACTGAAGACATTCTAGAAGCATTAGGATTGTTTTTTTTTTCATGGGGTTGAGGTTCTGGAGTGCTTTTGGAGCACTTTAATTAAAACATCAAACATCAAATATCTTTTAAAACACTAATTTAAAATGTTTTTCACTCTCTTGAGTTTGATTATTTTGTTATTTCTTTTTATTCTCTACCAACCATCTGTTGATCCCATATATGAAAAATAAGAGCAATAACAAGGCTAAAATTATATACTTAAAACATACTTCATTATTTGCTCATGCATTGCTGCAAACAAAGCAGGAGAAAATCCCACATGATTTCTTGTTTTTCTCTTGTATGTAGCTCATCTTTAAGCAATATACATGAATCATTAAATACTTATGCAAGAGTATGTTCTGTTAAAAAAGTGCACTGAGTTCATCCTGTGTTTTTCTCTATAAGGGAGTGCCCAATTCTTTTGGCACGTTCCTCTTTATTAACTTGATTTTAGGGCCAGAAAACAATGATAATATGATGTCCTGATATCACTTCAGGCTCCCATTACCTGCATTGAGCTGTTTCCAAGGCTGGTTAATGACACAAGAAAATTGGATGATGGGCAACCACTAGTAAAGGTTATTTAGAGACTAAAGACACTTAGGAGACAGATTAAATACATAAATTCCATCGTTATCATGTATCAAATCGATTTTTATGGACTTTTTTCCCCCCTATCTCAAAAGTCAGCCCCATACATGCTTGAGCTGAAGCAGTGGGTGTAATAGGAGTGTTCATGTTTCTCCAGCTACTTCTGGCACAGCAAGGGGGAGGAGCAAATTTGCAGCAAGTATCCAGGCAAAACAGCCAGAATTAATGTCAGCAGCAGTTTGGACAGGGTTACATCCCTCCACCAGCCATAGAAAGCCAGGGGACAGACCTCAGCCTGAGAACCACCTTTGTCTGAATGTTGGTCAGGAGCTGCATGGTGGTCACTCCTTCCCAAAGTATCCTATTTTTAGGCTGTGGAAATGAGCAAAGTTCTGGGGATTATGTGGTGCTTGGGAAAACACAGAGGCAATATTCTTAAAATTCAACTTTAATGGCTCTAAATCCATCCTCTAAAAACCAACAAAAGAGGAGATATTCCCTTTTGGTTTTATAACGCAGCCAGCAGAGAATGAAGTACGGTGCTTAAAGTATAAGTCCATCAAAGGCTGGCACCTCCTTCCTTAATAAACCTTTCTCTTTGTGTATTTGACTCATACTTGATCATTTTAACTGCATTTTAGTACTATTAGCTCTGGGGAGACAACTCAGCTTTTGGCTCAGATATCAGGAATGGAACTGTAGGATAATTTTCAATTATAATATCTCTCATATTGATGATGAATGATACTCAAGAAAGAAAACAAAAACCTGAGCATGATAACATAGTTTTAACTTGTAACCTGAACAGATGTGGTCTGTGGACTTTGAGACTTAATAACAATGGAATGCCATATTATTATTTTCCAATACTTTCCGAAAAGGAATTTCCCTGACTGGGTACTGATGACAATTTAAAAAAACATTTTTGGACTCATCAGTGCTTAAAACTCAGTAGCAGTCAGCCAAGCACATTCACTTTGCAACTCTTCCTCTGTAGCTTACTTTCAGCACACCTTTTAATTTGAGGAAAATAGAGTGATTATTATTTTCATTTTAGTTTCTGGTCTGTTTTATGTCCCGACACTCATGAGCTACTACAAAATTTCTGTGATTAACTTGTAAACACTTGCAGGTAAATTTAATTTTTAACTGCTTTTATTATCTTATCTTTTTTATATGTATATATGTCTTATCTAGGTTTTGCTTTTAAAAAATCAAACCAAAAAACTCCCCAGCAAACCCCTACATTTAGAGCAAAATTAGACTCAGCCATGCTCCTTTAGGAAAAGCGGGGGTGAATTTTGGAGAAAATGAAGCAGCTATTTCTTTTTTCGGTACAAATGTGATCTTGAAAATCCACAAATCAAAATGCTTATCTTGTGTTGGTGCCAGCACATAAAGCATGACTCCTTGGTGGATGAATGTCTACTTTAGAATGCATTATTAGTCTATTTAGCCTTGTGTGCTGTGCTGACCTACTTTAACTTATTCTTAATAATGCACAGCACTGGAGTAATATTGACTCATATACCCATCTCTCATATACTATAAAGCATTATTAATATACTAGATTTTTTTTCCCCTCCAAAGCAAAGATATGGTTAAATCAAATGGATCTTAATGTGAACATCGAGAAATGAAACAGATTTGCCCTTGTACAAGCAAAATTATGTTTTATAAGAAAGGTATTTCATTCTGCTTCCCCTGACAGATGTTCCCTTAAATATGCTGTTGCTATTTTTATGCTGAGCAAGGTGGGGTTTCTGGTTTTGTTAGGTTTTACTATAACATTTCATAGTAGTTTTTCTTACTTGCATCTAAAAAACACAAAACAAAAAAAAACAAAACAAAGTGAAACAAAAAGCCAACCAAACAAAACTGAGCATGTTTTAAAAAGCCTTGACAGGTTGTACCAGAAAAAAAAACAACCCTACAAAAATCTCTTTAAATAAATATTATTAAAAAGGGATTATATCACAAACAGGAGCATATTCTGAGAGAGTAAAAGCAAAAATCAGCATAATTCATGTAAGATGAATAAATTGCTCCAAGGATCTTAATACCTCCTGAGTCTGATGAGACCAAATTCCTGATGAGAGAAACTAAAGAAAAGACCAATTACATTATAAAATTATCTTTGAATTTATACCCAACTAAAGGACAAATATTTTTCTATATTTAAATCCTGTAAGTGAACTTGCTCATTTTGGTGAATCATTATAAAAAATTCCCTGTCTCCTGCAATATTTGCTTTTCACTGTTATTATTTTCTAGGATGAATCAACAGATTCTGGTTAATGACTGAACACACTGCAAGAATTCAGATAGTTTCTCCTTTCCCTCTGTCTCAGGGTAACTTGATTCTAAAAAGCAACAACGATATCAGCCGTCAGTCCCTGGACACACAAAACTAAATTTAGATGTTTAACACAGAACATTTAACTTATGATTTTTTGATTTTAAAGCAGGCTGTGCTTTTTTTGAAGACATTCACTCAAATGTCAGTAGCTGCCCTTGTTGCACTATGGAACTCAGACGTAAGAAGTTATTTTGGCATCCTTAACTCCCATCCTTTTACTATATTTATAATTTTGAAGAACAATTTACTCAGGTAAAAGAACAGTGTTACACTAGTTTCAAATAAGGGAGCTTGGAACAAGAATCAGCTCAGATAATCTAAGTTTATATTGACTTATTTTAAAATACTGACTGTTTTATATAATTAATTAAAGGGTACGACAGCTCTGCTGTACTGAAATAATTAACAAGCTCTGTTAAGTGTTAATAATTTGGCCTTTTTTAATAAATGAAACCTTCTCCAACTTTTCAGCTTTAAGCTTTGGATAATACTTCAATTTGCTCTGGAGTTTCAAGAAAATTAGTTAATTAGTTTTTCAGAGATCTAATCAGCTGGATATTGGCCTTCAAAAATGTTTGTACATGTACTATCATGACTTTTAAATCTCCATCAGTTTTAAAAGCCATAGCAGAATATAATTTTTTTTTCAAATACTAGAATCAGTTGTTCTTAGTAAAATACAGTAATATTTTGTTAATATGAAATCAGGAAACAACATTTCTGGGATTATGTGAACACAGAACTTCTCAGACAAGGCGAAAAGACTTTGACAACTTTCTCCAGTAAAACATAGAGAAATGTTTTGAATGTTTAGAAGAGATTTAATTATTTTTTTTTTAACTTATCTTTTAGAATTTTCTTGCACTGATGCTTAAGGGCATGAAAAAAAGATTTGGATGATTTGTAGGAACTTCCAAAGAATAGGAAAGGGTCTTTATCCATTATCTGATTTTTTTGATAAGGCTGTACCTCTGATTAAAATGCCCAGTTGCTGAAGTAATGTCAAATTACTTCAAATTAGTAATGAAGTAATGTCAAATTACAAATGCATTGAGGCACTTGTGCTTGCACATCTTTGACAAATGTATCTAATGAGTTGAATGAGCACCATTCTCTGATCCACTCAACAGACAACATCCAGGAGCTGGAAGTCTTCTTGAGATTCAATGCCATTTTTCCAGTGCCCCATTTCCCTCCCCAAACAGTGAATCCAAAAGTCAATAAAAAGTGTATGAAGGTCCTTCCTTGGAACTCAAGGAAGGGCTCCTTTGAGGGACTTTTATCTGAATGAGGAACAGGGATGGTCTCAATAGGAACAGAAGAGGCTTCTAAAGGGCAGGAGAGGTGGACTGTATGAGGAATGTGATCATCCTTTAGCCCCAAAGGAGAATTATGCCTGGTTCTACATTAATTGTGTGGTATAACAAAATTACCTGCAGGATGTACATGCTCACAGGAATGTGCATTTGTAGATAGCACCTCTCCCTAATGTCTTGTGAAAAATATTTGGAATACTTTTTTCGCGTTTTATTCCCCAACAGAAGAGTTCAGTTTCTGTCTCTTTTCTAGAAAGCTTTTGAAATGCTTGTTCTTGCTGAGTCTATTCTGGGTTTAGAAAGCTGCATCACTGTGTGATTCAGAGCAGGGACTCAAACAAGCTTCTTCCCAGTCTATTGTTGTCAATAGCATGTGATCAACATTCCCTTTGCCCTACTCCATCCTCCCTAAGTCCAATAATTCCTTAGACAAAAATAACTCCTCCTCAGGGAAGGAGGGGGGAAAGCAGTCACATGAGTTGGCACTTTTTGCACTGTAAAACGTCCTATTGGAAAAATTCCTGAGCAGCTCCCCCTACAGATGTACGTGCATGGATAGGGTTTATTTCATTGTATCATTATTGACATTGACAGAGAATTTCTTATCTCTAGCTATTAAAGATCAGACAGACATCAACAAGATTTCTCTTCAAGACACGCTAGCACATGATGAAATGAGCTTGCACCTTGAGAGTTCATTAAAGGTGCTGTTCTAAGAAAGATATGTAGCCGGGATTTTGCCAGCTAATAAATGACCCTGGATTTCTTACTCATTGTCTGTTACATTTGGAATTGCTGCATAAATTGTGAGGACCTGTTTTCATAAGATTTAAGCATGTGCACTCTTGTTTTCTATTTGCAGTAGACAATATCTCCAGGTCATACTGTACTGTGGGATCTCATGGTCTCAGTACTCTTTGAGATCGATGTAATCTTTTATCTTTTTCATCATCATGATCTGCAGTAGCAAACACTGGATGTGCCGACCCTGGGTTTTCACAAATCAAAGGATATGGCATTGGGGAAGGAGAGTTTTAAGTAAAAGCTACGGGATCAGACCCATTTTGGTTCATATGCCTGTAAGTTGGTGTATTAGGGATGGATTTAAGTGGACATGGGAAGGACCATATGGTTATTCCCACACTCTGTGTCTCAGGGCAAGTGCAGTGCCTTGTTCCACTCTCTCTAACAATCTGAACCTGAATTTGCATAGTCTTCTAAACCAAAAGCAAACCAAACAAAATACTAACATTGAAAGAGGCATCCACACTTCCACTGCTCTAATATAAAGACTGCAAGTTCTACCTACAGCTCAGTCACATAATGATCAGGAAAATCCTCCAGTTTAATGACTAAATTAATTTTTCCTTCCTTGAACAAAATGCATAGTTATTAAAGCCAGAAGGTTCACTGGCAGTTTCTCCCAGCTTTCACTGCAAGCTGAAAATGGCATTCTCATCACCAGATTAATTAATATTCTTGATGCAAAGAGATAGAGGATAGATTTACATTCCACATGTTATTGAATAACTCCCACACGTGATATTGCTTTGGCACACTTTATGTTCCTGGAGTTAAAGTGCACATCAATAGCTCAATGCATCGATAACCTGAGTGTCAGAACAGCTATAAAACCAGATTCTCCTTGAATTTTGCAGTTTTAAACACACCAGTCTCCTGGAAAGGGGTCCTTGTTGATGCTATGAAAGTGGCACACAAATTAGAGGAGCTGAATGATATAATCTCGTATAAACCAGATTTTTGGGGAATGCTCTCAGTTTTTGTTTTATTTTTTTCGCTTAGTTTCATCTTGCTGAAGAGTTGCCTTGAGAAGGACTAAAAACTACACTTCACTTTAATTTTTCCATTTTTTGGAATTGGTTGGTGAACCAGTCACTTCCAAACTCAACTCAGGTCTTTATTGGGCTCAACTTGTCATCACAGTTTTTAAGGTGTATTATTAAATACTGTAATAGAAGGTTTTCAAAGAATAGGATAGAATAGTTCAGTTGAAAGTGACCTACAGTGGACATTGAACTACTGTTATTGTCCACTGTTTTAGTTCAAAGAGCTAGAAATAGTGCAATGACAACTACACAACCCCTCAGAGTGGTATTTTTTTCAATAAAGTGCTAAATGCTTTGGAGACCACAAAAAAGGTATAGAAAGGTATTTAGAGGTGCCAGATTTGTTGGGGTTGTGTCAAGGCATTACATACAACAGATGGGGAGGGATAAATGTGGTTTCAACATTGATTGCTTAATCTCAATAACAGCAATTTTATATTTACGGGTTTAAAGTTAATTATTTCCACTCTCTTTATTTTCTTATTTCCTTTCTAACTGGTTGATATTTTACTACTCAATAAGCTCACAAATAGGCTTCAAGGTTTTTCTGGAGAAAGAACAAAGACATGAATGTGCATCTACCTCTAGTTATGTGGTGATATCACACCAACAGAATCTCCATTCAAATTTTTGGAGCTAAATCCAGCAAAACTGGTGTGTCATCAGACTCAGCTCTGTGCTTAACCAGCCTGCTCTCCTGGTAAGATATGATCTAATATAATTTGAAAACAGATAACATCAGCTGGGAGGAAAGTTTGTGTCAATAAGCTTAGAAGGGGTTTTTGTTTGCCTAGTAGCACATCATTTTACTTGCTATTAGATTGGTAAAATCAAACAGACTATAGCATAAATTGTGGTTTTGTAACAAAAAAAAAAAATTAAAATATAATATTTTCCAAGTAGTGAACCTTTCAGTGTATTGATATCTCCTTTTTACATATGAGACACTGAAGAATGGAAAATATGGTTCGTTTTCAGAAAATTTCAGGCATACCCATGCATTTTTGACATCTGTAATTGAACTTTTCTTCTCTGTCCCCCTTTACAGCCAGGGAAGAAAAACAGGCACTTTCTAGGCATGATTCGTTTGACCTAATTGAGAAGAATCTTTGAGAATGTGATAAGTAGTTCTGGGCTTCCTGAGATATATCAGCCAGATTTCCCCTGACTGTGAAGAGAAACTGGATTGACTCGCACAGACATATGTGCCTCTGCTGTCAAAGTCTGTCTTTGGCCAGATGAATCCCACCCATTTTGAAAGACAATTCAGGAAGTCTGTGATGGAAGAGCATTTCTCCAGGGTGAGTATCATGGCCACCTCTCAGAAACCTGAAAAGCAGGTTTTGTCAAATGTCGTCCCTCTATATCTACCAGCCCTTATCCCAAGCTGTCCTACCTATCTTTCAGCCTTCAGCAGATGTGCTAAAAAAAATAAATGTGTGCTGGCCTGCTAACTTGCACTATTTGCTACCCAACCAAAGGGTGCTACACCACCCTGTTGAATGCTTAGATCAACAGAGCCCATTGCCAGAGTCCTTACGCTAAAAACTGAGGGCAAAAAGAGGGTAAAAAAACTTCCAGGTCAACTCAGATCCTTCCTCTACACACACTTAATCTCTGTTGGAATCATCCTTACTCACTGTTACGAATTCAGTCCACGGTGTGTATGAAGCAATGGACAAGGATGTCCAAGCTGTGGCCCTTGAGTCACAAGTGGCTCATCTATGACAGTGGTCACATTGTACTGGGACAGTGTCATGGCTGAGGGACAATTTGTGCATGGAGTAGGAGTTTAAAAGCTAGGCCAAATTCTTGGATAAGGGAGAAAGTCAGGCAGGGGTGCTAAAGCAGGATCAAACAGCCCGAATCCATCAGGCAACGTCACAAGTTTGACAGGAGCTGTGTCTCCCTTGCCTGTGAAACATGGCAGGAATTCCCTCCATCGTTGCCACCCCGTGCTCCCTACCTCTCTCCCCCCTCACAGAGATTTTGGAATGTGACCCACAGAACTGGGGAGGTAGGATGAGAACAGTATCCAAAGGACGTGGTTAATTGCTTACAATTAATATTGACAATTGCACAATCACATGTGAAAGAGTTACATTACACAATCTCTTACATAACACCTAATCTTAACCTAATTCTGCTCCACTGCATATGCCTTGTACTAAAATACTGTTGTCATTTAGGAGGAAGAATATCCTCATTCAAGTAAAATTTAAAAGTGGATGTTACAGCTCTTGAATTATTCAGGAAACTGATGAAAAAGCAACATTTCTGGTTTTACTGAGGTTTATTTTATTTAAGACATTTTTGCCATAATATCATTTGCTATCTTAACTCCTGGGAAACTGATGTAGATTATTAAATTGTGCCAGAAGTAATTTGAAATGGTTCTAAAAGGAGGCAAAAAATGAGCTCCTTAACAGAAAATGACAGTACATTTCCCCTTCCCTACTCTTTGATTTTCTTTTTCAGCAGGATATTCCCAATTGACTTGGAGGCATTTTATATTTCAACAGTCACTTTTCCCAATCTCAGCAACCCCAAGGGTTACCTTACCCCTGTTAAGGAATGTGCCTCAATTTTGAGTGTTTTCATGAGCCCCAAATTCTGCGTTCCTGAAATACAACTGAGTGTTTTAAAACTGAACATTTCAAAAAAAGACCTTCCCAGGTTGTTTACTAGTTATTGTTCTTATAATTATTTTTGAATGTAACCGTTATAATGCACCACTGCACACTTCTCATAAGCACTCATCCCTTAATATCTGGAACCACTTATCTGTTTCTAATGTGTATCATGCTTTCTAATAGAAACCAAGGTCTGCTCTGACTTCTAGTGACAATTTATTAACAAGAGCAGGTTATGAAGAAAAGAGGTAGACTCCTTAAGATATCACCCATATGTCTCACGAATGAGGGAGCTGTTGAAACAGGTTTGTCCACAGCCAGACTCAGCTGAACTTCTTTTGGAAAGTCAGTTTGTAACTGTGGCCTCTGAAGTTTTGTCCCATCTCCTGCAAAATGCAAAATGCAACCCAGAGGAATACTACAGTATCCTCCTGAAGGGTCCTGCAATATCCAGCTTCTGCTCCAGAGTTTAGAGGAGTGACCCAGGGATACACCGGGTTTCTGTAATCCAGGACACAGTAAGCAGTCCTTTCAATGTTCTTGTCATGGGACAATAATCATGAAGGCTTGGTATAACAGTCAAATTGTTTGTTAGGCTGGATGTTGATTGCTCTAATAAGTTAAACTTCTCTCTGGCTATCATTAGATATAATTCAGCCTGGAAGAGATAACAAGGTAGGTCTTTGTGGCTGGAGCATCCTCTTCCCTACAGTTATAGAAAGACAACACTGTCATCAGCTGAGGGTGGAAAATCTAAGGAAGTACTGAAGCAAATAGGACTCTGCCTTGGAAAAGAGTCTGCTGAAGATGATTATGAACTATACATTTAAGAATTGTACGTTCCCTTAACATGTGGAAAATATATTTTTCCATGTTGCTATAGAACTTAATGCCACAGGATGTAGTAAAGTGAAAAAAAAGAGAAATTAATCAAATTAGCAGATTAGTCTATTAAAGTTTTACCACACATTATTCTCCGAATAATTTCAGCTAACATGAGGTAGATTATCGATTATCAAAGGATTAATTATTCTTTTCCTCAAAACCCTCTATCATTCACTATTAAAACAGGATTCTGGGAAAGATTAATTTTGATCTGATCCTGGATATTGGGTTCATGTTCCTGTGCTTCAGAACTCTACCATCATCTGAGCAGATGTTGGCAAAAAGAGAGAGGTCTTACATACTGGAGAATAAAATCATAGAATCATAGAATGGTTTGGGTTGGAAGGGATCTTAAAGATCATCCAGTTCTAAGCCTCTGCCATGGACAGGGTCACCTTCCCCCAGACCAGGTTGCTCAGAGCCCCATCCAACCTGGCCTTGGACACTTCCAGGGATGGGGCATCCACAGCTTTTCTGGGTAACCTGTTCCAGTACCTCACCACCCTGACAGTAAAGAATTTATTCCTAATATCTAATGTTAACCTGCCCTTTTCAGTTTGACTCTCCTTCAAGGGAGAGTGCACCTCAAAAAGAAGACAACACCATTTTAGTGCCAGCCAATATTTGTCTTTCATTTAAAAAAGAGATGTGAGCCTGGAATGCTGAAATGGCTTTTACTGTGAAAAAGGAGTCTTATATGAAATGTGCTAAGTGTATACTGCTCAGCTTTTCTCAGCTGAGAGTGTGCTAAAGGACTACCAGGTCTTCAAAGTCCCGTGCTTGCCATCATCACCTTTTTCATACTTATGTGGCTGCAATTGTCATTCTCATAAACATCCAGAGACCCCCATACTCTCCTGAGACAAAATCTGAAGCAACAAGGACCCCTGCACCAATATTTTACCAGTAATAGATTCATCATTGCTTACAGGCTTGAGGGCTGAAAACTATACTGGACACTTCTTGGTTAAATGTGCATTCTGTGCCTTCTTTGAATACACATTTATTTAGTTTCATTCTGTGTGAATTTATGTCACTCAATTACAGGAGTAAAATAATCTTTGGTTAAAAAAAAAAGCATCGGGACAGCAGCTATTAAAAGACACACACACTATGTCTGTGCCTTGTAGATTTTTCTAACGTAAAGGCAAGCTTCAATTAGCTCAGCATGATATTCAAATCATGACTGTCATAATGAAAGAATGAATCATTTTCCATTTCAGGGAGAGGGTAACAAAAAGCTGCTATAATCAGTGACGTAAGTTTGACTTGTTGATATATTGAGAAGGACTTTCGTTTGAATTGTTTAGGTTTCAATCAGCTTTATTGCTTTATTAATCAGACCAAATCAACGTTATTATCCTGCTTTTTTAGTCACTGCATTTCTTATGGTACCTGCTGAGGGGGAGACCTGTGGGAAAGAGAAAAGTGATAACTACAATATTATTTTTCAGTCACAATGAGTCCTGAAATTATCCAAATCATATTGCCAACCCCTGGAAATCTGGATTCCCAATGCTTCAAGAAATTGTCACCCTGCTTCACTGTTGTGAATGACTACATGAGGACAGTTTACACTGTTTGGTAATAGAGTGATCATACACTGTTCCCTTTACACAAGCAGAGGAAAGTATGTTGTAACTCTGCCATTAAATCCAGTCTTTCCCTTGGTGAACAAAAAATATCCCTTTTCAGCATGCAGAAATGCTCCTCTTGCACTGAGGTGCTTCACCTGCCACTTGTGATTAATTTCCCATTCTGCCCAGTGTCTCACTGTGATTATTAATGATAATGCTTTGATTGATGACGGGTGTCTGCTAAATACTTTATTGCCAAGCATGCAATAACTCTCTTGTTCAAACAGATACATGGTGGAGGGGACCAGCCCAACATGCATGAGTCCATATTCTCTTGGGCAAGGGCTTGAATCCAGCTCATGCCATGCTCTTTACCTACCAGCAGATGATTTGGTGGTACCTTAGGAATGGGCTACAAATTCCTCACAACAAGCCGGAATGACAACTATAAAAGAGCTCGTCCTTAAAGTCAGCTTATGTGGTGAAGTCCATGGAATATCAGACCTGATAACCTTCCCTTCTCTCCTTAAAACACATCAGCATTGTTACCAGTGAACAGCTAACACATGTTAATTTTCCCACCACAAGGCACTGGTGGGACCAGACATTGCAATTTTATCTGGTGTTAACCAAGGCGAGGTCAGCCCTGGGCTGGAGGGAAGGGAGGGGAGAAAGCTTAAAGTGCTGACCTCATTTAACCACTTCGCAGAAAAAAAAACAACAGGTGTCTACTTTCCAATCAGATTTTACACTAAGATCATTATCACACATTAAGTATATCATTAGTAAAAAATAAAATGCACTTTAAAGGTTCCTATCCGAAAAGTAATCATTATCTTACTATTGCCTCTGCTTATCTCTGATGTTCATTACACTCAACTTTTATTTTTACAGAAGAGCCTAGAAGCCTTAACTGGGTCGAAGTTAGACATTGTACAACATGCACAGAGTAAACAATGTACCGTCCCCAAACAGTTTGCAATCTAGAAGGCAAGATGGAACAGGTGGGTGAAGTAAAAAAGCAGATGGGAGTGTAGAAATCATAATGATAGGATGTGTTAACACTTGTACAGTTCATAGATGAATCATCAAAATAGTTGAATTAGAGCAGTCTTTCCCTTTTGTCACATAAGACAAATATTAGAATTAACATTCAGTCTTGTTTGGAGTTTTATTCAGGCAAACAGTCTTGTACAGTTGAAAAGTAGATTGATTTCACTGAGGTCTAAGCCTGTCCAAGGAACCAAAAAATGAATATTTGTAATGGACAGGCAAGTCCAAAACCATATTTTCCCAACTGCCTAATTCATCTGCCTCCATACAAGGATTCTTACTGCTGATTAATTATTCTGCATTAATTTGGTGAAGAGCTATGCATTGATCCAAAGTGAGAACCTGAAGCTATGGTGAAAACCCAAGTCACAGCAAGTCTTAGAGGGGAGGGAATCCAACTGTCCATGGTTGCTGAGTATCAGACATACCTCAATGTCATTAACTACTGCTGCTGATTATCCAGACATAGAGGAGACCAATTCAGAGTCACCAGGAAACAGAGAAAAGGATCACGATGAATCCAGAGGGCTAAAAAACATGGGGAAACAGCAGGAAGAAGGTAAGGAAGCCTTGGCAGCTGAAGGACCTCTGAGAGTGAGGGGATATTGCAGAATTTTGAGAACGTGGAAGGAATCTGATAAGGGAATTGTGCTGGTGCCAAAATATGGCTCTGCAGAGAGATATCTGATCACATACAGGAAACACTTGGTGGTCTTACACCATCTTTTCTCAGCACATGGAAATAATCCCAGTGCCCTCACTTCCCCTCGCACTAAACAGTAAACATCACCTGGGTAGGAAGATCATGATGCCTGTACCTTTTGTAGGTTCTGAAGGGAAACAAATGCCTGAAAGCCAAAGCTGCCCTGTTTTTTTAACCCTGACTGCAGTGTGCCACTCACCACATCTTAGTGAAGCTAATCCCTTAATGTTGTAGAGTCTTTGTTGCCTAAAGTCTATGAATCAAGAGCTCAAAGGATCTAAAATAAATTTCACTTTGACACAGTTACAGGGTGAATACTCCAGCTCATGCCATGCCCAGGGTAAAATCAGTTAGTCATCAGCAGGTGGTTTTTGACACTTTGTGGTGTAGGAATAAAATCCGTTCCCATAAATAAAGACTAAGCTTCAGTGACTCCAGTTGCATTATCCATGAAGTAAAAACTGACGCTTGTTTCTGCATTTTGTGTTGTACAACTCGGAGTTCACAAACAATTCCTGACAAATAAACCTGTAAGAAATGCCTAAATTAAACCTTACCACATCCCAGATAAACAGCTGCAGTGAGAAATAGGGAAGAACTTGGGCTGGGATTAACATAACGTTCCCCTGGGACAATAGGATTCGCTGCAGCTCTGCAAAACAGAGAAATCCCCATCCTATCACCTCAACAAAACCCATTTAATTCACTGGGGCAGATGATGTCTCTGTCGGAATCAGATGTCCCATTTTTGGGTTTTCGTCTTTCACAGCAAACATGTCCAGTGTGAGAAAGCTGTAGGTTTGTGGGTATGCACATAACGAATGGCAGACAAATTAGGATTAAAAAATTAGTATACCAAAACTTCTGGTGTACCACAGATGCCTTTTAATAAACAGGTCTTTTATGAAGCTATGTGTTGCCATAGAAAGAAACTACATGTCATCACAATTCATAAATGCAGTGTTCAGAAATGGGTTGTAAGATTTGAGATAATTTTTGCATCTCAGAGGAAAATAAATTCTTTGAAACTAACCCACAACTTAGTCCTACCCTGATATTCATATTTTATCAACAATCTCACTTGACGCACATGTTTTTGCTTGGGATTTTGACAAAGATATTTATCATTTTTGCAGCAGGCTTTTTAGACCTTAGTGGGTTTAATCTCAGCTTGGCATCTTGTGCATTGAGCGCATCTTTCTGGTTTTGGGTCTGAATAATTACGTGTTTCAGAAGCAAAGCTCTAAACAGTGTGGATATTTTGGGGCCAAATGAAGTTGTATTAGTGATTAAATGTTAACATTAAGTAAAGTTTGCCTAGAGGGTTTTAGGGAAACAAGGCAAACTCTCACATTATACAATGAAACTACTGTCATTGTAGATATAATTGATAAGTTTTCACTGTCGCATTTCTTATTTCAAGGGTTAATTTCCAAGTATCTCAAAACAGTGAGGTAAAGCCTTGCAATGCCCCAAGGAGATACAACACACACTGGTTTCTCCTCAGAGTTGCCAAAAAAACTGCTTGGGTGTCACAGACAAGAAATACATGAGTAAAAAAATCATTGTATGGGTGGGCAAGAAAAGCTGAAAAATTGCCACTGTAAACTAAGGAAAAAGTAAAAACATGCATCATGACCTTATTACTAATTAAAATGGAAAAATTAATGTCACAATAACCTGTTAGGAACATTTAAGACTGCTCACTGGGAGAACCTGAAGGACTTTTTAGTCCCACATGAAAAATGATCAAGTGAAATGTGACTAATTGCTCTGTGGATATCTAAGACACGTTTTTCAGAGGGAACATAAGTGTCTGAGTTGGGCTGTGGTAACAATCCTGTGCTCTCTGGATAACAAATACTATGCCTGGGGAGGACGTGGTAACCCCACATGCTCCAAGTCACTCCCAGTGACTCTAGAGACATTTTTCCTGGGTCTTTCCTTTACATGTAGAGACATCAGGTTGCTGGGCTTTGCCTCAGAGATGTTCACATCTTAGAATCATAGGAATCATAGAATGGTTTGGGTTGGAAGAGACATTAAAGATCATCCAGTTCCAAATCCACTGCCATGGGCAGGGACATCTTCCACTAGACCAGGTTGTTGAAGCCCCATCTTGTTCTCCTTCTTTCCTGCATACTGAGATATTTCTTAGACATTTACTCCAGCTAAGAGTGCAAAAACCCATAACCCAAAGGCTGCTCCAGCTTCTCTGCTGCTGAGGACTGTGGTGATGGAAGGTACTGAGCACTAGGCAGGTGTCTCTGAGAGCCAGGGCTACCTCCATAATCAGGCTGAACACAAGTAACAAGCAGGAACAACCTCCCCAGTTTGGTTCTTAAGGTATTAAACAGGATATTGAGAGTTGTTCTAAACACATCAGAGGAAAGTGTTCACATTTATTCAATATACTGAAAAATCTAACTAAAAACTAACAATGCAAAGCAAACCAAAAGCAGCTCTACCTTTGAAAGTGGAACATTCTGGCTGAAAACAGAAGAAAATGTATTTTTTATATTAAAACGACGGGTTTCCCTTTAAAGAAGGGATGTTTTCACATCCAACTTGTTTTGACAGAAAAATTTTAGCCAAGTTGTAACTTAGAAAATACTTTAGTTTACCGAGGCCTAAATCCTAAAAACAAAAAAGACAAAATCAGAAGGTTTTACTTTTTTCAGAGCATGGTCTCTCACCTCTCAACACTTTCATCAAAACTTTTGGATGAGCGCTAGCCTGGACAACCAATCCTCTTGGCCTTTCTGTACATCAAAATCATCACAGTGCCAAAAGTCACCCGAGGCAGGTCAGGGAGGGACAGTTGATAGGTGACAAGTACTCCCAAGGATCCCATCTCTCCCTTCCCTGTTGGATGGGACTGGGACAGGTAGGTTGGTGCGTCCTGGGACACCTAACACTCAGCAATCCTGGCTGAGTCTCATTTGCAGAGCTTAGCCAAAGCCCGTGCATCAGAGGACATATAAATAAAGGACCTGTTTTCAAGTGGAGGATTCCAACGTAAAGACTTTCCAAAATACAAGCATGGCTTCACTCTTTCAGTATATTTCTATGAAATATATATGGATGAAAGGAGTACCTGTTTAGTAGCTATTTGCTTTTAAATTATCAGAGGCTGTTTGTAGACAGGTTTATATTTGGCAAAGCAGCTTCCATATATCCTGGCTACATCAGGATTAAAACTCTCAGACATAAGCTTTGTCAAGGGCAGGGGACAGCATAAATGACTGTTGATTCATATTCTTTTAGGCCTGTAAAGTTATAACTATGTAATATGAACACAGGCTCTTTAGGGTAGTTTAGAGCCAACCTGGAACCCTTCCAGCCTGCATCGAAGGATTTAATGGCATAGTTTTTATTTTCTGCTTAGTGCAGTGTACCATTAATTGAAGGTAATTGTCAAGAGGAGACTGGCTTTCAAAAACTACATAGCTCTCGACTGTTCCAGTGCAGAATGGATGTCCTGAGTTTAGGATCACATTTCCCCTGTGCTCTACATTACATTTGTCTTGTCACACAATTGTGTGATTGTGTTCAACTAAATAGTTATTCCGTGCTATTACGGCATTTCAAAATGAGGACTCAAGTAACACTGCAGGGAAAGACAGAGAGAGAGGGAGAGCCAGGTTTGTGCTGGGATGAGGACTTGTCTGCTTGAACTAAACAAAACCCTGAAAGGTGTGACAGGTCTGAAGCATTTAATGGAACAGCTCGTTTGGTTTGCTGAAGAAGGAATCAGTTTGTGGGAGAATACATAAAAGGGAAGAATTTGCTTGTCTGCAAAGAGTTCCAGCAGTCACAGAATGTGTTTGTCTGGCAGTGTTTCTCTATTCCCAGAATGACATGTGAACATGAAATATTTTTCTGCACCCTCTGCTTATCTTTGCAGGAGTACAGGAGAAAATCATAGCGAGCTCCACTGTGTTCTCCAGGTCGGACAGTCAGAAGACCAGGGCCACAGGGCACTGTACAATATACACACAAATTTGGCCTGCTGACTTCAAAACTACTGCTGTGCATGAAGGAATTACCACCATTTACTTAACTGATATAATATTGCCTTTTATTATCTTTACTGCAGTAATCCCCTGGAATGTCAGATGGGATCCATGAACCACAACATGCCAGGCACAGCACAAACAAAGAGAAGAGCCCTTGGCCCAGTCTGGAGGCCATTTGTATCTCAGGGTGTAACTTGGCCCCAAACCTAGAACTTAATTAACATTGATTTTGATGAGGTATGAGAGAGAATGGAATCTGGTCCGTCCTTCCACAGCTGCACTGGCTTTGCAATGTGAAAAAGCAAGGAGAGCCAAAAGTGATTAAGAAATTATTTTTGAAACTGGAGTCAGCACATGTAACCACAGTTAGACAACAAGGATCAGCAGATCTGCAAGGTAAGGAGGTTTGAGTCTTACAAAGCTGCTTTAAAAGTAAAGTTCCCCTGTGAAAGTCCCTCCTGATTTTATCATCAAATTTATCAGCAGCATCAGCTGAGGAGTGTGATTAGCCATGGAGGAAGATCTGTACTCTTGTCTCTTTTTTCTTAGAAATCATTTATTTGGGTTTTGTAATAAGCATGTTGTTTCTCAGAGGCATTCTATGGATGATTATGAGGGTAGTCATTTGATTACAGATAGCATAAATGCACCTGTTTCTAGCAGAAATGACACATACCATAATTTAGCTAGAAAATATGGGTGATCCTCATTATAAATCTCACTGTGTGAGCTTCATTGGTGGTCTCTGCTTGTGCAGGAACAGGTGGCTGAATCCTGAACAGGATCAAAATGGAAATTCCAGTTGATGTTTTCAAACACTACCTAATTGAGTGCTCTTTATAAGTTCAAACATCTTGAACATATAGGGAAACAGTGTTTGTGAGTGTGTGTTTGCAACGTATATATATATATATATATATATATGTAATTAGCTTTCAAGGGACTCATATATAGATGTTGCACAGTCTGTAATTCATTAGTGAATAACCTCCCAAAGTTTCCAGCCCATTGATGATAGAAATAATACTTTACCTGGTGAGGGCTCTTGGGAATGGAAAAAAAGGTCTTTTATATGTTTTTGAAAGAAAGAAAAAATATCAAGTTATGCTGGGTGAAATATAAGGCTTCCCTGTGGTGGTTTTGTTGTTCCCTTCACTAGACTCATGATCTCAGTCTCATTACAAAAACATCTGAACTACTGTCCCAGGGTTTCCCAAAACCCATTACTGATCAAATATGGAGAGCCTATGCATGTAAAAAAAAGATTAAAGGCACATTTGCAATCACATATTCCTCCCAAACACAGGACAGTCATTAGTTTCAGAAGGGTTTCATCTGTGTTAGGTGTACTATTGGACTCAGTGGAGCAGAGTCTGAAACCTTTTTTCACATCCTAAAGCTACAGCTCTCAATCATTTCTACTTTTATTGAATCCTAATGGTCACATTCAAGCAGGAGGTACCAGTGCTCTCACCAGGCTTGAACATGCAGAGATGACTGTGGGACTAAACAGAGAGTTCAGTGGAGCTGCAAACAGCTCTGATCTCCTTAAAATCAATATGAAAGAAGATTTTTGTATGATTGTGTGTGCGCTGACGCACGTAGGAAGTGACATTTTGCTTCATATGTGCTTAATTGTCGCCTCCAATACATTTTCTAGACACATCCTGTACTGTTCTGAAAACACATGGATAAAATGGTAGCTTAAGAACCATTCTGACCACTTGCTGCCATGACTCTGAAGGGCTGTATGTGGCAACAGCTCACCTCTATAATAAATTATTTGACACAACTCCATAAATCTTGATTGAGAGATGTTGAACTGATTCTGGTATATCTTTTAACGAATTGCAGAAGCAAATCTCCATTTCTTTTGGTGCCCCCAAGCAAAACAAATGGTGCCAACCAGTAGCTTTTAGTAATGTTTAGAGCTGACTATCATTTGGGCTCTTTGGGTGATTAATCAGAGATATAGAAGTAGGTAAACACAGTGCTATTAGCTTGTCTTCTACTCTGATATAGACCAAGCTTTCCATAACCCAGTGGACATGGAACTCTTAAAAGTTCAGTGTTTGGGAATTTAAGTAATTGAGGGAAGTAATAGCTCTAATGCATTTTGCCACTTGCCATGTACTTTTGTAGAAAGCGTATTGACAGACTGGAAAAATCCTCAGACGAAAAAAGACGTAAGAATTTACACTGAGGAAGAAAAAAGGACAGAAGAGACAGGGGTTCTTTTGTAAGGATAATAGTCAGCATAAGCTTTTATTTCTATAATTAAAAGGAAAAAAAAAAGGAGGTAAAATCATTTAGCAGAATGTTGCAACTCCATTCTGACATGATTGTCTGCTGCGTTTATGAGTTTATAAAACATACAGGTTATGAAAATAGGAATTCTCTTGTATGTCTTTATAGAAGATTCATTTACTGTCTCTGAAGAAACTGCAATTTATTCATAGATTATGTAGTTCATTTATAGAATGTTTCCCTGTTTGTAACCTATCAGCCTCTTTCTCTGAAGTGCAATAATGCACATTTAAATGTGAAAAGAACCAGTTAAAATCAATGGAGCGGAATCAGAAAAGATGTCAGTAAATGTACTGAAATTAGAAACAGAGAAGATGCATGTTTATTACTTTTGCTTGAAAGAAATATACATGTATGTATGTATAGATGAATAAACATTTCTTTAATTATTTTTTTTTAAATTGAAAGAAAGTGAAGACATCTAGAGATTTGTGCAGATATTCTAGTTTTGCTGAGGTTTCCTTTCAAGACACCACTTCGAAAGTTGAAGCATGGACAGAACATCTTCCTTCCTCTTGGTGTCTGCGTGATCAGCCCCTGGAAGACCCCTGGATTAGCCCTTTGAAGAACTGGGCTGTATCCTCAACTCTATTCCTTTGTGACCATGGAGCAGTGTCTTCAAACATCACCAATTACATGATAAACTTTACATGTACTCTCTGATTAGACTCTAAACTTCTTTGACTGTGTGTGCCCATCAAGCAGAATTCAGCTTTAGTGGACTGTTGTCTGGGGCCTCTGGATACTGACTGAATTCCAACAGTGCTGTACTGAAATGAGGAGAGCAAAAAAAGTCCTTCATCCTCCCTCAGAACCTGAATCTCACTAACTCCACATTATTTTCTGTGCCCTATATAAACATTTGAAAAAGACAACTTTTCTTTTGACATCTGCTGCAGTATATTACTAAGCAAGTCTAATTATCACATGCTGACAAGCTGATGTGATTTAAACCAAAAATGAAACTAAAATGAAAAGGAATTGGAACAGAAGAGAAAATAGTGGAATAAAACTAGTATAATGCTATAAATTGTATGGAAATAAATTACCCTTCAGAAATTAATGGTGATCGTACTGTCTAGGTCAAAGACTGTAGTAAATTATTCTCATACTTTAGCATTTTTCTACTTGTAGCCAAACATTCCCAATATGGTTGGTAGTGGGAATACATGAAAAACAGTTTCAAATGCATTGCTGAATTTGACTGAATTTAATGAAGTGTGAGGAAGCTGTAACAATGGAAAAACTGACTCAACAATGAACAAAATCAACAAGACAGGCAAAAATAAATAAATATCTAGATGTAGGGTTTCCATTCACTTCATTCTCAGAAAAGATGGAACATCTGTACTAAAATAAAATTCTCTGAATTTTGATGTGAGGTCTAAGGTAGGGCTAATCCATACTCCATTGGAGCAAGTGGGAACTTTTCAATTGTTTTCTATAGTTTTTGGATGGAGACAGACGTTCGGGTGTGAATACAGGATGAAGTATCGGTAAGGCAAAATTTTTGGTGCCCAAGAAAAGAATTGACAAAATGGAAAGGTTAGTAGCTAAGAAAGAGTATAGCTGGCCAAAAAAGGTTGCATCTTGTTATGAAAAATATAATGAAAAAGGTCCCTAGAGAGATTTTCAAGCAGCTTTAAAAAAACAGTTATTAAATCTGTGGAGAATTTGCAATGAAATATATCTTTAAAAAAGAAAATAAAAAGCATCTGGTATATTTCTGAAATTACAGCTCTACTTGAAGAAAAATGGTTATGAATCAGGGTCTGTTCTCAACTTAATGTGAATATATGACTCCCATTGGTGGTAAAAGGAACTTCACATGCATTCCAGAAGGAAATCAATGGCTATTCCAGCTATGAAATATGAAATGGCCCTTCTGATTTCATGCAACAGGAACAAAAACATGGAAAAAAAATGTGTCTTTCTAATATCATTGGCTCAAAAATATCTTAGTAGATTTGAAGTAAAATTTTCTGAGTTATTAATAATGATTTAGTAGAGTACCTGAAGTGTGTATTTCTGTGTAAGAAAAAAGTACACTGGGAGAAAGAATTGAGTAGTATAATAACATCTCTTTGCATGGGAAAAACTCATCAGTTTTTCTTCATTTACCACAACTGTTGTTAAAAATATAATTGGAAGTGTCACTTCCCGCCTCTGGAAGTGTTCAAGGCTAGGTTGGATGAGGCTCTGAGCAACCTGGTCCAGTGGAAGGTGTCCCTGCCCATGGCAGGGGGGTGAGAACTGGATGATCTTTAAGGTTCCTTCCAACCCAAACCATTCTACGATTCTATGATTCTAAAAATTATTATTTCCATTAGTGGACATAAATATGAATTTAACATTCCAAATCCCACATGAAGCTATCACTTACAAGTAACTAGACATCAAAAAGTAGAATAAGGAAAGAGTGATTCAGTAAAATAGGCCAAGGGTGGTGTCCACAAAGAGTTGCACGTTCAAGACACAGGAGAAAGTATTAATGACATTATTCTTTGTTACAGTGCATTGACAATTTAATCTCATCTTGTGTGTAGCAGTACAACCTTTAGTAAGACTACTAAAATCAATGGATTTATGTTGGAGTGAGAGTGCAATTGGATTTATCCTCTACAAATGAGCTGCTTGCCTTCCCCCATTTTATGAGTATAAAACAACACTCTGCTAAAAAATACTTTTCAAAAATGTTTATGAAAATTTCATCTGAATCCAAACCAAAACCCCAAAATATTTGTTTCTCAACACTACTTTTCATTTTTTTCTCTTAAAAATGACACAAATCTGTTTTGTAGTTTTGTCTGTTTTGTCTGTTTTGTAGTTCATTTTTCTATTCCAATGTTACTGTGGGGAGAAAATTCAATGCATGAAAGCAAGAGCTTGTTGAGTATTATCAAAACATGTCCTACTCTTTCAAGGACTAATCTAAGCTACTATCCAACAAAATATCTTTTTGGATCTTTCTCACACTCTTCTTTTTTTTCTTTTGACAGAGACTGTTCTTCCAGCCGCAGCTGTGTCTCAAACCTAACAGAAAAGTCTTTCCCCAACTGTTCATCATCTCTGCTGGGAATTCAAAACGATGGCAAAAACCATTTCAAAAGGGAAACTGCATGGAGACTTGCTGCTTGAGAACAAGAAAAGATGATCACTCATAAAACACAGGTAGGAAATGAAACAGGAAAGCTATCAGATCCAGACTTCCTCCGTGAATAGAGGTTACCAAAACAAGCACTCCAAAATAAAAAAGGAAATCATTGACATTTGGTCAATCGGGACTGAACTGGCTGGAGCTGTTCCGGACAGAGGCTGAACTGCTGTGACTCAGACAACCAGGCAGGAAAGTTGCCAAGGGCCAAATGCCAGCAAAAACATGTGAAATGTGTTACTCCACTCAGTTTAAAGAGACTTCCCAGCTTCCCTTCCCTTGACTGCTCCCCTTTTCTTGGTGAAACCGGACTTGGGCATTGGCAGAGCTGTTCAGATGGCTCCTACTGAAGATCTGAATTTTCCCTCCTACCTGACTGTCCCTTCCCATCCTACCAGACTTACTCCTTTCTAAAAAACACTTTTTAGATATCCCATCTGCTTTCCACCATGGCCACGTGGAGAAAATGTTGCCTTATCCCCCCTTCTCAACTCCATCACACAGCAGTTCTGGTGTTTCTAAGACTCCTTTGTGGAACAGATGAGTCAAAAGGGCAGTAAGAGGCCAGACCAGAGTGATGGTTTCACCTGAAGACATTAACACCCACAAGGACAATTGTCATCACTTCATCTAAATTCTATCTGATGCTGTCTATGGAATTTCAACAGTGATAAGTTCACTGAGTCCCTTGAATTGTCCTGAAACTCAAGGGTATTTTTCACAATAGCATTTAACCCAGATTTTAAAAGTGCAAAGGTCTGAGACTCTACTCCTCTTGATAAGCTGCAAAAATGATTAATTACTCACAGGTTAAAAAAAATTAAATCTCTACACACACCCTCACATGGCTTATAGGAAGAATTTTGGAGTTCAGAAATTCATCTGAGTCATTCCTGTATAACTCCCTTAGTCCTAAGAAACATTTGTGGATTATTTTAAATCTTTATGTTGCAGAGTCCAGCTTTTATGTCATTCTTAAATTCCTTCTCAAAAGCGTTAATATTTTGATGAGGTAGAGTTTAAGTTCTGAGTCGTGTGACTACAGTTTTATATAATCAACACTGGGCACTGGCAGACCAATTACATTCCCACTTTTTTACCACACAGCTTTTTTAAATTATAGTATTATTAACATCTTGGTAACTGTACATTAATACAATAAACTAATGTAATGGTTGTAATGCTCCTACACCAGTTATCATAAAGGAGTTATGACTGATCCAGAGTCTCAGAAAATAAAAAATAAAAAAAATAATAATAAAAAATAAATAAAAACCCCACAGAAATATGAAGTAAAATGAATTTTGATACATACACTGTGCAGTATCAACAAATCTGGAGCTGGAACACTTCACTCAAACTGATTCAGATGTGAAAGCATGCACACCAGAGTTAGAAGGTATAAGTGCTTGATAAAAAGAGAACACTTTTAATCTTCTCTGTAACTATGATTTTAACATAGTCATTGACTAACATTTTCTTATATATGTATTTAAGATCCTAATCCTTAAATGTGGAATTCAATCAGAGAAGGGAACCAGGCATGTGTTGCTATTCCTGGTGTGTGCTGTGCATTAGCTTATTCAACATAAAGGGAATATACAAGTTTGAGATAGATAGATACATAGATACACAAACAGATAAAAAGTGGATTCTCATTTGCAGAATTCCTCAAATAGGTGCATTATTTAGTTTTTTACTTTTATCTATTCAGATATATATCTTCAGGAGGGAAAAAATGCCTAGGAATTCATTTCCTTTGAGAGTTTAACTCTCAAAATTTATCCAAGGAGCTGAAATTTGCCAAAAGGTTCAGAGGTTACTGTGGGCATCTCACAGATACAAAGTGAAGGCTCACAGAGTCCTCATGTTCTTACAAAATCAGGCTTAAAAGGTTACATTTGTAAATCTTTTTACAGAGCTGACTCAAACGTGGATTGAGCAGAGATCAAGGAAAATTTCATGACCCAGATAGCAGCTCCAGCTTTTGAGGTTGCTGTAAAAGATGGACACGACTATGGAACTTTTTCTCTTTCTTTACCATTGGGATCTGACCATACTTTCTTTCTGTCCATGGCAGCACTGGACTTTGTAGGGTTTTTTCCCCGGATCAGATCTCTAAGATGTTGTATTACATGGATGGCGACATATCTGCCACACTCCTCAACCTCAAATCACCTCAGCATCAGTCAAGCTTCAAGTGACCTCTGGAGATCTCCAGTTAAATCTCCTGCTTTCAAGGTAGACCAGGTTGCTCAGACCTTTGTCCAATAAAGTTTTCTTTAAATCCTTAAGAATTTAGGAAGGTCCCACTGCCTCTGTGGGCAAACTGTTTCAGCTCTTAGCCACTTCCATAGTGAACACAGGCCCTGTGTTTAAAAGTCTTGTCTTGCAACGTCAGTGCTGCCTCTGGACTATTTTTAGTACACGCTTGGCAAGTGTCTGGGTTCTTTCCATACCATCCTTTAGGCAGTGGGAGATGGTTCTACCAAGCCTCTCCTTCTCTTAAAGATGCTTTTTTCTCTTCCTCCCCAGTTGTGCAACAACCCACGTGTAAAGCTACAAAATGGAAATGCATAGCAAACACATCACATCATTTCAGAGGCTTGTCTGACCATGTTCGAGGCAATCATGTGGTGCACTGATCCTTTGACAGAGGCCATACATCAAGCTATACATGGGGAGTGCCCTTTCTAATGGGATTCCTCCCAGTGAAGGATCCCCCTTCGTGCTGTTGAACCCATTTTTGCAGCCAAGAGTCAAGCAGAGCTAACCCTTTGCCCTCATTCCCCATGACCAGATCATGAGAAAATACAGTATACAAACAAAATCACTCTCCCTTAATGCAACTTGTGTCATGATAGGGATCTATGTGACTCTGAAGGGGTGTAGGTATAAACATGTAAAATTTAGGCACCTGAGTGAGCTGGTCACTTTGAGCTCTGTCATATCAACAGAGGGAGAGAGAAGCATGTGCAGAGGATGATTCAGCTCACTGAAAAACAGTCATCTGAGTTGGCCACATAATTTCCTGAGGGCCTAATGAGATTAAAACACGTACAAACTTTTGGATGTTCAAAATATTTGTGAGATTCTCTTCATATGACTATATTATCTGCGTCACCAGGACATTCAAGAATTCTTGAGTCAGAAGGACTGATTTCTGTACATCATCAGAAAGTCAGCTTTGACATTGGCTGATCTGTTGGTCAAAAGACCAACAGCAACTTCTCCCAGCTCTTTGTACATTTCCTGCAAACTATTTGCAGCATGTCCTTTTTAAGCCAGATTTTATCTCTCACAAAACTGCTACATTATTGATCAGGACTGAATTTTTGATGTGGAATGAATGGTTAAAAAAATAAATAGTTAAGTAACATGTCAAAAAAGTCCAACTGTGATTCAGCATTAGCAAGAAATAAACATTTCCATGAAAATAATTAAGTAAAATAAGAAGTATTTGAAGCAAATTTAAGGTTAAATGATTTTTACATAGCTAAGCTCTGTGAATAATCAAAATTTGCTGAAAAAACCTGTCTTTTCTTCCTACAACTGGAAACAGAAAGATACTTTTAAAAAATAGGGTGGTTCTGAAAAGATACTGAGATGGGCTCTGAAGAACTGGAATCTTTGAATATTTTTTTAAAAACCTCTGAAACTTGAAGATTTTGCCTCAACCTGAATCCCTGAGCCTTTTGAGGTTCATCATTCAGTAAAGTTCCTAGAGGTGACTCTGTCCTGTTCACTAGTCCTTGGAGACATGAGCCCAGGATCTCCTTGGAACAACAAGCATCATATTATGGTGTGGGAGAAAAGAGCTGAAACTACTCAAAGAGCTGCATCACCCACTGCTAAACTCAGAACTGTGCAAAGCAAGTTCATAAATCAGGAGGTGACAGTAATTTTTTAACAGTGTATATAATCAGACATGAGTAAGACCCCAGTGTATTTTACAGGCATGATGCTGCAGAGTGATATGGATAACCTGGTGGCACACCTGTAACCTCCAGGTCTGAAAGACAGAACTGTTTGCACTTCATCATTCCAGGAAGAAAAAAAATACCCAGACCTCCTGCCACAACACACCCTAAATGGAGCCTTACTGTCCCAAGGGAAAAAAAAAACATAACATACAAAGTATACCTTGTCAATCTCCTTCTCAGTGATTATGTACTTCCATGGTATGTGCAGGATTTATAGAGCAATTACATCCATTGTGACTTTGTAATTACAGTATTAGGAGGTCACAGACAAAGAAACTTTGCCAACTCTATTGATTTTTAAGGCTAGCCCAAACAGGATATGGATTTGCACTGGACTTACAACTTTTCAATATGTACATAAAGTGCTGTGTGCTCAGGAGATGAGCACTGGTAGGGGTTGTTCATGCCAGCTATGAGCCAGAGTCTGATTTCTAGGGCTCGTTCAACATAAATCTGCATGATCACCCTGGAAAAAGAGTGTCTTTGTGGAAATAAGAGATTGGAGGAAATAGTTAAAAGTCATTTAACAACTAAAATCAAATTTCCTGACTACCAGCATGGTTTGGATTGGATTTATAGCCCTCAACCATTTACTTTTTGAACTATCCATTCTACAGCAAAAATTCTACCCTGGACAATGAGGTAACATAAAAGCTGATCGATTTTTTTAAACTCTACAGTGCGTTTTCACTAGAGAAGAAAACCTAAGAAAGAAAGAGTTTTTATCAAGTAAGTGACAAAATTGCTTGAGTTATTGAACTGAATAAGGTTGAACTGATCTTACTTAAGTAGATAAGAGCTGTGTTCACAGAGCATGGTGGATCCCTACCACTATTTGCGAGAATAATGGGAAACCTCAGCCATTCCACAGAGACTATATCCCTCAGGATAAATTTAGGCACAAAGCTTCTTGCCAGTTGGTGTACCAGCATAATTGAGTTTCTGAAAAATGTAAAAAAATATTTTTTAAAAAATAGGGGGAGGTTTTTTTTGTTGTTTGGTTGTTTTGTCGTTTGTTTGGGTTTTTTTCCAGGGTATTAAATCAAAACTAAAGGGTTTTTTTTTTAAAAAAAAAACAACAAAGGAAAATGTTTTTTAAAAAATCAGGGGCTTCACAATGCTTTCTACTGATTCTGATATTATGCATTCTAGATTTCTTTCAAGCATGAAAAGTTTCTTCCACATGCTTTCTTTAATAATTACGCAGAAAATATAGGAAAAAAATGGACTCTCTGGAAAGAGTTTCCCATGGAAAATATTGAAATGTAGTGCTCTATTAATGTAGTGATAGAACAAGGGGGAATGGCTTTAAACTGGCAGAGGGCAGGTTTAGATCAGATATTAGGAAGAAATTCTTTACTGTGAGGGTGGTGAGGCACTGGCACAGGTCTCCCAGAGAAGCTGTGGAAGCCTCATCCCTGGAAGTGTTCGAGGTCAGGCTGAATAAGACTTTGAGCAACCTGGTCTAGCAGAAAGTGTCCCTGCCCATGGCAGGGGGTTTGGAATGAGATGATCTTTAAGGTCCCTTCACGACTAACCTGAACTATTCTATGATTCTATGATGATATTTCTATATCTAATACTAAGCACAATTCATTTTTTCAATTGAACAAAAATTTGGCAAACTGTAGGTGGCACCATTGAACATTTTGGTACAACTGACTGCATTTTTCACTGAAAAAAAGTGTTTTTGCCAAAAACTTAGACACTCCAAAGTGTTCAAAAATATCAATGTTAAAATAACATAATGTCCCAACTGCTACAGAGAAACTTTTAACAGCCCTTTGAACAAATACCCTTCACAATATGCTTATGAAAAATATTTTGGATTTTTTGGATTGGTGAAACTAGGATCAATCTCTCTTTAGTCTTCTATTGGCTTCCCATTCTGGCACATTCTAGGCAGATCTGAAAATTATGTCTGCCTAAAATCCAACCCAACCTGTCCCATACAGATGAATTTTGATATTGTTTCAAAAAGATAAATTATTTTCAAGGAACAGAAATATCACAAAAACAATAAATGAAATTTGCCTCTTTAAGACAGCAGAATGTGGGATAAAACCTTTAACTGACACTGTGGACAAGACTGTCCTTTGCACCAGGGTTACTGAGCACTGCTCTGTGTAACATAATGGGGACATTAAATAAGGGTAAGTGTAATTAATACATAACATTAGTAAGAGTCAATTTTCATTCTCTTCTTGAAGCCGACTGGCATTATCATTATTTTATTTTTTAATTTCCTGCAGATATCGCCTTCTTTAGTCGCCTTCTCACACGACTGAGATAAGCTGTTGCACGTCTCGATTTGAAAGCAAGAGGAATGGTAATTAAGTAATTTGAAAATGAAAAGAGCTTAATCAAAGGAGCTTGTATGGTATGAAACTGCACAGAACCTCCATCTACCTTTGAGGAACACTCTCCTTCAAAATCTCGTCTGGCAAAACAACGACATCCTGATCCTGGTTTCATTTATTTCAAGAGCAAAGCCTCCACTGATATGTCTGACATGACACCTCAAAATATCGTTATTTTAAGGGGTGAAAATCAGTTTTAATGCATTATTTAGGGCTGGGAATGCCAAAGAAGCTCAAGTCACTCCGAATCCACAGTGTGAATTTGATCTACGGGGGTGCCCAGGTATACCACGTTGCACACTGAGTTGGTCACACCACTGACATGATCTTCACCCCCTGGTCCCACCAGTTTTCAATCATCTTTTGCATAGCTTTTTTTCCCACCCTGTGGCCCAGTCTGATCTGCTCCAGCCCCATCTGTGAATACCCAGTGGTTCATTTTGGGGCAAGAAACACAGAATATGTTGAGTTGGAAGGGACCCACGAGGATTGAGTCCAACTTTAGCCCTACACAGGACCACCCAAAAGAGTCATAACATGTGACTGAGAGTGCTGTGAAGCCAATAAGTGTGTGAGATCTCCTGGGACTCTGTGATCAAAGGAGATATGTTAGAAGGATTGTTTCCCTGATGCAGCCAATGCCATAATTTCCCTCTACTACCCAAGCTCAATCCTCCGTGTTTATGGTTGATGCTGGAGCTCATATCCAGACAAATGAGAAATCTGAAGCAATCTAAGAGAAGTAACTATTTACCAAGGATGTCAAGGTGCTGTATCTATTCATGAAACAGGTAAAATGTTCAATAAAGAGTAGTCCAAAAAAGCAGACACAGGTAGAACTTGTTTTTCTTCTTGTGACATTTCCCTTTCTTTCCTGGGGCAGAAGGAACACCTTGAAACAACCCATGGGAAGAGAACGCACGAATTATATCAGTCTGATTGTGTAATAATTAGACAGGTCTAATCAAGGATCAGAGAAGCTGTGGCTGCCCCATCCCGGGAAGTGTTTAAGCCCACGTTGGACAGGGCTCTGAGCAACCTGGTCTAGTGAAAAGTGTCCCTGCCCATGGCACGGAGATTGGAACAAGATGAGCTTTAAGGTCCCTTCCAACCCCAAACATTCTATGATTCTGTGATCATAATTACAAAGGCTTCAGTGACACTCTGGGACACAGTAGTAACAGCATTCAAAAAAAAACACAAAAACAATGGGGGGAAACTGGATTCTGGTTCTAACACCCCAGGGTTTGCTCATCCCATAGGTTATCCCACAACTCGTGAAACGATAAATAACACTGAAGACTTTCCTTTTACTTGAACATCGTGACACTTGGGCTACAGACACACAGAATTATAGAGTCCTCATAGCATGAACCCTCAACTCTTGCCTCCCCAGCAAAAAAAAAAACGTTGTTTTGTTTCAGTTCTTACATAACCTGATGGTTGGTGATTTGGCATTGCCCGTGGACAAAAGATGATGGATGTCTGAGGACCCTTTACATAAAGAAAAAAATGACATTTGTGTTTTCCACACCCTGGACAAGCAACCCTGTATACATAAGGCCTAGCTAAAGGAGAAAAGAACCAGGTCATGTGTTTCTTCTCCAACTAATATACATGTGTACATGTGTATAGTGAGATACAGATTGTCATGGCTATTTTTCTGTACAGATTATGGTAATGATTAAATGAGCATGAATAAGGACATCTGAAAATGATAACAAGTAGGGGAAATTCCATCCTATTTTGTGTCTCTATCTTTTCTGTGAACATTACTTTGTTATCTGCAATATTCAAGTCTTTTGAATAGGTGCTATTAATTTAATATGCATTTATTCTTTCTGATCTTTCTTTAATTTTAAATTAAGTGAAGTCAATGATCAAAGAAAGGCCAGAATAATAACCCTGTAGGATGATATTTTTTTTTTATGTCTTTTCTTTTGGTCACAGAAAGCAATGAGAAGTAGCACTGTCTGTTTTTTTCTGGGCCAGTTCTGCAATATGTACCTAGGTGACAATGTGGCCTGCAGTAACACCAAAGTACATGGGAGTCACCCAAATAAACAACTGCCAAGTAGAGCAAAGGCCTAAACACCCTTATTTACCTTTTGTGTTTCAGCAGTTGCTAAGAGCCACAAGCTTATTGCTCTAAGACATTAAACTTGGAGCAGAGAGACTATTCCTGTATAACTTAATCTCCTTATGAGTGAAAGGCATATACTCACACACCCAAACTTTCTTCAACAGAATATTGAATTATCCTCTTTAAAAAACTTAGCCAAGATTGCAACCGTCCCTGAGCTACTAAAGTTCTTTGTCATTCTGCAGAAACCAAAGTCATGTCTGTGAGAGAATCAATAGTCAAATATTACTCAGGAAGAAGTAGGTTGAGAACTGACCAATTCATTTCTTATAAGGCACAGCTAAAATAAATTATTTTCAGACAGACCCCTCTAGTACATCTGCAGTTTTGTCCAGAGTGATAAGCTCTGCAGAGAGGATACAGTTTTTGTTAGACTTACCAGTATGGTTGGGAAGCAAAAATGACAAAAAAACCCCAAACTGTGAGACACAACAGAGCTTCATCTGGCCAAGGGTTTGTGCATCATGTATTTAATCCTTTTCTCCTCAGTTAATTTCATCATCTCTTTCTTAAAAACTTTCCTGACATCCATAGGCAGCATTGGTCAGTAATTCAATGGGCCATAAGATGCTCAATTGCAGGACACAACTCAAGGTGCCTTCTGTGTTCAGGAGTTAAGCTCTGCACTATGAAGATGTGAGGTTGGAAATTTTTTGGAAGTTTGTCCTCTTCTTGACTTGCCATTCCCACAGCAGTTAAAGAGACTAAATAGAAAACTCTAAGGCTTTGTTTCTGTGGGCTAGAACAGCTGTGGAGGCCAAAGGAACTCCTTATCCAGCCTGGACATTTTGGGGGGAAATGTCATAGTGGATAGCACAACTTTTGACCGTGTCCAGTTCCAGTTTTCCTATATTGTTATGCAGAGTGAAAAAAGGAAATTTTGTTGAATTCCTTGTCAGATTTAATGACTAAAAGAAATCTTTAGTATGAAAAACTCAGTTTCTGTTTAAAAAAAAAAATCATTTCTGGGCAACCTTTGCTCTTTGCCTTACACCTGCTGTGGTCAGAATTAGTTGTCTTTACATTGGACCAGTCAAATCTGCATTAGAATTCAGCCCATGTCTCCTCCTGCCTCTGGTAGTACCTCTACCTTTATCAACAGGTGTTTGTTTTTTTTTTTAATTCATAATGTCTGAAATAATGACAAAAACGGGTGGGGGGTCTATTTGTTATTTTTTCTAAGAAGCCTTTTTTTTTTACCTTTCTGACACTGAAGGTGTAGGTTTGGTGCTTTGGAGTGTGTCATACGGATTGTTGGTAGGGCTTCAGAGAAAAATGTCTTTTCTGTTAAAGAACTCGGAAGGTGGAGAAAGACCTCTTCATGTGGCCTCCTCTTCTTCCACCACACACCATACAAGAAAAGCCCAGGGAGTGATATATCAGCAGAACTGAACCCAGGTCTGTGTCACACTTCGAGTATTGTTGCATTTTTCATCTGAGACCACTTAGAAGTTTAGCAGAAAACTGAATTTTCTAACAATTCAGCAGAATTACTTCGATATTGAACAATGGGCAGAACTTAAGTGCTACTAGATTTAGAGACATATAAGTCAGTTATTTCACTCCTCACTGAAATGTGTCTATTTCTGGGGTGGATTTTGGGAGTTGTCATTCCACTGGTACACAATAGGTTAAGATGGGAGACACAGGTTGCTGTTCACAGCCACTGGAAAGGATGACCTGGGCAAGTACAAATTCAGGCATGAATTTCTGTTCCTGGAAAACATTATTACCATATCGAAAATGTTGTTGTTCAAATCCCACAGAGTGTACAGATAAACATCACATCTTGATATCAGTGGAAATTAACCCCAGTATCAACAATAAGAGTAATTATTTGTGGAGAGAATCACCTCACCTAAATTTAGTTATCTACAAGTCAGGCATCTAATCTAAGCTACCCACCTAGGCTGCCTCTGGTATGAACAGACAGAAAGAGGCAGTGGGAGGGAAGGAGACTAGTTCTATCCCAAGATATATGTCCTGAGATAGGTAGACTGAATCACCTTCCAGAGGTGCTTATCTTTCTTTATTGACTACAGAAGGAACACAGATAATTAGCCATGACTAGACACCTAATTTTTAGGCAGCTAGACACCTAAACTTCAGCAGGATGAATCAGAGCCCAGTGATTACCGCTAAGTAAACTTCCTCCTTCCCATTCATCAGTGAGAGAATGTCTGATGCCTGAAACATAAAGCTTGGGTGGTTTCCAAAATCATCCTTTTCCTTCTCATTTAGAAATTTTTAATTCTTTTGTGTACTGCTTTACCTCATTATGAGAATATTCAGGTAGTGGTTTCCCTTATGCAGTTTGCTGCCATTAGACTGTACACAAACTGCTATTTTTATTGGAATACTTACAGCAACGTGCTTTCAGAAATGAAAATGACAACACATGATAAATATATATTTTAAAACATCATAATGGTATCATTTGTATTTTATTTGCTTTCCTTCAAAATCTGGTGTAATTTTATGTACAGCTTCTATTTCCCACAGGATTTAAAAAAATACATCTTTTTAAGAAGATCTGTGCCTACAAATAAATCCCGTTTCATTTTATTGCAGTGTTTGATATAATTTGTATAAGTAACAGCCTAATAAAAGATAGGGGAGCAAACTTCAAGCCACATCATCTGTTTTTTTCCCTTCAGTAGAGATATAAAATTATATTTGTTCTGGTTCTTTTTGTGTGGTTCATCAGATTAGGAAATTTTTTTAGACCTCCTACTTCGGGCTTGCAACAATAAGATCCTTCCTATGCCAATAAGTGAAGCTTAGAGAAGTTCTGATGCGCTTATAGGCAACGTGAAAAATATAGGCTGGAAAGGCATCTTCATTTATTTAAGCACATACTTAGTACAAGATTAAAGTTATTTGCTTACATGCTGTCCTTAATATGGATAGGCTTAAAGGCATTTCCATGTATTTTCCTGAATGGGAAACACATTCTCAGATGTGCAATGAATTTTCATTATTGTTTATTTGATGTTAAGTTTGTGAATGTTACATGTGCTAACGCACACAAATAGAGGGAGACCCTGGTAAGTAAAGTTCACAGGCTGCAACGTAGGGGCCAATGGGTTTGAATAACAGATGAATAAAAAAATCATACCTTTGGGCTGAAAGTTCCATGCAAAATTTTGTCTGCATTTCAAATGTAATTTGAAACGCGTAGTTGTTACTCTGGATTTTGGCACATTTTGTCTCATTCCTGGCTATACTCAGAAAAATAGACATTTAGGTACAGTCAGGTGCATTTTTCAGTACCAAAATTTCTCTTAAGATTCACTAGGTGACATAGAAAGACATGTGCTTCCACAGGTCTAGACTAATCTTTTCCAAGTCTTGTGAGAGGAAGTGGTGTTTTCTTTAAGGAAATCTGGATGAATTAAGAGACTCAAGCAGCAATATAGGGCTTGCACTGTGTGTGTTGGCTGCTCGACCACAGGTGGTGAGGAGTCAATTAGGAATTTTACCACTAGCCAATATCCTAAAAATCATTGAACACTTTGGAGCTCTTGTAAAGGTGGACATTGGGATCCCTGGGCCAAATCACAAAGGGAGACATTAATGGATTATCATATTTGAAATTATCACAGGCCTCAGGGAGTGAGTTTCTGTCTTGCCAGCTTTGAGAACAGTGAAACCAAACTGTGAAATCACTATGATAAAACAGTCTGAAGTTTCTGTAACAGATAGGTGGGTATTATTTTCTCTTTCTGAAAAACCTGAAACCTTTATTTTAGGAAAATAAAAAGAAAGCTAACAAAAAACTGTGGTTTTGTGGTTAAGTGACTGAATTCAGACTAGGCAATGCTGGATTCTGGTCACAACTTTACTTTGCTATGAGTCTGGGAAAGCCTTTCTCTTTTCAAACCCACAGCAATATTTAGGTGCACATCTGGAGCTAACCAAACCAAAGACCATAGAATCATAGAATGATTTGGGTTGAAAGGAAGCTTAAAGATCATTTAGTTTCAAACCCCCTGCCATGGGCAGAGACACTTTCCACCAGACCAGGTTGCTCCAAGCCCCATCCAAACTGGCCTTTAAAAGATCCCCTAGGTAATCCCAGTTAATGAACTCAATTGAGAGTATCTACATCTGCAGGACCAAAACCTTAAGTTCTCTCTGTGACCCTTACAGATGTATAAATTTAAGTCTAATAATCGTCCTTCATTTTCTGTCTCTATTTGCATTCTATATTTAAATAAAACCTGTGAAGCAGCCCTTCGGTTCTGCTTGGAATAATTTGAAATGAAGATTTCAGTATCGAGGAAATTGGTTTAAAAAGGATGTGAGACGGGAGCATTTGAAGAAATAATGACATAAATGATACAACTCTGGAGAAAAGAGAGCTAAAATAGGGCCTTGCTTAAGGTTGAGAAGGGAAGAAATGTGATATAGAATCTTGGAATGGTTAGGATTGAAAAGGACCTTAAAGATCACTAGTTCTAACCTCACTTTATCTGCTAATGTAAAGAAAGGTGGGTGAAGAAGGTAATCTGTTCACCTCTGTGCTTGTCACCACGACAAGGAAGGATGGGTTGCACTGGACGACCCTCCCAATGTCCCCTCCAGCCCTATTGTCTGTATTTTCTAAGACTGCAAATTTTCTTTGGACACAGGATGTTGTCACAGCTGGTCCTGAGCTCCCTACACACCTCCAGGATGGAAAACCTGAGCGTAAACAAGTGCCTTTGTGCCGCGGTAGCTTTTGGCCAGAGTTTATAAGAAGCCATCCATCAAAGAGCAAGAATGCTTACAAGTTTAGAGTTGAGAAAGTGCAACAGCAAGCTTCTGGGGGGATTTCACGATACTGATTTCTTGGTTTGAAGCAAAATATATTTACAAGAGCATCTGCTGGTGTGAGTCTCTTAAATGTGGCATATACTCCGTGTTACTGCTTCATCATCATGTATAATTGGCAATAAACCTATTTAGAATTCAAGATGCATAAAACTGAAAGTCTTTGAAGGGAATAGCTGCTGAGATTATATTTATTGTGCTTTCCCACAATATTTTTCTATGCATAATGTGATAAACCTCCAAGGTGGTTGTAGGCAAAGCTAAAATATTCACAAGTATGCAGTTATTATGAATTTAGACAGGTTGTAAGACATTTTGATATCAAACTCTTAATGAATGGCAGTAAACATATTCTACATTACTTTATTAAAATGCCTATTAAAACATACACATCCACAGAATGATCACTGGATGTGTTTACTTGGAAGCAAAAAGCCCATGAAGAAAACAGCATGGAAATAAATTTTCTTTTCCTGCACTGCTATGATAAGAATTAAGGCATGCATTTAAAGTTCATATTATTTTCAGTGTGTTCACAGCACATTCAGATAATCAGATATTCAAAGGAGGATTCCCAGTCAGTTCCAAAATGCCACAACTCAGTAAATCGAGTTGTGTAAATGATAGTTGCATATCCAACAATGTTCTTTGAGATTCCAAAAATCCTGCTACACTTCAAAACAACAACCAAAAACCCAAACAACAAATAACCAACAAATACATTCTGGTTAACTTGATGCCTTTCAAATAAAATTTTTCCATTTTTTTACTATTTTGTTAAGTTTTTATTGACAAAAATTTAAAACTAAAAAGTCATGTTGTGATAGAATACGGGGAATTTTTTTTTACCTTTTTAAAAATTCTAGACTGTACAGTCTGAAGGGTGGAAAAAATTCAAATTGTGAGTTGAAAACATATGGAAATTTATTCCTTCCAAGTAAAATTTCTGTTTTCTTCACAAAGTCCTGATCAACACTCATGGCAAACATAAAAATATAAGTCTCCTGTAATTTCATACCGTGGTATTAATCTGGAGAAATTGCAACTTCCTAAGGGTGCTGAATATGCTACATTTTTTGTGGGCAGTGGACAGCAACTGTCCTCCTGACAGAAATACCTCCATGTTGCCCTCATGTGAGACGTCCCCACCCCAGTGTGAAATAAGTGTCTACTAGACCAGCAGAAAGAAAAGAGCTATTGTGCCACAAATTCACACAAAACATGGCTTCAAGGTGAGGCGTGCGCTGGATCAGCACATGGTGCCCTGGGATTGGAGAGCTGGGAGAGGAGTAGGGAAAGGCACTGTGACACAGTTAATTCCTCCCTTAGGATAGACTGAGTAAAAGTTAATGCCTGGAGCATTTGCCTGCTAACAGAATGAGAGAAATGATCTTTAAATGTTGGTATCTTCCTGATATATGCAGATTCTGTAGTTTTTTACTGGTGTGGTCTGGGTGTAAGAGGCTTTGTAGGTTCACAAGAATAGTCAACTGCTGGATACTGAGGGTCATAACATGGGATCTCTGCATATATCATAAATACACTGGGAAAAATCCTGGGCACAACAATAACCAGCACTCATGATTTTCTTCTTTTTGGCAATGCAACTATCTTGCTCTTCCTAGAAGAAAGGGGAATGGCTTAAACTGAAAGAGGGTGGGTATAGATTGAATATTAGGAGGAAATTCCTCCCTGTGAGGATGGCAAGGCACTGGAACAGGTTGCCCAAAGAAGCTGTGGATACTCCATCCCTGGAAATGTTCAAGGCCAGGTTGGATGGGGCTCTGAGCAACCTGGTATAATGGAAGGTGTCCCTGCCTATGGCAGGGGGTTGGAACAAGATGAGCTTTGAAGTCCCTTCCTGTCCAAACCATTCTACAATTCTATGATTCTTACCATTATCAGTCCTCGAGAGGAGCCAGATTGTTTTTATGTGTAAGCTGAGTACCAACATTTTGAATTAACAGTGAATTTTGAATTAACTGAAAAAACGGTTGGTTTGCAAAGTGAGGACCTGTACTGATCTTTCCTTTGCCCCGAACCAGGAACTCCATGGAAATAACCAGTACCACTCTGAAAGAAAAATACTTTATATCTTGAGTTAGTTTACTATTCTTCTGTGCCATGATTACACAATAGCACATTCCCACCTGCCTGTTGGAAGTTTTTCTCTTTCAGAAATAATTTTTTGGAGAATGTAGAACAGCAACATACCCTAGAAACCTCCTATTTATACAGAACTGGTGTTGCTATAAGAACTGTTTATACAAATAAGTAACATACCCCACAGTGTAATATATATTCACTTGCCTAATGTACTTTTTGACATATGATGAGAAACTGCAAGCCTTAATCCCCAAGCCCAGGTTAAAATGACAGAGCAATGTACCATCCAAGTGAAAGGCTGTCATTGTTCTTGCTGGAAACAGACACACTTATTTCCATGTCTGGCAATAATATTGTTTTAAAGCAAACTGTGAAGAAATTATGCAAGCTGAATCAAAAGCTGGAATATGCATTTAAACATCCTATTAATAGGTTTGGAAGAGCATGTTTATTAAAAATTTTGCTTTACAAGGAACTGTTTTCCCTAAGAAAAATCTACTTGACATGTCTTTATTTACTGCCCAAGCTGTAATACAATGTTGTTTAACCTCACTTGTGTTACTGATAAATGCATTATGGGATGCCAGATGGACAAAGAATAGAGTAAGAATGGAGAAAGAAAGGGAAAATAAAGAAGCAACGATGTCATGTCACTCTTGTCTGACACACTGGGAGTTCAGCAGCCCCCCCTCCATGAGGGGTGTTTGTGTTCTCAGTGCATCATGAAAAAGGACATTATCAGGATGGGTTTGAAAGAAGAATATGTGCCAATATGATTCCAGGTGTTTCCCCCAAGCACAGACACAGACACAATGGTGCCACAGAAGAAACAAGGAGGAGCTGGAGGAGATGTGTTAGCAGTGAATGGAAAGAGATAAGCACATACCACTTGCATGGAGCCATGAGAAGCCACCACTTCATTGTGCTCCCTGTGCCCCCCTTGGGTGCTCCACACTTGTATGCAGAAGTCCCAAACCCTCCCAAGCTCCCCAAACCCCCAAACATCTACACAATAATGCTACAAAACCAGCAACTGCTTTTAAGAATTTCTCAGGGCAGCTCAAATCCCCCCTTCATACTTTTTTAAAGCCACCACAAAGGCCATTGTATCCTAGTGAATTTACATTAAAGCAGAATATTTTTTTATCCCCCAGGAATGGGGAAAAAGGGCAAACTCTTCCCAGTGTCCACATCAGTGACATATTTCCCCTTTTCTTTCTGCCCTTCCCCCCCGTCTCCAGCCCTGCTGCTCAAAGGAGAAAGTAACAGAGATATTTGAGATTATAAAGGGTTTTGGATGAGTGAACCTGGAGAGAGCAAAGCTCTTAGAAAAGAATTTAAAAGATCACAGTGGCATGCAGTCATGTTATATAAACATATTCTGAATGGTACCATCATACACCCAGCCCTGGCGCCACAATTGCATTAAGTGAAATTTTATACAGAAATTGTGAAAGTGCACCGGGGTTGGCTGATTATCTGCTCTTTCTGTTCCTTTTCAGACATGAAGCAAGAAGCCAAGGTGCTGGAGAAGAATGTGGACAGTGCCAAGAGGTTCCTGACCTAATCTAAGCAAAAGGTTTCCGTCTCTTCTTGGTTGATTTTGTTTTGGTTTGGTTTGATCCGTTTTTTTGGGGTTTTTTTCCGTCTTTCCCTCTCTCTTTTGGTTTCCTCCACAGGGTTCAAAGTTGTCAGTCCTGTCAGAAATTAACACATGGAACTGACTCTCACTGGGATTTAAAATTTTCAAACATCTAAGGAAAGAGAGGGAAGAAATTGGAATAAGGTTGTGACATAAGAACTATATGACAACTTCCTCAAGTGTCTAATTAATATTTCCCCTGTGTATCTTGACAGTTTTGAAATATGTGTGTGTGGGGAATTTACAACACTATTTAGGAATTGTTTATTCTTGGCAAAATAAGTTAATTAAAATGAGGCTCTGATTAAAATGAAAGGGTCTAGCTCATTTGAAATATTAATTTAGGCCTCGAGTTCTGCAATCTGCCTGCAAGGGTCTCCCTGCAAGATCAGGGCTGTGTTTGTGGAGCAGTAAAGAATTGTTGCAAGTAAAGCCAATTTTTTTTTTCACTTCTAATGCTGTCTGATCTCTTTCCCTTAACTAGACCAGGTCTGTTGACTTTCAGGGTAAACTGCAAAGCCTCACTATTACTTGCACTAAGGATGAGTGTATGGTTTGTGTTTCAAGAGGAAAGGGAGTTGGAAAAAATCTCTTGTATGGGATACGGGGTAGATTTGTTTGGAAGTTATCTTTCCTAGTAATGTTCTTACTTATCCCTGGTACTACCACCCTTAGGATGTCCCTCCAAAAAACTGTTACTGACAGACACTGCCCTGGCAATGAGAGAAGAGACAACCACTATCCAGCCACATATGAACTGGACTGAAACTTTTCAAATAAAGAATATTGATATAATTTCTACAACTTCTCCCTCTCCCCCAAAAAGAAATTGGTAAATTTACTTGACTAGATAAAATTTCCAGTCCCTGAGACATGTGTTGTTCTGAATTAAACCCTTTTCCTTGCTTCCTGCACACACATTAAAAAAAAAAAAAATAAAAGAAGGAAAAAGAAAATATGCCTCCCTTTATTTTCTTGATCAGCTCTGAGTGTAAATATTAACCTATGTGCTTCTCTGGTGCAGGAATTCAACACTGTGACAGAACACTTCCAAATTACAGAAGAACCCAACAGGTTCTATGTCAGGATTAATGTCAAGACCCTCCTTTTGTTTAAGGGTTCCAAAACACCTAGGGCTTGGGAAATCTCTTCACCCAAATTCCATAAGAGGCATTATAGATAAACAGCAGAAATTGTTTCTTCCTATGCATGAACTTAAAAACTTCACCTGCCGTGTCAAATAAGGCCTGTTTTACTGCAATATGAGCAAATATGTGGTATAAAATTCCATGCAAATCCTATTGTTATACTGGCTATACTGACACTAAACCAACTAGCAGAGAATCTCTGACTTTCCACTGGACAACCCCAGGTCATGCTGGCGGTGCAGCGCATTTCAGATCTCTGGAGAATGGCCCATTTTTTATATCCTCACCAAACAGTATCTGCTGCACTGCAGGTCCTGATGTGAAGGGAGATGCTTCCATTTGCTCTAGTGTTGTTGCTTGCCCCTTGCTCCCTCTGAGCCAGAGGAAGCTCAGGTATTAGGCTGTTTAAAATTACTACAATTTCTATTTGCCCCCTGACATGGAATACTCAGGTATAGACTTTAATTCGGGCTGTGAGAAGATGCCCCAGCACAGTAGGGAAATAGGTTTCCAGAATCAGGGCCTGGTGCACGTTAAAAACTGGTATTGCCAAAACGTTCATGAAATTAAACTATTTTGTCAAAGCAGTCATTGGGTTAAAACATATCTACAACAATGAGGGCTTACTGAAGCTGTTCTCCTCCCTTCCAGCCCTGAGTGTCCCATCAGAGCTTGAGTGAGGATGCCACAAGTGTCCTTGCTCTGATGTCACTTAAGAGTGGGAAGTCCATTGGGTGCCACAGCACAGAAACTGAGCAGGCGACAAACCAAGGTACCCCAGAGCTGTCTCCCTGTGTTTTACACCTTCACAGTTCCTCTGCTGCTCAGCTTCTCTCTCCTTACCACCACCACACCGCAAGCCAGGACAAATGTGTACCCTGACTCAGTGTCGCAAGGAATGATATTTTCTATCTGTCTCTAACCAGTAAGTACTTTGTCCTGATTCAAGATATCTTTATTTTTATTTTTTTGTTTGTTTTGTTTTGGGTTTTCCCCCCTCCCATGGAGTGGAAGACCCTCATAAGAAGGTGTGAAGACCACGCTCCTGCTCTTCTGAGAGTGTGCAGCCTGAACAGGAGGCCCCTTGTTTCCTTTTTAGGAGGGAGAGGGTCCCAGAGGGAATGGGATCCTCAGGATAGAGGCTTTCAAAGAAGAGCAGCCTGTAGGAAAGGTTTCAGTTCAAGAGCAAGACACACACGGATAAATTTCCATATGAAGTGTCTACAAGAGTGCATGGAATCTAGTCTGTTATCGTGGTCAGGAGATATCTCAGACTTATCTGCTCCCACCCTGACATTTACTGCATTTGAGGAGCTTTGGCATACTGAGACATAAATTAAAGATCCTGAGTGTGCCATATGTTCTGTTAAGTGTGGTTTATTTCTTACAGTGCTGACTTGGCAGATATGAGAAGGACATAGAAGACAAGCTCTTTTCTGTAGTAACAACTGGAGATCTGGTGGGATGCTTTGAGGCAACTCCAAGTGGCATTAGATACTTCTGTGTGGACAGCCAGATTAAACCCTTAACATGCTCAGGGGAGCCTAGAGAGGTAGCCACTTCTTCCCAAAATAGACACCATGATTTCGCTGATTGAATTGCTCCACAGACTCCGCTCAGTTATCCAGTTATCAACATCTACATCCTCAATATCTAGTAATCTCCATCAAAACACTGAAATGCTGATGTCTTCACCCCTGAGTGAATTCCAGTCCTGTATTTTAGTTGAGTTTATGCTTTGGGTCTCTATCAAGGCTGCAGTGCTGCCACTACATCAACAGGAGGTCACTGCTTAGGCCTGAAGTTGCACAGCATTTTCTTCAACAATTACCAGACATAGTCTGGGACTTAGCACAGGTCAGGGACTAGTCCCAATAAGCAATTTAGATGCAACAAGTCTGTTTTGAAGGGTGAGATTTATACACCATATGAGCCATGCTGTCTTCATCAGCCTCTAGCCACAGAAAGGTCCTGTAATGTGCTCCTACAGCCCTGATCTATGAATCACGTGGCTGAAGGTCAGCTAAACAGGATTTTCTGGGACTACAGTTTTAGATTTAGGTTCCAAAATCCCAGCTGATTTGTCTTCAACCCTTAGACCTTAACTAGAGTTGGAAAAAAAAAATCAGGTTTTGATAGTTTGAGAGTAACATTAAATGTCTAACAGAAAATATTTGCCTGATTCATTTCAGGGAACTTTACTTAAAAATTCCATTATGTCATTTAAAATTTCGGTAACTTCCTTCTGTCTAGACTCCTGTTAATGAGGGTGCTGGGGAAAATGGAGATCCCTGAGTCCACTGGAGCTTGCAGGGTCTCAGGCCAGAGAAGGTCATTTACACATAGGTTTATATGTGGATCTGATACCCAAACATCTGATTGGAAGGGAAAATTCCCCCTGAGCTTGCACAATTGGTCTTTCCAACTTCAAGTGAATTTCTAGGTAAAGTTAGGGCTGTATCTTCCTCCTCTTGGCAGCCCATATGCAGGCACTGAGCATGAGACAAGAAAGAGCAAAGTCCCTCTCCTGAGTCTAGCTAAGCTCACCTGCTTGGCCTCCATAAAATATGTATTCCCTTATCTATATTTCCCTTCTGAGAATGTTCATATTTATTTTCCTTATACAAAACCTCCCCACTCAGTCCATACTTGCACTCCAGCCCCATAGGTGTGGATCTTTCCTTCTATTACAGCGCAGGCATTTGGCAAAACAAGATAACAGCAGGGAGCTTTTTTACAACCGAAAGGCTAAAACTGAAAAGCCTATAAGTAGGAGTGTTTTTCTGATGGAAAGTGAGGCACCAGCTGCTTCTTGGGGCTAAAATCTTTCCCTGAACCAGTACCTCTGTGCTTGTATTATGTGGTTCCTCTCCTTATATCTCTTTTAATTTTCATTTACAAGAACATTGTTTTCTTAGAGTTGTCTCACATAGCAAAGAGGAAGGAAAGCATGAATAGACTATTGATGATTCTAGCTTCATATATAATGTATATGGCACTCTTATCTGTGGAAAATATTACCTTTATGGCAGAATATATTTAAGAGGTCAGAGCATTCCATTTGTTTTGGCAGGGGAGAGGATTCAGGATGACTGCCCACATCTAGTAACATCGTAAGAGTCAAGGTGCTCGAGTTGTGTTTTCTCCCCTTCCTGTGTTACCTTAAGAAGTCACAGGGCTCTTCTGTGCTTATATATGTCAAATATCTACATCCAGAGCTGCAGCATTGTATTCCTGCACTCACTCAGAGCAGCCTGTTTTCCTTCATGTAGGCCCACATTGATGCCTCTCTCTCTCTTCACCAGAGAGAAGAGAGCGGGAGTATTTACCAGCCTCATGGTGCAGCCATTTTATCTCAAGCTCTTGCTGCTTCTTCCAGCTTTCCCACCAACACTTTAACCTCCTACAGCTACCCTTACCATCTCATGGCTGCCTCTGCCCCTTCTCTTGCAGCCCCCAGAGCTGAGCCTCACTCAGAAGCGAAAGAGAACAGTGGAGAAGGTGCTGTGCTCACCTATCTAGGAGTTGTTCCTTCTGCCAACAAGAAGGGGTGAGGCAGTCTCATGGTGCAAGGCTATGGGGGAGATATTGGGATAATCCCCCCCATCCCCAGACTTGCCTGCCTCCCAGGACATCACTATGCTCCTTTGCTTAAATTCTGTCAAATCCTTTGAAATCAGAAGATGGAAGATAAGGCGGCCACACTGTTCTGGGTCTGTGTGAGTACAAAGGAATAGGATTCTGTTCACAGAAGCTGAGCAGACTTGTTGATATTTTTTCTTTTTCCCATTTAATGGGAATTTTTGCACTCCATGGAACAGAAGCTGTTTTGGTGGTGTGCTGAGAGCCAAACATCTCGAGAGAATACTCCTCAATACTGCAACTATTCCTGCTACCCCTATAAACGCACCCTAACAAAGGCAGGTAGATGTGAGAGGAGAAAAACCACTGCTTCCTTCTTTCCCCCTCATGTGCATTGTCATGAGAGTAACAAGTGAGACAAAAAGGAAGAGAAACTTTCAGAGATCCAACTGAGACTGGAGTCTGGCCGTGACAAGTAGAAGCAGTTCCTGAATGAAAAAGCAATCCGTAACCAGGCTTACAGCCTAATCCAGGAGCACCATCATGGAGGAAGGGAACTGAGGCAGGGATTTGTAGTATTACACTCTGCCTGGTCTGTTGGAGGCTATATCAGTCATTACCAAAATTAAGTATGAGTAACCTGAACCTCTGTTCAAACACAAGATCATGGCTGCTCTTAGTACTGACAGAAACACTTAGTTTGGCTGATAAAGGAAAATTATCCCTCTTCATTTCTCTTATGTGTTGAAATACAGTCCTTCAGCCCAGACCAGTATGGTTATTGACACTAAGCTGTTCAGGTTCCCAGAAGACACGAACTTTCAAGACAAAGTACTGGCATAGCTACACACAGATGAAGGATAAATTTGCCGTAGCTACTCACCTGATATGCAGGATATGCAATTTAGCAGGTTTGTGTACATCCTCAGCACCTTGATGATCTTCAGTAGGGTGCTCACTTTGAAATGCCTGAACGGAGGTGCACATATCCCACGTTATATCCCTCACAACAGGAGCTTTGATACTGGCAAAGGAAGGAGAGGGAAAGCACATGGCGGGAGCCGTTCAAGCTCCTTCTTCAAGAGAGAGTTTCTCAGGCCATTTTGCACAACGTGGAGTATTCCAAGGACAAAAGCAAAACAGCTCTTCAGAAGTTTGTTCATGAGCTGGAGATAAAAGTAATCCCTGCTAGGGATGGTTTAGCAGTATGCATGTATGGGGGAGGAATTTCAGAGGAAGGGAAATACCCCTCCACCCCATCCTGAGTTTTCAATAATACTTTGTAGTTCTGCCCACTTTTGAAGTCGCTTAAAAGAAATGGAAGTAGTTGGAATGTTTTTACACAAGAAATACTTCCTTTTGTATAATTAAAATTATTGTGGTTGGCTCCTAGAGCGAGAGGCTCATAAATTTGTTTCCAGTAGCAATCAGTATAGTTAATACCCATCCTATCAAACCGAGTTAACTCCTGTTCATTTTGGGCCTCATCCAGAACTCATTGATGTCATAGGAAAGAAACTATTGACTTAAATAGGCTTTGGAGTTGACCCTACAAGCTGAAAAGAATAGATAATGTGGTTATTTCTTCAACAAAGAAAAGGGATATCTAGTGAAAATAAATAGGTGATAGTCAAAATAAAATAATAATTTAAAAAAAAAAAAAAAAAGACAAAAAGACCCCATGATAAAGGGAGAGAGTGTTTTGTATAACCCAGAGTTGAGGCAGGGAGAAGCAGGGAACCTCATGGTTCAACAAGTGATCACATCAACTCTCAGAAATCAGGAGGAGACATAATGAGAAGAAGATAATTTTCCTTTCACATCTGATACCTCAAGATTCATGTACCTTTCTCTGAATGAAAACCTGACCAGTGATACAGGGTAAGTATCACACGGGATGAACTTAGGCTTTATATGTTCTGGCCAAACCTGTGATATCAGGCTTTGGAGATGTCCAGTCAAAAATAAAGATCAAAAAAGTTACCTTAGGCAAGGACCATGAAGGACAAACAGTCTTAGAGAAGGTTTAAAGAATCCAATGTTGGTTCTGGCTGTGTTGAATGAATTATCAAAAGCTATGAGGACCTCTGAAAGGAGTTCAGTACTCAGCAGGTTTCCCTTGAGAACAAGCATCTGTAATGCAAATTCTGTGCCCAAGCCTTGCAGCATGATTGCCAGATCCAAGCATTTGAGTCATGAATAAATCCCCCTTTCCCTCCCCTTCCAAATAAAGAAAATATAAGAAATAAAAAATTTGAAGTCTTTCTTTTTTTTATTGACCTCATGGTTTAAGGAATTACAGTGCTTCTGGCACTCTAAAAGCTCCTCTCTCCAGCTAGGAGTAGGACAAATTACTTTTTAAAACAACGATGGGGTACTCACTTGCCTACACACCTCCACTTATGTTCCCATTTGACTTATTTCCATACTCTTTCTTTGATTTCTTTCCTGCAACCTCTAGTGCCTATATTTTCCAAAACATCCTAGAGGTTTTTCTTCCCTACAGTGAAACCATTAGTAAAATACCTAATGAATTCAAGAGGGCCTTCTTATAGTTAAATCATTCTGGGAAGTCCTCTGCTCTGAACATTTCACCAACATTAGCAGTCATGAATTGGCTGTGGTTAGGATGCCACAGCACCCCTGTGGAGTTCTCCCATCCAAGGTCAGACAGTATTATTGGTTAGATGTCACTGTAATGTCATTCTCATCCCAGTTATGGCTGTAGTGATACTGTATAATATTGTGCACATGACACTGCATATTAATTTTGACATGTCACTCTGTGTTTGCTTTATTGTGTTCTTTTCCTATTTTTAGGTTGTCAGATTGGCCAAGATCATGTTTTACGTAATGGCTTTGTGTTCTGCAGATTTTAAATAGATCTAGAGAACCATGTCATTTAAATACAAAGTTTTAGTAACCCAAAAGATCAGCTTAAATCTTCAACGACAAAGAGCTGACATAAAAGTCTAGTCTTCCAAAATCTTTCATAAATCTATAAAATTCCTGTTAGGCAACCTGATAAGTCACTTGACATTTTCATACTTTGATATCTCCAATTCTGAAGTGAAGTAACCCTCTTATCTTTCTGAAGGTAACACGAGACTAATTTTTCTATTGACAGATCTTCCTGGGGACTTCTGCCAAAGCAAAGCTTTACTAAAACATTCCAATGAACATATGTCTAGAGGAAAAGCAACGTAGATACAAGAAAATAAGAGAAGACAATAAAGGGTCTAACCTCAGTTGACCATTGTAGATACACCATTTCCTTTCTGTGAGATTAAATCCTTAATTTGTGTTTACTGATCTGGGTCACAGGACAAGGGTGTTGAAAGGAAGATTACGGGTTTTGTTTCTGTGTGCATTTTTGAGACAGCAGTTTCTTACCTGTACATGTTCACATCCAAAGCAACTCCCTTTCCTATTGCCAGTTTAAAGGGTGATGCTTGGTTGATATATCTGAAGGAGGTAAATTACAACTACTTGAGAAACCAAATAGAAAGCTGTTTTAGCCATCACATTAAGGTTAAAAAAATAAATTATGATTTGGCTATATGGCTGTATAGATGCAAATGGAACAGTCCTGTTTACAAATATTACTGTGAAGGAAGTTTTCCTGTTCATTTTCACATGGGACAAGTCGTTTCATTCCTCCATTTAAAGGGGAGAGAAAAGGCCTCATCTACAAGCTGAGTTACAGGAAACAAAACCAGAAGTGAATGTATGTTCAAGTACTTTGAGAAAAAGTGTTGAATTTGTTCCAAAAATCCAGCACCATTACCGGAGGTGATACACCTCCCTAAAACTGTGTAAATCAATCCCTTGATCAGAAAAAGGGTCTGGTGCTGGAAAAATCTGTCAGGGTTCTTGAAATACTAACTTTTGAGCCACAGTATCCTGTACAGTCAGAAGCAGATATAACCCAGATAGAGAGAAGCTCAAAGAGCTTATACAGTGTTTTTCATATAAGAAAACTTTAGCTTGGAGGAAACATATTTTTGCAGCTAGAAAGTTTTCATACACACACAATATAACAATAATACCACCAAAACACTAACAAAACAAAACAAAACAAAAACAAACAAGCAGAAAACCCCCACGTTGTTTTATAACTGGTAAAATAGAAGAAATTTTTTTAAAAAAATCCCAATAAAATTCACATTTTTCTACCAAGACAATGATATTTGATCACTGATATTAACCCCATGTCTTACCATCCGGTCTCACCAGAAAGTAATGTCTTCCTAGTTTTATCAAGTAGTCTAGAAAGAAGCTGGATTTATCATTAAAGGGTAGTCTGGCACTGAAATATGTGATAAATTTCCTGTATTTACCATAAAATTAATTTCTATGTGGAATTAAGACACAAAATTATATTACCATTTCAACATTTCACTTTATTCTTTTCCAGAAAGATTTTGACACGATGCAAATACAGCAACTCAGTTGAGCCTATTTACCAAAAGACTGAAAAGCAATTTTAGCTCTGGTTATTCTGGCAAATTATTCACACTTGGGCTGACATGGCATTGTCTTAGTTCTCCTCTTAGATTAGGTGTATCTTTGTGATCTTTGTTTCTATTTACATAGAAGATCAAGTTGAGTTTTCCTATCTTCAACTGGAAAAATGTGAGTTATTTAAGAATGTTCAAGTGCAAAGTCTACACTTGAGCTAATCCTTGTGACTGAATCTCATTCAGACGTCTCACTCTGCAATAGGTGTCTCAAGTAGGTGGGAAGAACCATGCCAAATACTTCTGTTCTCCATGGATTACAAAGGAAATCGAGAGGTTAGTTCAGCTGCAGTCTTCTCAACGAGATGAACTGAATTTCAGTTTACTTGAATCATGTGGTCCACCAAGGAAAAGATGTGGGACATCATCAGGACCATTTTTCTTGTCCTAAAATAGCCAGCACAAATTTTCTTCTGAAGCTGCATACTTACCTCTCTTCATAGACTAGAAAGTGAGCTTTGATGCCTTACCTTTAGACAACTAAAGTGAGAGAAGGCAAACCCTACCTACAACATACAAAGCAAGAAGTCTGTGACTTCCGAAATGGACTTCTTTGCATTTACAGCAATGTAAATACTGAAAGCAATATAAACTCACTAACAGAAGATATTAATCTTTCAGGCCAAATATATTCTTCCAGCTTCTGATGATATTAATGTTTTTCTACACCAGGCCAGAAGATAAAATTTTGGACTGTATTTGCCAACTCGCATCCAGACAAGCCAGAGACCAATCAGTTCAAATCTCATCTTGTAATCACTATTTGAGATTTTGCTGTTCTGGAACACACAATTCTGTGTTTCTTTCAAAAAAACTGCATCAGAAATAGCAACAAATACAATATTACAGAAACCTAACCTAAGGCTTGTTCTAAGGTTACTCAAAGACACCCATTTCTTATCAACAAAATCGCTCAAAACCAAGATTAACACCAGATATTGTGACATTAACATCCGCATCTACCTCAACTCATATCACAACCCAAGTGTGAGAACACCCAAAAAAACTCAGCTCCAGAGCCAACTCCCTTCCAATGCCAGTGCACAGCTGACCACAAAAATTGTCAAAATTGCATCCTTGATTCCTCTCTGAGGCTGTTCTTGAACTTAACCACTTTATTTGCAGAAATAAGGAAAAACACACGTGTCCGAGCAAACAGTGGAAAGGTGAAAACCCACATTACCATCCTCTCTGCTCAGTGAGTTGAACAAGCAAATGGCAAAAGCTGCATATTTTTAGGGTGTCAGATGCCTACAGATGGCAATGTGGCCCCTTTAACCCTCCCTGAAGCTCGGCTCAGGTGCACACAGGGTAATGGGGGGAGATGCACATTGCCACTGCCAAAATATGACTCGAAACATACAAAACAAATGGCCTCTCAGAAACACCTTCAGGAAAAATCTTGCTTGACTGACAATTGAAGGAGTTTAAGAAGGGTAGGTTTCCTAAAATACATCAATTATAAAAAAGACAGTTAAATATAAAAGCCTGCTTCCTACAATAAATCACCTTCTCTTGTTCCTCCCTTGAACATTTCTGTTTGTAGGTACATTCATGCATTCATGAAAGGAATTCAAACCTTTTAGTACACACAGGAAAGACAGAAAAATTCCACTCCTTTTGTTAAGTTTAGTAAATGAGCAATTGAAAAACAAATCAGATTTGTCACCATGCTAAGATGTAGCATTCAAAAAAACATTGCGAAAGAACTTTAGGGTTTCAAAAGCCAGTCAGTGTTTTTAAAAGGCAGTTTTATACTATTTCCACAAGCCCAATCATTATTAAAAATGTTTTTCAAGATTTAGATACACAAAAGTACCGAGACACTGCCTGTGCAGCATTTCAGGTTGTAACTGCTAGGATGAGACACAGACTTTTTCCTTATGTTTATGGACAGATATCCACACGTTTTCAAGATTTCCAACTTGGACACTTTAAAAGGAAAGTAAGAAAAAGTATTTACGAGAGAAAGGGAAGGACACCCCTCTGCGCCTTCCACAACAGAGTAAACTCTTGTCAGACCACTTGTCCTGGACACGGGAGACCAGATTCACTGTTCCCCTCTGTATCCATATACACATCATTTAAAGGACTTTACTAGAAAGCTAATGGCATAATTGCTGATGGACTGATTGTTGGGGGGATGCTGATATACCCTTCCTTGGAAACTGTCCCTGCAGAAAAAAAAAAAAAAAAAAAAAACAAAAACCACACAAACAAACAAACAACAACAAAAACCCAAACAAACAAACAAACAAACAAAAACACACAAAACAAAAACAAAAACAAACAAAAAACCCCACAAAAAACCATAAGATTCATTAAGCAGCAAGATAAGGACATGATTTATGCCCTTATTTATATCCTAGTAATTATTCAGCTTGACTGTGATCAGAAAGTAGCCTAGATGCTGCCTAGTGCATATTCCAAGGGTGATTTCTGGTCATTTCATTTGTAACAGTCATTAGACAATATGGACAAAACAGTCTTCAGCCCAGGAACTGAGGTGTAGGACTCTTCCCAACCAACTGAGCTCTTAATCCCTAAAGAGGCATATTTTCCCTTAGGCTTTCTTCTCAGATGAATGGCAGATCACTTTTTAGACATGTATATATGGACACTACAGAGCACTTCAAACTCTCTAAAGAGATAAAGGAGAGATTTAAATTAGATATTAGGAATAAATTCTTCCCTGTGAAGGTGCTGAGGCCCTGGCACAGGTTGCCCAGAAAAGCTGTGGATGCCCCATCCCTGGAAGTGTTCAAGGCCAGGCTGGATGGGGCTTTGAGATGCCTGGTTTAGTAGAAGGTACCCCTGCCCATGGCAGGGGGGGATGGAATTAAATGATGTTTAAGGTCTCTTCCAAGTCAAACTATTCTGGGATTCAATGATTCTATGCTTAATACCTTTCTCAGTGAAATGGAAGCTCAGATTGTGCTCCAACAGTAACTGAACAAACATTCAGAAGTGCTCTAAGAACTGCATAACAGTGAAGGTGGACTCGTCCACTCAGCTAATGAAAGGGAACATGCTCATCCCACTGGGACTGTAGTCCAGGCACTGGGAAGTGAATAAACTCTCTTTCCTAAATCCCAGGTGAAACATGTTTACCTTTACTCATCTTCCACTACATCACCACTGGGGATACTTCCCCTCCTTTTTCAAGCAAGTCCTGATTTGGGGTCCTGACTAGATAGGACGATGATAAGTTAACCACCTTCAGGTTTAGAAATGTTAGAATTCAAAGCAAAAAATTAGTGTTTCACAATGTTTTAGTGAAGGCAACTGCCCAGATCCCATTCTGCGGCAGCTCTTCATACAATGTAGAATTTTTGTGTGACATATATTAGTCAAGCAAGTTAATGCAGTTCCCCAAAAGTCCTCAAGTATTTAAGTAGTAGGGGAACACAGGCTCCATATAAATATAATAAAGAGGACTATACTTAGGCTTGGATCTATTGGGATCTGTAGTAACAGAAATGGGCTGCTGTTGTGGAAACAGAGCAGCCTGGAGGCACTTTGTTTAAAGCTTTTATGTGATTGTGAATTATGATTTAGAGGACTAAATATAGATTCAGTTTCAGGACAGAGACAGGAGAAGTTGTTTCCAGCCAACGTAAAGCAGCAAGCATTCTGGAAAATGAGCTTCCGAAAGTTTTCCCTGCTGTTGTGGGTTGAGTTAGACTGATATGCGGTGGGAGAGGACATTGCATTTCTCCTGGAAAATGAGAAGCACATGGGAAATAAAATTGTCAGGGTTTTTGCTTGGAACTGAAAATTGTTGAAGGTTGAAGTCTTTAATGTAAGGGGGTTTATCAACAGAAGCAGAATCTGTGGTTTCCATCTGAGTAGCAGTGAGGTCTGCAAAAGGTACTTCCTGCTGATGAAATTATATAGCTAGAGATTTTGGTCCAGATTTTGTACTCAGGAAGCCCTTGAAAACTTGTTTGCTGCTGTCGAGCTGTGGGAATTAATAGATTTAAAATTAACTACTGACATATTTTTGAGGCAGTCCAAACTGTAACAGCAAGGATCCTAGTGCAAGTGGAATGGAGAAGTGTCACAGTGGGCAGGAGAACAGGCAGCAGCTCACAAAGCTGCCTTTTGCCTGGGCTGGAAGGCAATCTACATTCCAAGGTGGCCCAGCACTCTCTGTGCCATCATATCCTTCTCCCCCCCAGGGGATAGGTCACAGAGAGCAAGTCACTCTTGCTCTTGCCATTTTCCCACATCTCTCTTGATTTTCAGTGTCCACACCGGTGGGGTGTCTCTAAAGCATCCAATTATTAGATTCTGGTGACTAAAACACAAATCATTCCTTTTTGCAATGGTTTAGCAGCAACATCAAGTAATGGAGGAACTGCAGATCATACATTCTGCAAAGAAATATCCAAATGCCTACTTTTAGGGTTTTCTTTGCTAAGGTGATGAGTGTTATGTTGCTGTTGCTTAATGACCAAAACCCTACAAGTAATTTAACTTACATATAGGCAGCAATTGCCTCTTTTTCACTCACACAAGGAAGGGGAATATTTGAATACAATGCAAGGGAAAGTAAATAGAACTAAACCAGAAGTGCTAAAATAAAGGATGACCTTGAAGTAGGAGTTGTGGGAACAAAAGCAGTAAAAGCATTTAACACTGTCAGAATGATACAACAACATGAACATCAGCTGTGATGCTACAGTCTGTTGTGGACAATCATTCCCAGTGCCTGTCACCTCTATGGAGGTTGAAGTGTTTCACCTTCCTGTATGGATCTTTCAGAGGCCTCAGGACCAGCAATTAATATTGGGAAAGAGAAGATCTGACAGGGGAAAAAAGATCCACAGAAAGCCTGACTCCTGTGAACCAAAAAGCAGCTCCCCCTCCTCCATGGGTGGTATAAAAGCAGCATGAGAAACATGAACAAAACATTTTTGAAAATGTAATCCTACTGCTGGGTGGAATTTTTCAGTTCCTAAAATAGCCTGAGTTGCTACAAGTGCAGGTAGGAGTTTCTGCTTCCAGGAAATTGCTTTGCCTTTGTGAATAGCACAAATGTTTCTCCAACAAGCAAGTCTAGGAAGAAGTTGAATGCTCCTTTAGGGCATGTCCTGAGGAAATCAATGAAAGCATTGCTATTAACTGTTTTGGGAGCAGGATATGGCCCATAATCTGATTAACAGATGCTTTGAGTCTGTGTAGACTGAGTTTTCAAAGACATACACAGATAAAAGACTTTTACTTTCATGTCACACTTATCTTTCTTTGTTGTAGCGTAAAAGTCTGTAAAATGTTACCTTACTCCTAACTCATAATACAGCTGTTTTACTTATGCTCAAAATATTTCATCCTGCCAGGGCCATGATGGTGGATAATCTAATTATATAGTTAATTCCACACAAGCATTGTGGCCTTCAGGGAAATGACAATTTAGGACTAGATGTTTCACTTCAAGCATGGTTAAGTGCTGACAGAGAAGTGGAGCAGCACCATCTCTCCTGAGTAGCAAGAGTATCAGTCTGACACTTTCGCTGTTCTCTTGAGATTTAGGCAATCTGCTGAGAAGTGGAGGAGGTGGTTTATCTCTTTGGGCTGAAGACAGTGAAAACCTTGGTGGGGAGGTGGACAACCACTCTGTATTGGATTTCTGTGGCGAGGTTTTGGTAGAAGGAGACTGCAGGGGTGGCTTCTGTGAGAAGCTGCTGGAAACATCCTCCATGTCTGGCACAGCCAATGCCAGCCAGCTCCAGGATGGACCTGCCATTGGCCAAGGCTGAGCCAGTCAGGAATGGTGGTAATGTCTCTGTGATAATATTTAGGAAGAAAAAAATGTTATTACGCAGATGCAATTGAGGACAGAGAAGAGTAGGGTGAGAATGTGTGAAAGGAACATCTGCAGACACCAAGGTCAGTGCAGAAGGAGGGGCAGGAGGTGCTCCAGGCAACAGAGCTGAGGTTCCCCTGCAGCCCATGGTGCAGCCCATGGTCAGGCAGCTGTGCCTCTGCAGCCCAGGGAGGACCACGGGGGTGCAGAGACCCACCTGCAGCTCATGGAGGAGCCCCTGCTGGAGCAAGTGAATGCCTGAAAGAGGATGTAGCCCTGTGGGAGGCCCCTGCTGGAGCAGGGCCCTGGTAGGACTTGTGTCCCTTTGAGGACTCTCTGCTGGAGCAGGGGAAAGATTCCTCCCAGAGTAGAAACAGGAAAAACACGTGATCATAACTCCCACTCCCCATCTCCCTGCACCACTGTGGGGACAGAGGTAGAGCTCAGGAAGGAGGAAGGTTTGGGGACAAGGTGTTTATAGGATTTATTTTACTTCTCATTATCCTGCTCTCATTTTGTTAATAACAAATTCAATTAATATCCTCAAGTTTAATCTGTTTCGCCCACGACAATATTTGATGAGTGATTTCTCCTGGTCCTTATCTCAACTCATGAACCCTTCATTATATTTCTTCTCCCCGTCCAGTTGCAGAGGGGAGTGATAGGGTGGCTCTGGTCAGTTCTCTACAGATGCCAGTCCCTATCAAGTGAAAGTGCCTAGATACACTGGGTAGTTACAATATCACTTTAAAACATCGAAAATCCATCCATACTGATGAAGAAAGGGTCATCTTCCTTCAGTAAAGGTCCTTTCTCTCTCCCCTCCCCAGTCATCTTCTCTTAACGCTCTGTTGGCCATCTAACAACCCAAATCCAGCAGTGGATCTGGCAGAAGACAGTCTCTTTGTGCTTGAGTTGGTTACTCTGTGCTTAGCTACCTAAAATAAGTGGCTGAATTCTCTCTGCTGCAAAACTCAGATTCGTTTTGATCTTCACATTGATATGTTGAGACTTATCTAATGTGAGACTAATTTTTCTCCTCTTTTCCACCTTGCACATTAATTGAAATGGAGAAGGGAAGCTCCCTCTCAATTTCTTTACAAGCATTAGAACACCTTATGGTGGAAGTTTGGACTATATTTTGTTAGGAAAAAATTGAAATAAAATTAATCAAAGCTCTTGCTAAAAAAAAATAAATTCTTTTGCTGTATTTCCTCGTGTTTGACATAGAAACTGACACAGTGTATTAAATATTGAATTTATTTACAACTTCATTTTGTTATATTGAAACTTCATTTTTCTTTATGGAAGGTCCCATTTTGGTAAACAAAAAGAACATAAATGTCATGGTAAGAGCTGCCATCTTCCGAGATTTATTTTTTTTTTCTTAAAATTTTGGCATTTTTCAAAATATACTTGTAATTCAGAACATGTGATTTCATCATAATCTCTTATTCTTTCCAATCTTTCTCTTTTTTTCCTTTCTTTCCTGTTCTTCATCCTTCAACTCCTTAAATTATGCAAAAAAGCTTGAAAATCATAGTACCCTCAATGTCAAATCTCCACTAGAAAATATGAAACTTCCTTTTAGGTAATGCTCAGCAGACTGGATAGAGAACATTGTGTCATAAATATGCTCTTTTCATGGTGTTTCAGATGAATCAACAACTGAACCTTCTGGTAAATGTAATATACAAAAGGTATTTCAAATTTGATACATAATTAAGGGTATTTTTCTTTTAAGCTTCGTGTGCAAATATTGAAGGGCCAGGTTGAAAAGGCCAGCTATATGAGATCATATATACTGAGATCACAACTCTTCTCCCACAGACATTAGTTTGATGGAACAGGCACTTTCAGCTTCATAAAGTTTTGAACCACAGTTATTTCTTGCAAGGCCTTCTTAGCTCTGCTATCAACATTTTTTTTTTTTGCTTCTTGCTTCCACCCTCAACTACTGCTCTTTAAAAGCTCTTTTTCCTTCTATGGAAGATGCAGAATCCATGATGTGGAGAGAGGAACAAACTCTGATATCCCTTGTGTCTAGGACACCAGTTTCTTCCCAGTTGCCAACCAGACATGAAAAGGGCCCAACTTACCCATCAGTGAATTAAAAAGCCCTTTCCAAAGCATAAAAATGTCAGTCTCATTTTTTTAGAGCTGAACTTTTTCTCTCTATCAGATAAAATTCATTTTGCACAGATAAAATTCATTTTGCACCTTCTACCAAAACTGGACAGGTCTCAGACCTCAGCTCTTTCCTTGCAGCCTCTCTGAGCTTTTCTTCTCTCTCCTGACACTCATAGTCTCGTTCACAGTCCATCAGGTTTGGATCTCAGTCACAGTCTGTTCCACTACACCTAGAGATATGTGGGAAATGAAAAAAGTTATGCAACTTAGTGTGTGCCAGAAAGAAAAGTGAACTCTCAACCTGGAGGTTGACAAATTCCACTTACCCTGCATTTAACTCCTTTATGTTACTGTGATGTTGGAATAAGGGTTTCTTCTCTTCATTGGGAAGGTGGGTTGAGATTGTTCTAAGGTGAAGGTGAAACATGTCTTTTTTAAGAGGCTAACATGACCTTAAGTCATTTTGTTGACAGCTGGCACCTGTGCTAAGCCCTGAAAAACCCTTCCGGCAGATATTTTTCCCTCTATGCTTCCCAAAAAATCCACATACACTTCAAATAGCAACAGGGCCCACACCCTACAAGAGGAGCAGAAGAGGAAAAAGCCTCAAGTTGCAGGAGGGAAGGTTTAGATTGGATATTAGGCAAAATAACTTCAATGAGAGGGTGGTCAGGCTTTGGAACGGGCGGCCCAGGAAAGTGGTGGAGTCACCATTCCTGGTAAATGCTCAAAAAACATGCAGATGTGGAGCTTAGAGACATGGTTTACTTGGCAGTGCTGGGCTAATAGTTGGACTTGATGATCTTGGAGGTCTTTTCCGGTATAAATGATTCCATGATTCTGCAAAATGGCACAGAAAGGGTTGCTGCTGCTCCAAAATCAGTTGCAAACTACAAGAGATGCTTCCTTCACCATTTGAACACCTCCAGACCTTTCCCACGAGGAGCAGTAGAGGACATCAAGGCTTCACAAACATGTTTGGTGCCCGTGTCTGTTTCTAGTGTTTGGATTGTAGTCCATTGGGGTTGTTCCTCTCCAAACTCCTGTCCAGTTTCAAAACAAACATGAAGCATCCCACTATTTCCTGATGAATTATCTCATTTATCTTTGATTCCACTACAAGAGTGGGCAAAATGATCCCTATATCTTCTTTGTCTGATCACAGGTGCTTGGGTTTTTTAAAATCACTCAGTGTTGAGAGAACTTTGTTCCCTGTCAGAGAACAGTTCAATTGTCGGAGACAGTTCAATTGCATACAGCAGTGTGGAGACTGCTGCTGTGTGTGTGGGAATTGTATTCCCAAATCCTAAACTATCATCCTAAAATCTTCTCCCTAACACTAGAGGTCACTCAGCCTCACCTCACTTATTTTGCTTTAAGTTGTCTGGGCACTTAAGACACAGAACTGCTTTTCTCCTGGCAAGGCAGGGTAGAACCACACGGGCTTGTGTCTAGACAGCCTCACAGTCTGTGATGAGTTGCTCTTCTGCCTGGGTCTCATGGAGAGGCCAGACTGTCAGGCATCATCAGAGCATTCCTGGCATGAATCAACAGGCTCAAAAGCCCTGGAAGAAGCACTGCTGACTACTACTTTGTGACTGGCAGAGTTGCCTTGGCATTTATATCATAACCTCTAGGCTACTTCACTTGTCTAAGCATTGGAAAACTTAAGTGCTCATTTCCTAATTTAGCTTGTTGATACTTCCATCTCCTAGGAAATTTGTTAATAGTATCCAGGCTGTGAGATATTTGGCACAGAAATACTCTGCCCTTCCTTCTGATCTTAGGCAAGACCTGCAATAGCAAGGTCAAGCTGAAAGAAAAGTCATGATCTTAGTGCAGACTAAGATTGCTTGGGAGGAGCACGCTGGATCTTGTTCCAAGGTCTCTTTCCAATGTCACCTATGACATTTTGCACAGATGATCTGCTTGAGGACAGAAACAATCCAACATGCCTGAAGCAGCTATTAGGAGTCCCAATTATTTCTCAGAGTGCTGTAATTATGATGCTGGAAAATTGGGTTCTGCCTGATTTGTTCTCCGTTTCAGTTTCTCTGTCCAATACTTCAATTTTTTACCCTCTCCATTCCTCTGCATAGTCTAACCACGCTGCTTGTACAGGATAGGAGTTTACTGTCTCACAAGAAGTGATATATACAACAATTTGAATGACTTCAGGAAGGAAAACTTTTCTTTGTATAAGATGGTATGTATATCTAGCTTGAGCATCTTTAAACTTGAATTCTGCATCTGATCTAGTTTCCTCAAAGTCCATTGACAAACAATGGAGTTAACTGGTTTGTTTTTACAGCTACCTTGGGTTGTGAAAAATTATGCCCAAATACTTCCTTTATTTTCTCAGCTTCATAGTAAAGGCAGCAGAGGGAGACTGGTTCAGCTGTGGATGTGAACACTAAAGTGTGGTGGTGTGCATCTCACCTTTCACATTTTGTGGGACTTTATTTTATACCACTATTTGAGATGAACCAGGATGATCAATCCAGGTACCCCTGAACTGAGGAAAAACTGGATTCAACAAGAGATCAGACTCTAACCTGATGTAATTTCTAATCTTTAAACACATATTCTTGTTTCCTTCTAGAAAGTCTGGTCAATAGAAACCCCTCTTGCTGTTTCTGCCAGTAAGAGACTAAGGCATGATTATGATTGATGACTCTTTTCCCCAAAGAATTGGTATTGCATCTGCTGAACTCCTGCTCAGAGGAGGACAGAGCTCATAACAGGTTGAAAGCTTCTGAGCTGAACGCTGCCTCTTCAGGAATGCTGACACATGCTACACTAATTCACAAGAATGTGAAAGCAATCATCCAGAACATGACAATTCAGTGACTGGCTGCAGTTAGCAAGTGATTGGGAACATGATCTAAAACTCCAACGTCCCATTTATCTCCGGCTAACCGTTGACAAAACACTTTTCAGGCTTTATGAAATGCAGGCACGTTGCACAGGCATTTAGGCAGGAATTTCTTGGCTTTAGCCCTTGGACAACCTTGTAGTTAAATAGTTAAAGAAAGCTTGTCAGAGAAATTAATAACATTAATTATTTTTAGCCATGTGTGTGTGCATGTGTGTGTAGAGACAAAGATATGTTGTTTTTTTTTAATCTGACAGCCTTATGACAATTTAGCTACATATAGTACAATTTGGAGTTTCTAGTGACTTTACCTTTCACCCAAGACCACCCCGTTTACAGCAATGGTTGTGTGGCTGTGATGACTTCATAGAATCAGAGAATCAGAGAATTGTTTAGGCTGAAAAAGACCCCTAAGATCATCAAGTCCAAGCGTTAGCCTAGCACTGCCAAGTCCACCACTAAACCATGTGCCTGAGCATCACATTCTGATGTTTTTTGAACACTTCCAGGGATGGTGATTCCCACACTTCCCTGGTCAACTTGTTACATTTCTTGACTAACCTTTCAGTGAAGAAATTGTTCCTAATACCCAGTTTAAACTTCCCCTGCTTGCAAAAGGTTCTTTGGAAAACTTAACACAGCTTTTGTAAATCGTCTCACAGTACTTGTGACAGAGGTGGAACTGCTGGTGTGAGGAAGGAGGAGGTTAAGCGCCTCACAGCACCCCCCATGAAGTCTTTATTGCCTTTTGGCACACCTCTACTGAGGCTGCACCCGAGGTGAGGCCGTGGGATGCTGCAGCCAAACTGCTTCCTCATCCTCTGGTTTACCAGGATTTAGGCAAGTCTCTGCTTGACAAGCTGCATTTTCAGCAGTGCTCAGGGACAAATTTTTTGGACTCGCAGCTGGGGCTATGTTTTTAACACTACTCCATACCTGCAGTGCACCCAACATTTAAAAAAGTTGGTCTCTACCTTTTTCTACTCCAATGTAAAAGAGAGTGAAGAATCCATACCTTCAGGTTAAATAAGGAAAAAAGACCTAATTTTAAAAGGGGAAATGCTGCAGACCAATAATTTCTAACAAGAAAACATGAGTTCATTTACTATCACACCTTTCACAGAAATCTACCAAGAGTTTTTTTCTTGTTTGGGTTTTTGTTTTGTTTTCTGATGGTAGTATCAATAATGAAAAAGAAATAAACGCAAAGAATGGAGGAAATAAAACTAATTCTGGATCATAAAGCTTCTTCCACATGCACATTTGAACAAGGAAAACCTAGCAAAATTATTTTGGCACAGTGCCTGAGACATAGTCACTTCAAATGGAGAAAGACAATAATTTCATGCTAAAGATCTCTTTTCACTTTTTTTGACCCATAGGTTCTCTCTCCATACCATCTCTGGATTTTCTTTCTCCACCTTCTTTCCTCTTTCATTTTCCTATGCTTTGGCAGAATAGCCCAAGGGTACTTCTAACCAGTGCCAGGTTGTTATTCCTATTTGCACAGGAGAGGAGCTAATCCTGTAGAGCTTCTTCATGCAAAGTTAAAATGAAAGCTTTGTGCTAATCATTTCCTTCATGAGTAGACCTGAGCTCCACATGGGATATTTGTGTTTTTCCAGTCAAGGATGTAAAGTAGTTTTGAAGTTTGGACCTTTAAGAGCAGTTGAGCATCTGATCTGATAGGCAGAACTGATGGAGCCCAAAAACCTCCCAGTTTAGAATTGGAATTTAGCTGTTAGCATTTCCCAATTAATTTCCTGGCTTGAGTTGGCTGAATTCTCTGATTAAACAAAATAAAACTCTCTAAATTTAGAACATTTTGTATTGAATTAAATGACATATACGCCCTTCAAAACTGATTCTGGTCACAATGAAATATGTAAAGTTGAAGGTTTCAAACAAAACTTACTGAAAATTCATTTTCAACATAATTTTGAGTTTTTCTGCAGAAATCAAGGGTACAAGCTGCAATCTAAACCGAGTCATTCACTTGGTAGTTTTTTTTTGCATAGTGTCTTATTCCAAATATCAGCATTTATTGACATTTAGTTGTGCAATTATATTAGTTTCAAATAGAGATGTTGAGTGTGGGTACTACTTACTCTATTGGCACATATTCCTTGGGTCGAGATCTTGGTAATGGAAGACACAAAAAATGGGATAAGGAGAGATCAAAGCCTGATCTTTGGAAAATGCTGCACTGGCAGATTGTAGTAACAATGACAGAAAACCTTCTTTTTTTCTGTGTTATTTCCAAATTCTGAAAGTAGAAAAATCACCTTTTCACTATAAACTTCCCTATTTTTTCTGTCCCTATCTTCAGGTTCGTGCCAAATCATGAACTGCACAGGAAAAATATTTGGTTAAGCAAATGACATAACAACTTGGTGCCAAAACCTGACACATGTTGACCAATTCCTTGCAAATTCTGCTGATGATAATTGGTTTTGAAGATCCTTTACAAATCCTTAACCCTCTGAAAAGCTGGGTTTAGTCTGGAGACCGGCATCTACAAGAACAAACTCTTATTTCAGGACCTATTTCTCTGTGAACCTTAATCACACAGGATCAAAGAACTGGTGGTGTTGAAAGGGACTGCTGGAGGTCATCTAGTTCAAGCTCCCCATTCAAGCAAGAGTGCTCCCCTAGAGCCTTTTCCTCAGGATTGTGTTCTCATGGCTTTTGAATATCTCCAGAGAAAGATATTCCACAAATTCTCTGGGCAAATGCATCCAAAGTCAATGCATCCAAAGGTTTCTTTTCCAGTCAAATATAATAGTTGCCCCCACTGTGAGACTCTGGACCCCCAGGAGTGGCTAGTCACAGAAATACAAAAGTTTGATCATTTATAAGTGTAAAAAATCTTTAGGTATAGCAGTTCTTGTTTTACATCCTCAGATCCAGGTTTACACATGGATACGTAGAAGGGTGACATTCCGAAAATCTCAAAGTCCTTCAGTTATGCTGATGGTCATTCTCATTAAAGGCATGCTCATCCACCAGGACATCTCACAAAAACAGAGGTGGATACTCTTATTTACTGTAAGAATTCACAGTAGCATGAGACAAAACTGTAAAAAGTACTGAGGAGAAGTAATAAATACAGAGGTTTTAATATAAAGAAAATTATCACCATGAACATGAAGATAGAAATCATTTGAGGCTTTTTCTCTCTTTTTGCTAGGGAAGTGAAGCCTTGGAAGCTCAGTTTCACCTGGTCCATATCTTAAATCATGGCCTCCAAGCTGAAATCCATGTCTAGTCATGCTACAAAGTGCTATACACCAAAGACATCCCTTGCACAACAGGGCTTGCCACTGAAATAGGAGTTTACAGCGCAGACAGGAAAGCCTAATGATTAAAGAATGGGACAGAAAACAGATTCAAAATATTCTGTCCATGTGCCTTGTCCTAGAACTAGAACCACAGAGTGCACTAGGTCCAGACTAATACAAAAGCAATCTCAGGTTTTGAGACTTGAGGTTGACAGGGTTTTTTTGGCGGCAAATTGCATTGTTTTCTTTTGTTTTCCAAGTTATGTGTCCTGCCACCTGTAATATCCTTCAATGTCTGAACGAGCTTGTGGGCTGAGCAGTTTGTAGCCTGCTTTGATTTTCAAAAGAAATCTCACATGTACACAATACGAGTTGGTTATTTTCCCGCCCTTTTCATTTTTCTGTCAACAAAATTGTAATGCAGAGGGGCTGGTTTGTATTTTGTACGAAATCCTGAAACCATATAAGCAGCCTGCATGTTATCAACTGCTCAGTAATTCTACCCCCTGTTTTTCCCCCTGCTAACAGGTTATCATCTTGCCATGCTCTGTGCTTTAGATTCAGTCGTCGCTGGCGCGCAAGGAAAGCCTGCGGCAACCAAGCGGGGCATTCCTTCAATCCGTATTTAACAGTTAATTGCAAACCTGTTCCTTGAAGTACCGCCACAACTCCTTGCTCTGCTGCAAAGTCTTTGATATCGACCTACTGCTTTTGGAAAGATTACAACTTGTGCACTCGGTTACTCTGGTCAGATGTGCACAAGAACATCAAGTATGAAAGTAAAATTGCTTTCTCCGGCACGTGTGAACCCAACAGACCTCTCAATTGCTATGTTAGATATGCTTCAAACCAGTGCAGCCCTGCAGGGCAGGCACTTTGGGAGGGGAAGGGAAATTTCTGACAAGTAAGCTGAATTTCTAGGTGGTAGGGGAGGGATGAAATGGAGAGGGAGCCCCAAATGCAGGGTATTTCTCACGTATTTTGCCAGAACTTTACTCACATCAAGTAAAGATCTGTCCTCCCCCCAGTAGCTTAGCATTGGGTATTGTTCTCATTTCCAGCAAATTAAATCCAGAATGGCACCCTAACAGGGAATTCAACGGGATTTTAATCCAGATTTATAACTTCTCTTGAGAAAGAGACATGACACACATTGAACGGGAACTTAAAATGACACTTTCCAAGTAAGTTGCTCAAGCTAAAAACCTATCAATAGTGAGTTAAACCCAGAGTGCACAGAGTGCAGAACAAAAAGCTGTCCATCACTTACACACAGGAGAGATGTGCTGAAGGAAATAAAGGCTTACATGACTCAGAATCATAGGAATAGTTTGGATTGGAAGCCACCTTTAAAGGTCACCTATTTCCCCCACCCTGCAATAAGCAAGGACATCTTCCACTAGATCAGGTTGCTCAGAGCCTCATCCAGCCTGACCTTGAATGTTTGTGTGGATGGGTCATCCACCACCTCTCTGGGCAACCTGTGCCAGTGCCTCACCACCCTCACTGTAAAAAAACTTCTTCCTTATATCCAGCATAAATTGACCTTCTTTTGGTTTTAACCCATTGCCCCTTGTCCTTTCACTATGGGCTCTGCTAAAAAGTCTGTCCCCACTTGCTATAATGTGCTCATATTTGGAGACCACTAAATGGGCTCAAAATTCTTGATCTTTTGTACAGTCAGGTTTGTGTAATTTGAATGTCCTCAATACCTCTGGCTCTTCACTGATATTTTAGTGGAGTCCATGTCAATGTTAATGCATTGCCACAAGTGTGTCTATAGTCTGACATTAGGGAGTTGTGCATAAATGCATAAACTAACTAGGTATTGATTTGCTCTTTCTTTTCTAGAAAAAGAGTTTGAGCAGAGTGGGGTTAGGAAATGCTGACTGTATTGGAGGTTTTGAGAAATCTTTGGCTCCAGGCAGTCTTACCTTACACCTGGGTATCGTCCAGGGTCTGCACTGGCTGTAGATGAAGATATCAGTCCATTATGAGGTTTTTTTTGTTTTTTTTTTGCTGACTCATCTATAGTTTTGAATACTGTTTGAGTAGGAGCATTTCCTTATAAGTTTGCAGCTTCTCTGTTTTCTCCATGTGAGCACTGCACCACTTTTTGTGCACACTGGGAAATCATTTATCCATCCACACACAACATGTTCTTATGCAATATAGTCCAGTAATTTTTTTATTCTAGGCTAAACATGCAAGATCCTACTTCAACCTTGAAATCAAGGCCCATGGCAGGAAGACTGGAACAAAATGATCCTTAAAGTCCCTTCCAACCCAACTCAACCCAAACCATACTAGGATATGATACGGTATGATGGGGTAGGATAGGATAGGAAAGGATAGGATGGGATAGGATAGGATACTTCTCCACTCCCAGTATACCCTTTCCTGACTGTGCCTGTAGCCATCATCTATGGGCTATATTGGTAGGGACTTGGGAGCTGTCAGTGAGTTAACGGGGTTGTCAAACAACTTTTTTGCCTCCATCTAAGGGAGGTCAGAGATTACATGAGGGCTGAGGTTCAGTACAGGAAGGGCATGAAAAATTCTTGCAGACTGTAGAAGAAGCAGCTGGAAAGACCATCCTCATACATCTGTACTAGAAGAACAAATGTCAACCTAAATTATCAACAGCAGTTATATATTAAAAAAAAAAAAATTAAGCACTGAAGAGGCAGCTGTAATCATCTTGCATGAGTGTTTGCAGCAGAGAGTCTAAAGAACTTAAATAAGGAGTGGTTGTTTTTGTTTTGGAAACTGAATTCAAATTATTCTGTAGAATCAATACTTTCCAATTTGTCTACAGCCTGGTTTAATTATGAATACCAGAATGGCACATATTATTTCAGTATCAGTCTTAGTGATGTCATATATCTGAATAGCATCACCTTCTACATGCTGGGATTGTATCCTGCACTTTAGGAACTTTAACAGAAAATGATCTTATGTAGAGAATAATCTTTAAGTGTTTTGGAAGCTTTTTCTAAACCATTATTTTCCAGAATGTCTATGGATTATATTTTTATGCATATGTTTGTGAATGCACTGTGTACATATGCATCTCTTGAACCTTGTACCTCAGTTCCAGTATGTGATTTGCCTACCTGTGTGTTAATCATGATTCTTACACCTAAGCACCCTTTTCTGAGATGTTTAAATGGGACTAAGTACTTGTGTTATCAAAATCTGATGAAGAGTCCTTCGGTATTAAACCTGCACATTTCTTGCAATTCTCCCAATAACAACTTACATCACTTGAAGAACTCATTCAGGTTTTTGTCCTCATGCAAGGGAATTATTTATTTAAAGACACAGGATTCCAGCAGCTGCTTTAATAAAATGAAGCTGAGCTCCACAAACAGTGATTCAAGTAGAGCTGAGTAATTTCTGCTGTGTTTGGGGCTGTATTTACATGACTAGTGGTACTTGGTGCAGTGCAAGCAAAGGATAATATTTCTTCAATGCTTCTTATTCTCATGTATGAAACCGCAAATTGGAGGAACACCAAAGAATGTTTTTATAGAGCTTCATGCACATTAATCATTCTAGAGACTTCAAACAATTGTATGTGCAACATTATAAAACTGAGAATAGAAAGACCTGAACTAAAATCTTGGAACTGAACAACTTGAAGTGTTGAGAGTGCATTAAACCAAAAACTGGATTCAGATCTGAAATTTTCAAATGGCATCAATCTGGCTTCCCAGAAAGCAGAACCTAAAGCCCAGTAACAAGTCAAGCCTGAATTTAGGGAAGTTTAAATGCCACTTTTAAATCTGGGGGTTTGGCTCATTTCTGGAATACACAAGTACCAAGATAGATACTACAGGTTAAAGAACTTTACCTTTGACTTCAACAGGAGCAGGACTGTTGCCAAAGCACCTTTTCTGTTGGCAGTATTACTACAACAAATATTGAAATCAATTTATCAACTATGGGTTTGGAAGTTCAACTTAGTCTTGGACCTACATTTTTTCTCAGGATATAAAAGAAAAATATCTCTTCCATTACTCCTCACAGAAGAATGGTTTGTTTCTGCAGAACAACTGACTTTACAATTTTCCACATCAGGACTTTTTTCTCTTTACTGCTGAGTTTACCATACAAAGTCACAAACATATTCATTTCTCTTTTGCTAGCAATTAGTTCTTCAAGACATAGGCAGATGTTACTTTTTAGCTGTAGCCTAAATATATGAGCTCCTATTTGCCATAAGATGTAATAGATCATGTTCCACATACAATTTTCAAATGACTTCAAGCCTTAATCATAATAAAGACTCAAGAGTTAACGTTCCTTTCATCTATAGATTATTACTGAACATTTCTAATAATCTAGTTAAGTTGTATAAAAAGCACAGAAAGAGACATGAAACAGATTTCTCATTTTCTTCAATACCAAGGGAAAGAGAAAGACAAATCCAATAACGGCACAATTTTTCTTTCCCTTTTTACTTTAACATTGAGCGATGTTCTTTAAAAGAAAATAGGTTGCAAGCAGCTAGGAAAGCTATTAAATGTTGTTCTTCTCTTCTGTTTCACCTGTGAAATACCACACAGAGATTTTAATCTTTGCCTCATTTTTTCCCCCTTAATTCATTCGTTTACATGGAACTAAAATTTCTTTGATCCAAAGAAAGAAAACTACAGCCACAGTTTACTTTTTTTAAGGTTCATTTTATGCCTTTAAATAATAACTGTACATTTAGCAGGTATGAGTGCATTGAAAGGCTGGTGATATGCCATGATAATTATACTGTACCAGTCAATAATTACCACTGCCAATAACACGTTCACATCCCACCCCAAGGACGTGTAGGGGAGAGAAAAAGGAAGATGTAAGCCAGGGACAAAGGAAAGGAGGAGAGAGGAGTGGAAAGTGATTCCCAGCAGGTGGGAGATTGTGTAAGAGTTTTTTCTAAGCTAAAGATGCAACAGAACTTATCCCTCCTACGATTCTTATTTTGGGTTAAGTGGCATGGGCCAACAGGCTGGACATTGTCTCATGGATCAAGTAACTGATCCTTGAGCTGGGACACGTGGGTTCATGAGAAATGTGGTTGTGGCCAAAAGCTCATGAGGAAATGCTGGATGTGACTCATCCGAGCTACAATTCCTCTAACTTTGCAAGAGCATAACTGGGAGCAACTGAAAGTCAAAGTGACACAAATACATTTCAGCATTTCCGATCAAAGCACTCATGAGATTCTTTTCCTTTCCCCAAAACGTGACATTTTGTCCCAAACCAGACTGCGAATAAGTGTTGACAGAGTGGAAATTTCTCTGTGTGGAAATTCCAGCTTTGGTTCTGATAATCTATATTTGGCCACAACTACGAGACATTTCTTAGCTATTTATCGTTGTTTATATTCAAGATGACCTTTCCAAACAGACATGAAAATATTTGGTCTCTGCTATTAAGGTCTTGCATCATGTTATAACTTAAATACTTAGTTCATTTAAACTGCTCACATACATAAAAATTATACTGTTGCTTAGTATAAGTAAACTTTTGCCCTCACCTACACCTAATGTAATATTTTATCTGAATAATATTTTATCTTATTCAAAGTTTTTCAAAAAAAATTGAGATGGATACCATTCTCAAAAAAAAATTTAACTGGGAAATTTTCAGAGCTCAGAAAAACATCTGAAAGAAAACAAGACTGAAAAAGCAACTGATAGGTCACAAGTGATTAATTTCTACAACAGAAGGGGAAAAACTGGGGAAAGGGTTATCTATTCTTCTTCAAATCAGCTTGATTTTGTCATTTGGACTCCAGAATATCTGACCCGTGGGAATCCGAGTGCTAAAAAATAAAAAAAAACAACACTTATTTCATTTTCCCTCACTTTTCCCATTTGTGAAATTGGCAGGATGCATCTGGTGTGCTGTGCAGTGTGTAGAAAACCTTTGAGAATAAAAAACATTTGTAACATTTTCTCTCTAATTTCTTTTTCCTAAAGAGCTGTCATTCATAGATCTTGATGTGTTTTTCAAGCCTCTCCCCTCCCCACACCATTCTCTGCTCTACAAGCAAAGTTTTGCTGCTGCCAGCTCGTTTTACAATCAGCCAAACTTCTCCGTTAAGCGCAAGCTCTTAAAAAAGTCTCATTTGTTTTGACCAAACCATTTAAATGAAGAGATGGGTTAATAAACCCTTGTCAGGACTGATGTGTAGGAACAGATCCTGCCTTTCTTTAGGAAAACTCTTTGGACATGAGGTGAGCCATCACCATCACCCAGAGCAGGACCAGCACCGGACGCCCTCTCACTTCCCTGCCTGCTCAGCAATCCACATTTCTCCAGAGCTTTGCTCCACGGATTGAAAAGGCTGAAGCTTAATGGCTTTTCATTGCAAACTTCCTTTCAGCACACAGCCCAGCAATTAGTCCCCAGCCATGCTTCACGACCCCTGGCTGCCTCGCTGCGGGCTTTGATCACAACTTTGCTCGCTGACACACATCTAACAACCCACCATGGCACTAACTAAGCTATCGGGCCCTAATTTATGCCTCACCCCACATCCTAGGCCAAATAGGGGGTGTAATTAGCTATTATACCAGTCAGAAGTTTGACCTGACCTCCTGTTCTGAAGTCAAGCAGGGAAAAGAAAAGAGGAAAGCTACTGGAAATGAGTTTCATGGGTCTCTGCAAAAAAAAAAAAAAAGGCGATACCCATCCCTTCACAGGAGCCTGTGCTGGTTTTCAGATTTCCAGTGATCATGTAGTACCATCAGTAGAAGCAATTGCATAATGATACCCATTACCTGAAGATATCACTCTTATTTTAGTAGAATATAGTTCCTGTAAGATCTTGTACTTCTCCATAGACAGGAGTACAGTCAGATGAATGAAAAATGAGCCCAACAATTTTCTATATAAATAAATGAGATGTGGAAAGAGGTGTCAAACCCAGAAAGACTTCTTCTGGATCCCACCATTTCTGGATTACTTTTTCTTCATACTGTTCCTGGCTCTTTTTTTTTTTTCTTAAGTGACATAAAACTGAAAGGTGACAGCAAGTAGAACAGCAGCAAAAGCAGTTTTATTTCATGTCTATTTTTTCCAGGCTGAAATGAATTGTTGCAGCTCTGAGCCCTTGGAAAGGATGTTTATTCTACTCTAAATAAAACTGAAGTATATTTTTAAATGAAACATCACCTCAAATTACTTTGAAAGCATCCAAATAAAAAACATTTACTTTTTTTTTTCAAAACTCCTTTCCCATTTTCTACCGCTTTTCTTTCCCTCCCTCCATTGAAACAAATCTCTTTGATCATCACGAATTCACAAAACATTCCGGTCAGCCCACTTGTATAATTTCAGTGGGAAAAATTCTTATTTGGATCAGCCCCTCTGTCCAGTGCAGCCACCTCTCTAGAGGCAGAGAGAGAGCAGAGCCTGGCAGAGATGAGTGGGTTTTCCCACTGCCAAGGAAGCAGCAGCACAGTGTGGATCATACTCTTATCTGGCACAGCCCCCAATACACAGATATCCACCACTCAGAGCAAGCAGTGGAAGGTTCAGGATGTCTCTTATCCCACTTGGAACAGAATGAATGCTCTGAGACAACCCAACCTCCTTGTACCTCTAGATGGGAGAACCTCTGCATCCCTGTTGTAGAAGAGCAACATGATCTGCTGCATCCAGTGTTCAATCCATGGAGCAAAGTTCCTTTGGCACCAAAGATGGGATCTCTGCGATGGACACATAAAGGTAGGAAAATGCTGGACGGGTTTTTAGTATCTTTAAGCATGGAGAAGAAACTAGAAATAAGGAACATCTTTGATCATGAGTTGGCAAGTTGTGTTGTGTTAACTAGCAGGAGCTGAGGTTTAGTGTTGTTTTATTTCAGCTCTGCTGTGGATCACAAGTGATTCTCAAAAGACGTCGGCAAATCAAACTGCTGAAGAGTTTACCTGACCACTTCTCTGTCGCATGTTGGAGGAATGAAAACAGTTGTCTTACATGTTTTCATACCCCAAAACTCTGGTCACAACTGTTATCTTTCCATTTGTGCTGCCAGGTCAGAGAAACCAAAGTGGGTTTTTGCCCTAGGACAGTCTAAAACAATCTAAGTTACCATATCAATGATGCACAGAGATTTTGATGCGACATTCCTTCTTTTAAAGGATTAATTCATACTTTGTTGGGGAATTTAAAAATGTATCTTAAAGGTTTTTATGAATTTTTTTATAATATAGGTCAGAAAGAAAAAAAGCTGACAAAAAATAATTAAAAAAGAAACCATGGGCATGAATATGAAAAGTGTTTTATCTTTCCATAACTGTTCTATGTCTTTGGTGATATATTTCTACATTTTATTCCACTTGAAAAGAGTTCTAATGTGCATATGTGAACTTTTATACACTAAGAGGACATCAGGTTTTGGAGCTCAGGCCTGTATTTATGTGTGAAGAACCATCAAAGACATGGTCTTGTAATCCCAGCTGACTTAAAACTGGTCCCATCAGCTCCTTGCAAGCCCTTCAGAGAGCAACGTGGAACCTCTTCCAGGACCTCCCTGACTGTGGTGTCCCCTGTCTTGGACCATGCAGCATCCTGGAGATACTGCTCCAGACATACTAAAGAATACGTTGACAAGTTTTGTTGGAAAAGCTCTGAGCACTTGAAATCCAAATTATGTCCTCAGAACATTGCAGCTCAGTTAAATATCTTCTTTCTTGCCCTTTCTTGCATTACCCAGTACTACCTCCTTACGTCCCTTTTCTTGTGGAAGAGGCACTCCCTAGGTGGACCAGGAAATCATTCAGGATCCAGTTCACACAGGAGGTCAAAGTTTCCAGAGAAAGAGTGTTCTTCTGGCTTGCTTGAGGTGAATTCGGTCATGCAATACTCTCAGAAGGATCAGACAGCTGATCTTCAGGAAATACCTCTGCCAGCACTAACGGACTCGCTGTGTCCGGACAGCAGCAGCATTTCTCTTTCAAGGGTCATCCAACAGTCCAAACAAAGGGCAAGGTTCATCAGAGGTTAAAAGAATACTGTTAGGAAGGGATTGTAAATTTTAGAAATCTAGGTTAGATCAGTGTTATTTGTTCAGGACTAATAAGGTTGGGAAGGAGATGTGGTATCTGGAACACCCCCTGTCTCATTTTTGGAGAGGAGAAGAGTAATGAGGGACAGGGAAGAAGCCCTTGGTCTGTTATCCAGAGGTGACTGGAGCAGTTTGATGGCTAAAAAGCATCATTTTAAAGCACTGTGGGACTGAAATGATTGTTTCACAGGATACTTTGAGTTGGAAGGACCCACAAGGATCATTGAGTCCAACTCTTACGTGAGCAGCCCATACAGGGATAAAACCTACAACCTTACTGTTATTAGCACTATGCTCTAATCAATTGAGTTAATCTCAAGATGGTATTTGACATGCCTCCAAGAAACCTTTAAGTCACTGCTAATAAAAATATAGTGGTGGTGTAAAGAGCACAGGAGAAGTGAATAATGGAAAAGGCCAAATTATGATCTGAATCATTTGACAGGGACCTAACAAACAGGATGTTACATTTTGCACAAAAATAGATGATGGACAAGGAAGGGCACAGATATTCAACCAAAAAAAGGGTATAACAAGGTCTGAAATAGAGAAGTGGAATCTAAACAAACATAGACTGGAACAAATGAGAGTAATTAAATATTGGAACAACACACTTTGCCACCAGCCACTCTCAAATCTGGACTGATCTCTGCTGCAAAGTCAGGATCTAGTGAGATTAAAGCAAGAATAACTTCAGAGAAGTCCCTTGGCCTTTAGCAGTTGATAGGTCAAACAAGATGACAAAATAAGCCCTTCTGGGTTTAAAAATTGCTGAGCTGATAGTCTCACCAAGACGTTAACGGTTCGAGGCATTTGATGAGCAACACAGCCACCGTGAAATGGATTAAATGCCTTTTTTTTTTTTCCTTAAGACAGCATATAATTAACTTATGGAATGTGTTGCCATGGGATGTCAGAGGAGCAAGTATCTCAGATTCATGTTAAGTACTACACACCTATTTGTATAACCACTTAGTTAAACGGTGATCCAGACAAATTTCCCTGTATCAGAGCATTTGATTAGGTAAACTTAATTTGGTTCTCTTTTTGAGCATTAATTATTTTCTTCTTGATGGACAGAGAATATCTGGTTCCCATTGCTCTGCTGGGAGATGATAATTGCTAATTTCTGTTTCACCATGCCAGATGTTATTGCGATTTTCACAGCTCCATTTAGAGGCTATTTCTCTGCTCCAAATGGTTTGGTCTCCAAGGAGGATGCCTCAGGCCAAAGGTACAGAGCAAACATTTTTGAAAGAATCATTTCCTTGAAGATGTTTCTGTTCCATTATACAGAATAAATGTTGACCCGTTACATGAAAAGTATCTGGATTCAAGACAAGAGCTAACCTGCAACTGCTAAAACTATTCAGAATTATCAAAATTTCAGGTTCAATTAGCCTATTGCGAGAAAAGCTGCCAACAATTAAACAGGCCAGTGTGTTTACCTTTGCTCTGGGTCCTAATTTCTGCTTAGCTATTGAAGGACAACTTGCTTATGTGGTGTTGATTACAGCTCTTGGAACAATCTGCTTTAAACAGAAATCACCATATAATATTAATTATAGGCTTGTTCCTGCCACCTCATAATCAAAGCCCTGGGAGAACCTATATTGTGAAGCATGTATCTTATATTTAAAATGTATTTAATTTGAATATTAGCATGGTTGTGTTTTAGAGAAGGCCCTTGCTTAATATTTCCCAGTAACATCTTGCTCAATCCGATTTCAAAGCCTCTCCCTCCTTTTCAGAGTTATTTACCCTCAGTTATTTTCCATCAGACTCATTTGTGGTCTGAACACCTATTTCACACTGTATCCACAATGAAAAATGAAATAAAATAAAATAATTTAAAAAATACATTCAAACAGGCTTTTATCTACCTAAATAAAATTATTCATTTTTTTTAATCAGGAAAGGTATGAGGCTGACACATTTTTTTCCTTGAAAAGTATTTATGTTAAGAATTGCTTGATTTTTAAAAGATACTTCCAAATGAAACATTTTCTTTTGAACTGCTATGTCAAAGCATTCACATTAGGGAGTTTTGCAGGGTTTTGTTTTTTTGGGGGGAGGTATGCTTGATTTATTGGGTGGGAGGGTTGGGGTTTTTTTGCTAGATTTGAGAAAAAGACCCTTTCTTGGAGTGAAAAAGTTCTTTTCTAGTAGGATTACACAGTAATTTTTTTCCATATTTCTTAATTAGAAATTCCAATAAGCTTATTTTTAGAAGCAGTGACACTTTCTTTTTTTCTTATACATGGTAGAGAACTCCTGACACTGTGTTTCCAGTGAAACTCTGCAGCACAGCACTGACAGGTTTTCTGTTTTGGGCACATATATCTGGGCTGTATGTGTGGCCACTGTGACATGGGGTCTATGTGCCTACTTGCTTCAATTTCTCTCTCAGTGAATATCCTCCAGGAAAGATCTTCCTCTTAAACCCACTTTGAGAGGTCTGAAATTTCATTTCAGATTTAGTGAAATGTAATTCCAAGTGTCTCCCCATTTTTTTCTGCATCTGAAACAGAAGCTTTAAAGGGCAGGAAAGTGCCACCACCTTATTCTGGTCCCCTATTACCTAAAGACTAGTGCAGCTCCATCATCTTCATCACAATGATTTTTAGTGGACATTTATCATAGAATCATAGAATGGTTTGGATTGGAAGAGACCCTAAAGACCATCTAGTTCCAGCAACCCTGCCATGGGCAGAGGGACACCTTCCACTAGACCAGGCCCAATCCAACCTGGATTTGAACACTTTCAGGGATGGGGCATCCACAGTTTTTCTGGGCAACCTGTGCCAGTGTCAAGCAATGTCAATTAATTACACAAATAGTGACTAAGATGTAGTTAGGGTGTGAACTTCCAACACATCAGCTACACCCTAAACACTGCCTGCAATGAAGACAGAAAAACTGTGGAGCAACTAAACCTGGTATAAAGGAGGGATGAGATACCTTGTATCTCATATGAGATATGTACATGGGCAGTAAGATATGCACATGCCAATGTGCAGGTGCTGTAGGGGAGTGATACACAGTGGATTTACATCCCCACTACTTCTCTGTGAGTCTGTACTCTGAGTCTACCCCAATGAAACACTGGATGTTCCTGGACAAAACAGAATATTCAGCAGTTCAAAACAAATTAAATATTTCTAAATACAAAAAGACCAATAATAAAATCTGATAGTACTTTATAAATCATCACAATGGGGGAAATTTAGTGATTCAAACGTTGTTTTTTTGAAGTATTATTTACCAGGATAACAGACTCCAAAATCTTTTCTCTAGTCTAATTTCAGCTTGCCCTGAGAGCAAGAAGCAATCTTGCTGCCAGTATCAAAATCCTGCTGCAACAGAAAGGTGCTTGATGCATGCCAAGATGTGATTATCCATAGGAAGGAGAGATCCTATAGCTGTGGTCGTGCTGGGGCAGTGTGCTGACTCAACAAAACGTCCCCTGCGAATTTGACAACTGCATGGTTTGCAATTTTGGAAATCCAAGCATCTTTCTGGGTATTAGTCTGGAGGCTGTGGACAAGAAAGAAGCTGCAGAGCAGTGGATGAGGGATTAGCAAGTGTGCAGAGGTCACGGTATTAAACAATATGTGAACTTCATGATTTACGTCCTGCTCTCATAAATAGGGTTAGGAGTTGACTAGAGATGTTTTCCTCAATCTATGGCTGTCCTGGGGTCACTGTAGCAAATAGTGTTTGCTAGCTGACAGCAGGATCCCGTGATCAGAAATTTGTTTTGTAAATACCTCTGTGTCAGGGGCAGGTTACAAAAGGGCTCATAATATAAAAGCAGGCATAGGTGGTGAGCACAGGCAGACATGATCCAGGTCATTTCTTCTATGGAACTGAGATTTAGGGAGAGGAAAATAGGTCTAATATTACCTCTTTCTCTGCTCACTCCTCACTGTGAATCTGTGCTTGATTAATTTAAGGTGTAGGCAGGCCAGCTTTTTAGCTGAAGAAGTTTAAGGAGTTACTGTTTTCTACAGGGTTTTGGTACAGGCTGCTGTGTCTGCTGCCGAAAGACAGAGTATGTGAGTGCTCCCAGTGCACTTCAGGGCAAAATAGTGGTGTTTTAAGCAAAGCCATCTGGGAGCTTAAATTCCAGCTGTTTCTGCTGTGATGCTGCTCCTACTGTCACAGAGAGAGGACTGAAGCACAAAGGGTTTGGACTTGTCATCATGTCACTACTGTTTAATACAGGAACAGGCAAAATGAAGCAGCTTTACATTTTGCCATTGCTGAAGGTTGCCAGGTGTGAGGAGCTCTGAGTCATGATTCAAGTGAAATTTATCTGCATCCAACAAGACAAACACACCCTACACGATCTGGTCCCCTTCAGTTCCCTTCCTAGTTAACTCTGAAATACCTGATTTCTTTGGGGCCTTTACTTCTGTATAAGATGAAATACATCACTGACGTTTCAACATCTGGCCAGTGGTTGTGAAGGGAATCCAGCCAGCCACATCCTAGCTGGATTGCAGGCGTCTCTATGTGTCCCTTCTTTCACCCTCTCCCCAGTGTGTTGCTGAGCAGCTTGGAGAGTATAAGTGCAGAAACGTAGCAACACAGCAGAGCAAAGGCAAAACCTTCTGAAAGCTTTTCCTTCTCCAACCAATTTATTGTAACCTGCATCCCTTCGCTGACCGAGCTGGATTAAGTCTCCATGACGGGAAGTCAGGAATGTAGATTTATTCAGACTTGCTGAAGTGGTGGCACACGTCCCAAGGAAGACAAATAGCCTTTTGTGAGATAATTTGCTAACACTGTTCCACCCTAACATGCATCTGTCCTGTTATCGCATGACTAATATGGACATAACCCTGCACACTTTTTATCTGACATGCATGTGTATGTCATCCTGATTTGTGTCTTGCTTGGTTGGCTGAGGAAGCCCATGGACTTGTGCCCAAGCAAAACTTGTTGAACTGAGATCAAAATCTGGTGAGTGTTTTTAATTCACTGCTCGTGCCTATTTGCAAGGAGTGGCTTTATTTCAGAGGAACGCTTGCAGAAAGGCTGTTTTTCATTCAGTCATTTCTTTACCCATATGTAGAAGAACTGACAGAGTAAAAGTATTTGTCATTCACTGTCAACACCACAGTGATTTCTGTTAGTCACATTATTCTTTTGGTTAAAAGGGTGGTGGGCATCTGATCAGGAAGAAACCTGCCCTGTGAGTAATCCTACACAATGAGTAATAAATAGCGGATGAATCTTGTTCTTTTACAGCATTTTGATGAATGCTATAAAATTCTGCAGCATTTAATGACTAACTTGATGTAAATAATTATTTGATGTAAATATCATTATTGCTCATCCTGCAGATAGGGAAATTGAAGTACGGGGCAAGTCAGTGTTTCTGGATGAGGAGTCCTGGATCCCAATTCAACAAAACTTCTACCAAGCTTAAAATAGAAGGCAAACAGCCTTTCCCATTTCTGTACTGAGAGGTCATTCTGGAGATTTAATTCCACTTGTACCTCTTCTGCAGGTTTCCTGTGTGGATTTGTCTTCTTCCAGTGAATGGTAGGCAGTGATGTGGCCTTTACAAACAAACTGCTGAGCCTGAGAGAGTTACAGGGACTGGAACGTCCTGTCTTGGGCACTCGGAATCACAGGATCCAACCCTTCCTGAGTTTGAAGAGACTCACAAGGATCATCCAAGTTTGACCCCTGGTCTTGAATAACTCTTACCATAAGCAGGACCTTCTCCTGCCTTGGCCACCAGTGTCAGTGGTTATGAAGAATATTTCCAAATAAATTTTAAGTTAAAACATTTTTTTTTGGTTTTTTTTTTTTTTTCCAGAATATCTGACTTTCACAAAATCAGCCCCATTGAAAGCTGAACACTTTTTCTTTCCGGCCCAGACCTGAAAATTTTTGACTATGAATATTTTGGACTTTCTCTCCATGAAAGCAGCACATATTGCGACCTCACTACAGTGAAATTCAGCCCCAAAAAGGCATTAATTAAAATCCCAATCAATGGATAAACAACCAGCTCCAACTACATTAGACACAATTTCCAAAAGTACCTCCTTTCTTCAAAGCAAAACTAATCGAGAGATCCAACCAATATTTAACAGTGTCTGTGTCTTACAGAGAAGCATTTGGGCTGTTTGACGTTGCTTTGCTGTTTATCCAAACGATGAGAACAGGCAGATTCCTGACAGTGTTGCAATACCACCCTTCAGAGGATGTTGGTTTTCCTTTTACACCGGGATGACTCAACTCTTGCAGGATAGTTTCTTTGTATTCACCCTGCTGGAGTTGATGGCAAAATTCTGTGCAGGAATCATCTCTGTCTTTTGGCTTGTACAGCTGAAACCGCACAAACTCTCTCTTTTCTCAATTAAAACATAAAAGCTCTAAAACCATTCATGTCCTACAAAATACAGACAGAGACAAATTATTAGGAAGTGGATCCTTGACAAAAATAATGCAGCAACTACTCAAAAACAGTGATTTCTTCTGAGCATTTTAAAAAGGTAAATCCATCAGGTCTTTTTATGAAGTTTGGTAGGGAATAAATCCAGATTAAACACATGGTTTAGGAACTACTCTCCTGCAGAGACCCATGAGTCTCTGCTTTCCCTCAGCAAAGCTGAAGTCAGCTTAAAATTCTTCCAATCTGCCATCTTCTTCCCCTATCACAAAATGTTTAATCAAAATAGAAGCTTTGAATACAATTATATGAAGTTGTAACTATTTTTCCCAGAAGAAAAAAAATCAGTTGTATCATACTGTAATGTTTTCATTTTTGTTTCAAAATAACTTTGAAATGGATTTATTTGACACAATAATTGTTTTGAAGGGGAAAAAATATAAATATGAAACTGAAATGCAATGGTTTGATTGACCCAAATCTTTTATCATTATTTAATTTCGGTTCCTGGAAAAACCTGAGAGAAAAACCTCTTTGTTGTGATTCAGAACAAGGACTAATTTCCAAATTCTGGAATTTCTCTGAGAGTGGAAGTGGTGAGCGCAGGGCAGCTCTAATCACAGCTTTTCACTCATGGCCTCTGTAACTGGAATTACGGTGGAAATCACAGAAACTACGTGGCAATTCAGGGCAGGATCACTCTCACGCTGTCACACAGATTCCACTCTCACAGTGATATCTGAATCTTCAAAGCTCTTATTCCAAGATCCTTCCCATTTTCTTTGCTATTTGCCTCCACAGTCTGCAATATCCAGATGCTCTAAGCAACCCCTAAAAAAATAAAGTTTTTTAAAGCCAGAGGTAGTTTTTCGTTGTTGACTCCATGATGCATTTTTTTTAATATTGCAAATGACTTTTAACATTAAAATAAATATCTTAAACCCCCTTTTACATCTGCCTGTGTACCAGCTGAAGGAAAGAGGAAAACAAAGTTTGTCATTTGAATATTCAGTGTATTTTAAGATCTAGTATAGCTCAGATGGGTTTTCCCTGGAAGAGGAAGCCTGATGCTCACTCAGCAGTACAGATCCAAAGCAACCTTTCTGGTGGTCATCAGACTTCATTCACCCTTAAACAAGTGTAAGTCAAGAGTAAGTATAAAATAAAATAAAATCAGTGGCACTAATGCATTGAAGAAGATCTAGCCCTGCTGAGTCTGCAATACTGCATAATTTGGCAACAGTGACTGCTTTGCCTGGTGATGAAGAAATTTGTTAACAAGGCTGAGCCTGAGTAGAAGTGCTTATTTTTGGCATAACATAAATCAGACAACAAGCCCTTCCAAACAACATCTACGCCTTCCAGTTACTCTAAACTACAAGGTGACATGGGAATTTTCACCATTCGTGATAAATCATTCCAGGAAGACGGTAAGAGGGCTGGGATGGGGGAGCAGGGGAGGAAAACACCAATTAATACCTGGATTACTGTGAAATAAGTACATCTAGTGGGTTGTCTTTGATGTAGTGAATAGGCTTAGGTGTAGAGATGTGGATTTAATTGCAATGCATGGATTAAGGTAGACATGGAGAACAGATTTGCTCTATGTAGAGTAACTTCTCTTAGTTAATTTCTGGTGTATTTTCATTTTAGCTTACTTTTTGGTTCTTCCACATGTGCATATATACATATTCACATATATACATATATATATGTACACGTACACATATACAAATACCCACACACATTATATAGATATTTTTTCCTTGATGATTCTAGAAACTAAGTGCAAAATGTTGCTTGGAGAACATCAGAGCACCTGGGACACAAATTTAGTCTGACCCATCTGAATTACTGTAAATTAACACATGATGTAAATAAACAGAGTCTATGATTATCTTCTGGTCATCAGCTCTCTACTGCTGTGGCCAAGTAACAGCCCTAAGATTCCAATTTACTGTGGGAGTAAATTCACTTTCCTTATTTTCAGATGTCAACATCCCACCCAATCTTCCTGAGATTCTTTGATAGTCAAGAGATATGATTGATACAGACTTTTCTACATGTTTATTTTATGATAAGGTGAACTTTGCCCTAAAAGTGACTGTTTTCCTCCACCAGTCACAAAGGAAATGTAGCTCAGACACAGATTATGGCTACTGACGATATGCAGATCACAGATACATCCTCGGTAATTCCCATCTGATTCCTATTTAGCTGCCATAGCTGAAGTCACACCATGGCCGGTTGTCTTCCAGGCTCCATGGCTGATGATTAGCTTTCTAAGACAGAAGCAAGTGAGCATTAGGTCTTTGGATACCACAGCCTGGTAGCCCTATCTGGGAAGTCAAACCCCTCTGACTTCAGGCTATGAAACGGCAGAACAAACAGGCAACTTGGTTGCCTCTGTGAACAACAACATCTGACAGACCAGTGAGGCACAGGACAGGGAACGAGGACAGAGGTAATGTCATCAGTCTTATCAAAATCTCAAAACACCGTGAGTCATAACCCCGTTTAGGAAGTAAAATTGCTCTCGATGGGATCTAGGGTAGCTTTTGAGTTGCTGCAAGCTAATAGTGGGAAGCCACTATCATTTCCAGCCCGCTGAAGGTTCAGACATGTGGAAAGTCATCTTAGACCACCTATCTGATCAATTATCATGTTCTTGGCCCAGTGTGATGCAACCACTAAAGCCTAAGAAAACCAGCAGTGAAAAGTGCTTAGTGCCAGTTCAAATTATGTACCTGTACAGGATCTTGAAAAGCAGGATCTGAACTCCAGTTTAGGGGAGAATGCGTGGAGGGAAGAAACCTGTAGGTATATTTGGTTGTGATATTTTGCAAAAGGCATATGCCTGAAAGCTTCTAGCAGTGTTCATTCTGCTTTAATAAGTACCTAGGGGTGCAGGAGATGCAGAACACAGGGTATGACCATATGCAGCTTCAGCTCTGAGAAAATTTCTTTGTGTGGGAAATTCCCCTGGTTTTGTGTTTTTAACATAAAACAAAGGATAAATTACTCTTGGGGAGGGTTATTGTCTTTTGGCAGAATTTATTAAGCCCTCTGAAGCAAAGGTCTTTCCCTGCAGGCCTTTCCACATCTAGCTTTGAGGTGAGTGGGAGTGAGTTACAGCCCTGTGCTATAGGAAGTAGTTGAAGGAATGTCAAGAGAAGAGGCAGCAACTCTTATCTTCACTCAACCCATAAACAAATATGATACAGTAATCTGGAAAACCTGATTAAGGACTACTGCACTCCCTGTCCCTATCAGACTTTGCAAGGTCTGTTCCTCTATTGCCTTGTCTCTCACTTCAAACCATTTACCTGATTCATTCAGTCTATGACTGTGGAAGAGTGACCACCCTCAATTCATCCCAAGTACATGGCTTGATTTCGTCAGGTCATCACAGTGTCTCACTGGAGCCTCCTGTCCAAGAAAAAGCATCAAATGGAGATTAAAATACATCAAACTCTACTTAAACTCAGGTTTTCATCTATTTTATTTTTTTTTTTTTTGCAAATACACGAAAAATATATATTATTTAACACATATGCACACACACATATGTGGTGTGCATACATTCATTTATTATGTAAATGAAAATATATGTGTAGATATAGATGTATAAATTCTCTGCCCAGAGAAGTTGTGGATGTCCCATCCCTGGAAGTGTTCAAGGCCGGGTTGGATGGGGTTTTGAGTAAGCTGGTCTAGTGGAAGGTGTCCCTGCCCACGGCATTCTATGATTCTATGATCCCACCATATCATATAGGATTTTGTAAATTAAGAATAAATAATGTACTATGATATAATGATGTGTTATAATGATGTATTTGTATTATATTACATAATTTTATATATATATAGTTAACATATAATATATTCATTATATGTTATAATAATATATTGTTTATATATGATTGGCCAAGTCACAAACACACGAGCGCTTGAATATCTTGACCTGTTAAAGTGCAAGTGAAACACAAACACACAAAACAAACACACATGGACAGATGTACATGTTACAGTATATGATGGCACCTAAAAATGCACACACACATCTGCATGTGTTTTAGTAGCAAAATATCAATGATATTTACATATTTTCTTTCATCACTCATTTGCCAGAAAACCTCCACTGAAAAGTTAGATTATTAATTTGGGGTCTTGGGGGGAGGGGGTGCAGTTTAATGAAAAAGCAACAACAGAAACTGTGAGATTTTAGCAAACATTAAAAAGTGTCATCTAATAGTCCATCAAACAGCTCTTGTCACACAGATAAACCTTTTATCTCTCTCTCCCAGATTCTAATCGAGGGTACAGTTTGCATGTTTCTTGTGTCACTGCAGCAACCAATTCAGCTGGGATTCCCTATGCCCTGGGAAATAAACTCATTTTGACCCAAATGAGCATTTCAGAGTCGTGTTTAATCTTTTCCAATTAACATGTTGGTTATTATTTGTTAGTCAAGACATCAAGACTGCATTTTCTCACCAAAGGGATGGATTTCAGAGCAGACTGTATCTGTTTGTTTGGAGGGTTCTGTATACAGAAGAAAACCAAAATACTTTATGGGAAATGTGGTTGTGAGACAAAGTTTTCATTGTGGTTAAAAAAAAAATTAAATACTCTGAAATCTTAGGCCTAAAGAGTAAAACTCCAACATTTTTATTACTTAAGAATTCAGTTTATAGCCTCCTGAATATTTCCTATTATTCGAATATAGTAAAGATAGTCTAAAATAATTTTTTAAGTTTCTCATTCTATCATAATCTTACAATATTTACATGGTGGAACAAACTGCGTGTTTGATTTTTGCTGTGCACAATCAGTCTTGCCTGGATTTGCACTCATAATTAATTGCTCACATTGAAAATAGAAACCAAGTGATAAATGTGTCGTTGTCTCAAGTTAAGGTTTAAATCAGAAAATATAGAAATAAAATCTTTATGTCTTGTTTTTCTTGTGAGTCTTATGGTTCTTCATAATAGGTTCAATAGTCTTGGGTTTTGCAATTTTTTTACATCAACTTTCACTAGGCTGATTCTAATTTCTAACTTGGATGTTGTTGGCAAATAATTTAAAAAAATAAGATCTTAGGCTATGTCTATAGTCATAAACTGAGTAAGGCCTAGGACCGAGACTTGAGCTGGTTCCTGGATGATTTTCACCCTTGGGCCGTTTCACTTGCTTGTAGGAGGCCAATAAAACAATTCCACATTTAAAATTTTCAGCATTTCTTATTTTCTCTGGAGTATTTGGATGCTTGGGCATGCACTAATGAGCAAAACAAGCCCAAATTAGGATGAGTGGTGGGACATCACCTGCTGAGCGATGCCCCCAGAACACTCATCTGATTGTCCACATCTCTCCTCGGACACAAGGGAGAAACAGGAACTTTTGGCAGGTTTGTCACGCAATGTGTGATGTTTGTGATGTATTTTTATGTTTACTTCCAGAGGAGATGATACTTGGTGATGTTTCTCTCTCCTCCAGCTCAGGAAGATTAAGGAGGCCGGGGCTGGATGTGCCATGGAGCAGGAGCTCCTTACCTTTCTTTACCACAAGAGGGGATTTCCCTTCTCTCCTCTCCAACTGATTGAAGAGGTTTTTTAGGAATTTTCTTTTCCTTAAGCATTGTTCTTATTAAAAATAGTTCACCACCTTAGGCCATAAAAGAAATTCTCTTCTGATCAGGCCTCCTGCCTCAAGCGACTAAATAAATAGCATCCGTTTGATGTAGCAAATGTGCAAGCTGCATGTTTACTTCTTCATTTTGAAAAAAACATATAATAGCAACTACTTTTTTCTTCCCCAAGGTTCATGTTGTTGTAAACTAAACAGATGTTTGGGGGGAGTGGTGCAAAGAAATGTATACGTTATAAATGTCTAAAATACTCTCAGTCACCCTGATAAACAAGCATAACACAGGGCGATAAGGAAACAGAAGATATCAGTAGTCACTGGCTTTGTTTTTATTTTATATTTTCTACTGTAAAATGTCTGGCATTGACAAAAAAATAAAACCTGCTTTGAAAGCCACACATCTGTTTTCAGAGCTGTTGAGGCTGCAAGCATGAAATGTTGGAAATATATAAAAAAAGACCCTAGCAAAGAGTCGTGTCCCCCACTCTGAACATGAAAAGCTATGAGAAAATCAAATCCAAATAAATAGGGGAAACCATTTTTATGAACCAAGGTTCCTCTTTTAAGCCAGTGTTTTATGTGGAATATATGTGACCCTCAGTTTTCAAACCTGAGCTTGCTCTTAGCAGTTCACAAAGATGCTCTCAAGGGACTCAGCTCAGCATCTCCTTCTAGAGCTGCACAAAATTTAAGTCTGCTCTGGTGTAATGGTGTTTCTTTGTCACTGGCCTATCTGAGCATCATGTAGTGGGGATTAAGTGGAGTGATTAAGATTGCTCACCTTATTTTTGCTCTCATTTTCTCCCACTCTGAGGAACTGTAAATGAAAAGCAAGGATTGAGCATCGCAGTGCAGACTCCTATTGTTTCTAATCTCATCCAGCATAACAAATCTATCAGAAATTCATATCCTGGGTCTAGATGGATCTGCAGTTGATGTGATTGACATGGCCCCAAGAATGATCATAGATATCAGTCACCTGTTGAAAGGAAAACCACCTATGCTGCCCATTTAATTTATCTGGGCAGTGTTCCTGAGTGTTGGGATTACTCTGAGGGATCTTTGAGGACCTGTTGCAAAATCCCACTGGAGTACACAGGTTGCCCTGACTTTGAAATAAGAGCCAAGGCAGTTTCAAACTCCTGTGACCCATTATTGGCATTTTTGTCACACATTAATTAATTCATTCATTCAGTGTTTACATAAATTATGGTTTTAATATATAGGGGCTTGAATTGCTACATTCCTCTCCTTGGAATTAATTTTTTGCTTGATTTTCCTTCCTTGAGTAGACCTGAATTATGTGTGCATTTGCTAACATGCAACTTCACAGACATTAAACAGGTGCACAAACTCTTTTTATTCTACAGAACAAGTATCCAGGTAAGGAGAGCTATCCATGTTTTCAGGACATGACCACAATTCAGTTCTTTCTTGCAGCCTTATTGTTTCCTTAAATCACTAAACTGTTTAACTGTATAATAAATATTTTACCAGCTTCTGTATTTTATATGGCAATTCAGTTCAGTGGTATGACCAGTTTTAATTTTAATAGCAGATGTATAATTATCTAGTTATTACTATTAAGCAGTTTTGCTGCTCTGGAAGATTCAGGCTTGACTAAACAGAAGTGAAACTTTCTTCATTTATTAGCAATGTGTGAGCAAATTGTGCTGCACCTGTAAATATTTCCCTTGTAAACCATGATTTTTTACAATTTTTAACATATTCTGCGAGAATCTCAGAAGGAACTTTGAATCCTACTCTCTCCTTCTGCATGTATTCACCATTTATCAACAACCATGGATTTTGAATGCTCTGCATTTCCTATCCACTGGCAAGAGGACAGGAACATGCATATATAGAATATATACTTTATAGCACAAGACCAGAATAATTACAGGAAAAATAAAGGTTGCTGGAAAGGAGGTGAGTGAGGACGTTGGGACAGAAAATCCTTAAGGTTAGATTTATCCTGCTTTCTCATACAAACAGAAGATAGATAAATCTGGCACCTGCCTCCCAGGGGAGTTTGGAGGAAGTAAATACAAACTGCAAGTCAGCCAGGAGTGCAGATGATACCTCTGCTGAACTGTAGAGGCTTTGATGATTTTAAAATGCAGAGGTCATGGAAAAGCTACTGCTTCACCCTTACAGAAATCCAGGAGACCTGGGGTTAAGATTCTTAATTTAAGTAAATTTTCCACGTGGTTTTATGATGATTTGCACCCTTCAAAATCTGAAAGGATTTTGTCTTCATTTGTTGGTAGCCAGTAACAGATTAGGAGTATATGTTGTACTGAAAGTTTCCCTCGGGATTACCCTCTCTTACTTAATTGATAGAAAGTTTATATTATCAGTTCGTATAAAAATATAAGATATATTCATAAAAAAAATTTGAGATACTTTTACTTTAAAAATACCTACCTTTACAAATCGGAATGGCACAAATACACGTGCAATACGACATATTTAAAATTTCCTAAAAAAGTGATTACCACATGCATGATTAATTGTTTTCAACTGGCAATCTACCTCGTGTAAGTAGTTTAGGGTTAGAAAACCAGGCTTCAAAGGAGATTCAAACACTGGAGCCAGGATTGAAAACCAAGGTATTTCAGGTGTCTGCATTTAAAAGACTTTGTTTATGTTAAGGCTTAGGTCACCTTAGTAGGTATGTTTTAATGAAAACATTACCTCTCTGTGACCTTTGGGATTTGAAGGTGAAAATGCAGTCACTGGAAAAAGGAATCCTAATTGTCATGGATGAAATCTTCGGCATTAAAGACATTGTTTCTCATCCTTGTGAGTGACTTAGTGCAACAATAAAGTTTGCTGACTTCACAGAAGAGGTAACAGGGTGGCTTCTGAATTGTCTTCTTGCCCAGAAAACACAGTTCTGAAACATTAACAAAATTAAGGAATGACTTAAAAAAAAAATATTTGAAGACAGACCCTTAAAATGGTCATGCTAAATTTTTCTCTAAATAACTCAGCCTCGATCTGCACTACTCCAATATGAATAGAATTTGTGCTGATACCTGCGTTTTACAGGACATTACCTAGTTATTGGTGATTTATTTTATTCCCTGTTTTTCATGAAATAATATCCAGTCATTAAAACAAAATAAGGTATTGCAATAACACACTTGCTATAACCATAGTAATTTATAAATTATGTCAGACAACTGGGACAGAGTTTCTTTATGTCAAATATTAAATCTATTTAGCAGTTTATTTGCAACATATTTGCAACTTCAAAAAGAAAGGAAGAAAGGAAAGAGAGTGGGTTTTTTCCTACATTTTTTTCATTAATGAAGCTAACAGCCCTTGTGAATTTGCAGTAAGTCAATTGAAGTAAATGACTTTTTACGACCGTTATTAACTTCAGTTGTCACTGGAATGTCATCAACAAGTTATTCATTGCATTTCAAACTGGATCTTTTAAGTACAATAGCATCAAAATTGCTGAAATCCAAACCTTTATTTTTCTCTCACAGAGAACAGGGAGGGTGGAAAGAATCTGTCGGTTCCCTAAATTCAGGTCAAGGCAAGGTGGGAGGAAAAAAAAGCTAAAGTTTCAAAATCATCATTTTACACTAGTTTAAAAGCCTGAGTGATGAGCGAAATACATCATATTTCCACTTAAGTCTTGCACAGACTGAAGAGAAAGATGTGTTTGTGAGCCTTTCTCATGTTACTTATCTACAACAAAATCCAAAACAACACAGGACTCAGCAACACCTATCTGCTGGTGTGTGAGGGAGCCCTGATGTGGGAGGTGAGCAAACAGAGACTGTGTTTCATTCTGAACCCAAGCTCACACTGTCCAGGCATTTCCCAGCTTGGAGAGCAGCCAGCCTTAGGCTGCAAGTGCCACAGACACATCAGTGCTGTTGAAGGGCAAAACATGGACACCAGGGCTGTGTCTGCGTCATCAAACTCACAGATCCCCCGGGCAAAGCTTTGGGATCACTCATTCCAAGGACTGCTGCCTATGAAGAGCATGGGTAAGATCACACCAGCTTTGGATGCCTGCTTTCCAACACAATTCCAGCAGGTCTCCAACCTGCACCATAGAATCATAGAATTATTAAGGTTTGAAAAGACCTCTAAGATCACTGAGTCCAATCATGAACCCAGGACTGCCAGGCCCACCACTAAAACATGTTCCTAAGCAGTACATCTACATGTATTTCGAAATCTTCCAGGGACAGTGATTCTACCACTTCCCTGGGCAGCTGCTCCTCATTAGACTTGTGTTCCAGACCCTTTCCCAGCTCTGTTACCTTTCTCTGGACACGCTCCAGCACCTCAATGTCTTTCTTGTAGTGAGGGCCCAGAATTGTGGGAATTTCTAAATCACTTTCTACACTAAATATAGGTTAAATAACAGAGCTCTACCAAGTGTTTTTCTGATGCAAACTTAAGGCCATTGGTATCTCCTCAGCAGGATGTGAAGTTTCTGCTATGAGATTTTTGACATTTGTATGGATTTAGTTTGAAGCAGGAACACTCCAGTCTCCTTTTCTTCCCTGTTTCAAATAAGTGTCACTGTAATGCCACTGGAAGAGATGAATGGTAGGAAGCTCTTGCTACAGTGTTAGTTTGAAGGAGAGACTGGGATAGGAAGAGGGATAGAATCAGGCAATGAGATGTGGTCAGATAAAGGGCCAAGGCCAGGCCAGAAAAGCAAAGAATCCCCAATACAGGGGATGCAGCAGGTTGGGCTGCAAATAATGGTGCATTTGCAGCCATCTCTCTGTCCCATTCCCAGATCTCCATGCATGAAAATGTCATTTTGCCAGCCTGCAGCCCCTCTACACAGCTCCTGTTCTGCTATACCTGAGGCCAGCCTTTGGATAAGAATGTCTGTTTTTCCAGTTTCTTGATCTGGGAAAGAAACTAATTTTCAAAACTATTTCTTGGTCCTGACTGAGTGCCTGCTTCTGCTCTTGCAGTGTTGACACCAGGAATAGGGAAGGTTCTCAGGGAAGGCAAGAATCAGAGACTACAGCTAGAAGACGAGCTGCAAGGAGGTGAAAAGGTAAGAGAACAGCTCAGACAAGGTTAAGATGTGTCTGTAATATGTTTAGTTTTAAAGTAGCTTCCTCAGGCACTGCTGGCAGCACTGAGTTGAGCAGTTACAACCATGCTCTTCCATCAGGCTTTGCAATTTGGGCTCTTCTCTGCACTCTCCTGCATGCACTACCCAAGCAAGTCAGCTGGAATTAGCTCAGAGGTATCCACACGTGGTGCAGTCACACCTTGTCCTGCCCTAAGTCACAAGAATGGAAAATATCTACAGCTTCTTCCTGGAATGAGAAAAATAGCCTTTTCCAGTACATTAAGGTCAGGACACTGCTGGAAGCTTGAAGAGGCAGGAAGTTTTAGCTTTGAAACTTCTTTATACAAGGGAAAAGAGTTCTTTGTGTTTGGCAGGAGAACAACGAAAGTCTTTGCTTTAATAACATTCTAATAATATGTAATATTATATACATTTGGCTAGTAAAATGCACCACAAATTGCTTTCGTTGAGCACTTGAGACAAACATTATAAGGAAGGAAGTCCAGTACTTGGCCAAATATGCTATTAGCTGCCACCCTGAAGCAGGATTTCAGATCAGTGTATTATCTTTTCAGGATTAAAGAAGTGGCAGTTAAAAATAGGAAGCCATAATTAAAAACAAAAAGACCAAAACGTTTAAGAGTACTTGTGGTGAAGCTCCTCACACATGACACAAATTAGTGTGCTGCCCAGACAGAAAGAAGCAGGGAGGTGAAAAGAGCAAAGAAACTAATCTTGTCTTAAATCCAGCTGGATCCTACAGGCAAAATTGCCTGACCACGTGAAGTCATATGGTGGTAGCCCAGGAAGAGCTGCCTCCTTCAAGTAATTTCCATGACAGTGAATTCATAAGAGCACCCATTCTCTTGGTTGCCTTTCAAGTCAATTGTAATAGTCCTGGAGGCTTCAGTGGCATTTGGCTTCGGTTTTCGTTTGAATCCACCAGCAATTTTGCCATCAACCTTGGTGTAAACAAGATCAGGATCTAAATCACTGGGGGAGGTTTTCAGCCAATATAAATTGCCTTCATTACAAGATAGGGCTGTAGCAATTCCACTTTCAAGCTGCAACAATTTGCACCATGGAGTTATGACAACTCTGCCTTAGGGGCAGGATAAATTGCCCCATACAGCAATGGCATTTTTTTATCTGTATAAGATCTGCCCCTTGTTTTAGAAACTCAGGTGGAGCTTGTGATCATATGCATTGAACAATTTTTTCCATTCGATTGAAGCCATCGGGGCTTTTGTCACTCACAATATTTAGGATAACATTCAACTCTTAATCAAATAATAGGAGAAAAACATCTATATGAAATCATGCATTTCAAAAGAGGAAAAAATATCAAGACTATAGCATCAGCTTTAAAAAATAATCCGGTCTTTGTTTACTGATGGTGTGGTTACAGACAGCAAGAGGGCAAGATTCAAAGTTAATATAAACATTTTCTCTGGCCTGACCCTTTTATTACCTTTATTAAAAAGTTGATAAAATTATACTAATTAAAAAAATAGATTCTGAGGGGAAAAAAAGAAAGAGAAAAACCCAAACACTCATCTGCCAAAGAAGACTTATGCTTGCATGAGCTGAAGTTTGATGTTAGATAAATTTCCCTGAAGAGAAGATTTATAAACATGATGTAACTCTGACAAGCTAGGCTTTGTATATTGGCAAAGGAAAGTTTAAGAAAATACCCATATACACAGGCACACACACACAAACACACATCTATGTTGTGTATTGGGTTTAAAGCTTTATTGCTTCAGAAAACTTATTGAAAGAGATTATGTGTCTCATCTTGTCTCCTGTTTAAAAATAGAGCCCTTATATGTGTTTTTTTATTAGCTTGTTTTAGGATTACCTTAATCCTACCTGAAATTTTTCACCACTTCCCCCTAGTGCAATTTGCAATGGTAATCTGTTTATGAAGGGTAATGTTGGAATAACTGTAAATATCTTTCCAACAGAACCCAAACAATAAAAACAAAAGCTGCAGATTAGAGGAGCTTTGGTGTGCCGAAAACCAAGCTCAGTTAAGCAAACCCTGCGATGGATAACAATCCAAATCACGTCACTGAACTATGGGAAGTTGCAAAGTGTGGGATTAACATGAAGAAACTTCTGCTGGCTGGGAAAATCCTGCCCTTATTTCATTTTCATGTGGTCTCATGGGTAAAACTGAGAATGATTTGGATCCTTATGTGGTTTCCCACATAGACATAGTCATTCATCCAAAAGGTGAAAATAACCTACTTTTTTATTATTTCATTTGGACGGGATTTTACAGACATTTAAAATTTTTATTTTAATATGGCCTTTTTTCATAAACCTGGTGAAATCTGCTGAGTTTGTGTGTAGATCAGGCAATGGATACAGGTATAGATACAGACAGTCATAGATACAGACAGTCCACATTGTACCAAGGTGTCCAAGTTCCCTTCTGTCCTGATCAGACATAGATAGAGGTGTGTTACACCTCCCTATTTAATCCACGTACACAGTCCTCCTTCACATGGAAACTTTGGGGTTGAAGAGTTTTTTCTCTACTTGGGACTCATGTCTGTTCAGTATCACATCACAGCTAAAGCATCCCCAGGCCTCCTAGATTAGAGATAGCCTGGATGTTTTGCAGAGGTGTATTACCACTCAAAAGCAGATGCATACTAGTACTTAAAATACAGTTAAAATCAACTTGTTTAATAAATAAGAAAAAAATCCTAACTTCACCTATTTGGAACTGAAAGCCTGATAATGAGAAGTGAGTTAACTCTAAACTGTCCAGTCCAAGAGCAAGAAAATTCTATTTACCTGGCTGTAAGCTGGATTCAAGGAAATTTGTTTTTTTCAGTGAATCCAGTAGCTGTTGAATCCCAACCTCTTGTCAGTAAACATTAAGCCAGGAACAAATAAAAGCATGGACATGTTTTTTTGTGTGATTAATTGCTTTGTTGTACGTACTGCCCAGCTACCAACTACATGGTAAAACAGCAGAGAGGGCAATAGTGGATTTGGTAGAATAACATGGGGAAAATGCATCTTTCCTTATGGATTCTTCTGTTCAATTTTTCATTTAAGACTAATATTTAAGTTTTAATTTAGACTTTCGTCTTCAGGAAATGCTAATCGCAAACTCCCTGGATCTCAGTATCTCCAGCTGCAAAAGGGAGAACACAAATATGTACACAATGCCTGCAGTGGATACAAGGGATGCTTACAAAGTGTCCAGGTGTCTCAGTGTGAAAGGCAACCTCCATAGAAAAGATATAAACCCCAGAACTCCCCATCTGAGGGTAAACTGAAGGATGTGAATCTTGCCAAAACTCCAGAGGTTGGTTTTCAATTATGGAGGCACTATCATAGTTGGCTTGGAAGTTTCCATGAGAACTAAATGTGGGAGTGAAGATATGTCCAAAATCACCTCTGTTCCCTTTGCAACTTAGACTCTCCAAGGAGGAGAGTGGCCTGCAGCACTGAGACCCCTCACAGCAGAGGCAGTGGAAAGCTGCCTTTGAGTAGACAATGCTGAGCAGAGGGCTGAGGCTTCAGCCAAAGGTCTTTTAAGAGGAGTAGTATATTCCTGTTTAATATTTTAGATCTTCGAGATGATAGATCTGCACTAGAAAATTACACACCTCTCCCTCTCACCCTGCCTTCTTCACATATTCCTTCTTCACCTAGGCTTTATAAATCAGTTGTTACTATTTTACTGTAGACCTGAGTCTCCACAAGTACTCAGTACACAGAATAAATGGTTTGGCCTTGCAGGTGCTGCTGCAGAGCCAACACAAAACTCTCCATCAGAATTTTCTCAACGGTGGAATAAAATCTTCCTGAAATGGAAAAACTAAAAATATACTTGGTCAGGGAAGAGGATGAGAGATGAAGGGGGGGAGAAGGAAAAGGTGGGCTCATTAATCTGCTCTAATAATAAATCCTTATCACTTATGCATTTCAGTTTCTCCTTCAGCCTCCACGTTCTATATTTAAATACATCTGCTTCACACGTGCTTTGCCAATTAGCTGGTGATATTAACTGTTCAGCACTATCTATTAACACATGGCACTGCTGAATGGTGTGAGAGACAAGCTTGACCAGGAGAGATAGTCATTCATGAGGCACACATTTCTCTCTATAACTCCGAGGTAGGAAGATAGGAAAGTGGCACAGCAATTGACCTGGGTTGTACATCAAGGCTAAATAGGCACAGAGTAAATTACAGACAAGTGAGACAAGCTACTAACCGTTTCTTTAGCAGCCCATAATGTCAGTAATTCTATTACAATGATTGCTGGTTATGCAATGCAGTTGCGATGTAAATTTTTCTCTTTTCCTTTTTTTTCCCCTCTCTCTGTCTCTCTGTCTGTCTGCATTGTAAAATTTGTAGCCCAGGGATGGAACAGATACATATATATCTATTGCAGAAGGGGAGGTTTTTAGATTGGGTATTGGGAAAAATTTCTGCTTGGAAAGAGTTGTCAAGCGTTGGAACAGACTGCCCAGGAAAGTGGCTGAATCACCAAACCTGGAGGGATTTAAAATTTTTGTAAGAGGTGGTGCTTAAGGTCATGGTTTAGTGGTGGACTTGGTAGTGATGGGATAACAATTGGACTCAACGATCTTAAAGGTCTTTTCCAATCTAAATGATTCTACAATTCCACACTATTCTATGTATGGGCCAGAAAGGATCATTGTGATCATCTTGCAACAGACATTTACAAACCACATAAGCACAGATCTTCCTCAAACAGATTCCTGCTTTAACTAGAGAGCAACATCAAAACACTTTGTCTGGTCCATCATGCCACAGAAAAGGTATCTCAATATTGAAATGGTTTTAATCTCCTGCAACATGATAATGAAAAAGCTTTTGAAATTGAGGTGCATAACATAGAATTAATGCTAGAATATTAGCTATTCTTAGACATATCAGTTAAGCACTATATCTATATTATTAATAAGGAGAGCTTGCACCCCTAGATCATTCAAAATTACCTAAATGAAGATGTCTTAAATTGTGAGCTGCAGCATACCCTTTCCATCACCTAAAACATCTATTCCCAACTGAAATGACTTGGGATGTCCTCCTTATCTTTTCATTGCTCCCACAGAAAAACCTGGATCTCCCCTGGATTTTTTATAATTTTTACTAGTCTTGTGTAGATGTTTCAAACGCCCTATGACACATCAGCAACTAAACTGAAAACCCACAATTACACTGGGAGAAGATTAGCCATAGTATTTCCAAGTTAAAACTAAGCTCAGCTATGGAGAAACAACTTGTGGCAATGGACAGAATCATGAAATAAGAAGAGTAAGAAATTAGATTTCTTTCTAGCCCATCACTTATTTCCTGCATGCTAATGATTAGTTGGATTCACTGTCCACCTCAGTTTACTCATATAAAAATTCTGACTCCATCTGGAGCAAAAAGTGATGATAAAATGGATGTGGAACTTAATTTTTGTGATACTCTTGTTAAGGAGGGTTTACTTGGCAAGTCACTAAGGGCAAGATTCATCTTTGTTATTTTATAGCCTTTCATAAGTAGCCATGTCAGTCAGTCAGATCACTGACTAAGAGCCTACAGCAAGAAGGCAAAATCAGCCTCTGGAAGTGCCTCTATCTGGAGGATCTCTAGAAGAGTCTGAATTAGCATAGGTGAGATTGGATGACTATTTAGACAATTGAAGGAAATAAAGTAATGATACACCCTTTCCCCTTTCTCCATCTTTCATTTGTTTGCTTGTCTCATGATACATCAGGAGGTAAAGACATTCAAAGTGAGAACTGAAGGGCTTTCCCATCATAGTCAGTACACAACTTGGCCATGTTCTGCTCAGTCTGGCCTCTTTTATCCTGTTTCTAAGAGCATGGATGACAACAACCATGAAAATACTGTACTACTGCTAGTAGCAGGGGAGTAACTGCTATCTGGCAGGGTATTTACCAAAAAAGGGGTAATTCTGGGGGTGCTTTGGCCTCTTGAAAGAAAAATGCCATTGAGATACCCACAGAGCAGTACTCTCTTCCAGTACTGATCAGTGCTAATTTGCTGCTCTTTTTAAATCATAAAACATTTTGCTCAGCGGAGTTACAACGTATGCACAAACCCATGTTCTCATTTAGTTGTTTTTCAGGCCCCAAGAAGGTCGAAGCCCAAAAGAGGGAAAAAGCAATGACAAAAATATTATTCAAACTAATAAATGGAAAGAAAGTTGCATTCAATTCCATGGTGGATTTAAAACCAGGGACAAATTTCTATTATTTTGTGAATTTTCACAGTGTAATTATTGACAGACCGTAAAGCTACATGAAGTTGCTTGGAGGATGTGGGCAAATGAGAACCAGGTTCATTCTCATTGTTTGAGCCACTGGCATGTGGAAAACTGATGAAGAAATAACAATACCCAACTTCCAAGAAAAATAGTCGATGCCTTCGGATGACATCAAAGAATCTGTTTACAAATAGGTGGATCACGGTTGCCTAAACACAGGTGCCAGGACTCTTTGAGTACCCTGGGGAAGTTCAGAGAGCTCCATGACATGATGATGGATTTGGGGTAGACCTGTACCACCCCTCAGATGCAGCAGCTGCTGATAGTGCAATACCTCCTCTCTATGTCCAAAATGCCCGTGCTTAGGCAAATGAATCCTACTCAGTGTGTCAAAACCAAAACCCAGCAATTATTTGGAATTAAAACCTATTCTACACACGCAGCTGAGCATGAGCATTGTGCAACGGATGAAGGCAAAGGGTTGCATTTAGTCATGCAGCATTAGAGAGGGGTATTTCTACTACTTATGTTTATACAGCTACGCTAGAAAACACTGCAAACACCATAGACAAGAAAAAGACAAGGATATGTTTCAAACAAAGGTCTGTTACATGTTTAAATAATATTCTGAAAAAATTTTTCACTCCTTTTTGCCCACAAAGGTGCACAAGCACGTTCTTTACATGGAGTAGGCTCTGAGCTGGATGGCTGTGATCAGACTGGCCCTTCTCTGGTGTAGAACATCAAATTCTTCACAGGTGTTTACAGACCTACATCAGAAAGAAGGTCCTAGGTGTTTTGAAATCCTGATTCTAAATTTGACACTGCTCCTCCTATGCTGTGGGAAACTCACATAAGCACCCCTTGCTGATTTGTAAGAAGAGATGACTGCATAGCTACCTTCTCTGTCAGGTTCTGGGAAGGATTATGGATACAGCAACTTAAAAGCCCTTTGAAGTATAACAAAAATATGTTATAAAAGAGCTAAGGCATATTGTTAAAGAAAGTGGTCATGGAACCTGTTGTAAGAAGAGTCACTGAGTCTTAAGTCACACCAACACACTTTATAGAGAATATTACTTGAGCTGTGCAGCCCTGAGTGAAGCAAGCCCCCATATGTGCTCTCTTCTTACATATGTGCACAGAAATGGCTGCAGGAAGCTAAAATCTACAGAAACATCAGTCCACAGCATCCCGCAGGAACTAAAACACACTATGTTAGTGGAAATTCATGGCACATCTGTCCAGTTGACACAGCAGACACCTGACTTACATCCGTGAATGCAGACAAGGATGGTTCTAGTGGAGGGTGTCCCTGCCTGCAGCAGGGGGTTGGAACTAGATGGTCTTTAAGGTTCCTTCCAACCCAAACCATGCTATAATTCTGTGTTTCTATGGTTGCAATTCCAAAACATCAATAGGAGCCTTCGACATCTAAATCTTTTTGAAGTGTTTGAGATAAAGTGACAAAATTATGGCAAAATAGATATCCAAACCACAGTTCCCTAAAAGCGAGAAAAAAGTCTCCACCTTTAAACAGGCACATGATAAAATTTTGAAGTCATTCTCCTTTTTGTTTTAAATAAGAGCTATCTGGACTTTCAGGCAGGTTGATTTCCTATGCTCTCTAGGAAAGGACTTAATCCTAAGCCTACTCTGAAGCCCATGGAATTGGAAGGATCACATATTAAATGTTAGTCACACATTAAATATGAGACAACACAGTAGGCTCTCACTGCCCACTTTGCCCTTGTCAACATCTCCAGGTTGTTCTTAGGGATGAAGGCAGGAGCTGATTGACCAGATCTGTCATGCAGTACCTGGGTCTGAAGACTTGCTGGAACCCATGCTGCTGTGTTGGAGATGAGGATGATTAATCCAATGAAAACGAAACCAGCTGGGACATGTCATGACCTTCCATGTGTTATGTGATCTGATAAACTGAATGACCCTCTAACTCCAGCTAAAGCGTGGAACATCATGCTCTGGATGAGAAGAGAGGAAAAGGTTTCCAACAAGCTCTGGATTATCCTATGGGGATGTGAGAGGTGCCCTGCTCTTCTTCACTGGGGGAACCTTGAAGACAAATTTGAGTGTCGTGAAGGATGGAGTCCAAGTCTGCTTGTAATCATCCATTTCTGCTCTGTTTTGAAATTCTGCCTGGTTTAAAATCTATTAAGTCTTAACTCCTTCTTTAACATATTTTATTTAAAAATATTTTACTCACAAAAATGTTTCTTTTAACGCTGTTCTTCATAAAAGAGTAATTCATTATTACTGGGGATAACACTAATGTATAATCCTTTTGTGATCCTTAGTACAGGGACTGTGGGAATGATAATTAAGTCACTTTGCAGCAAGCACACCTGTGAAGCAGGTAAACATTTATTAGCTCATTTAAAAAAATTAATTAAAAAAATGTTTGTTGTGTTCTGTGCTTTTCTTTTCCTTGAAGGCACAGAGAGATGAAGCAACCACGACTTATATTATGAAATTAGAATGCAATTATTGCTTTAAGTAAAACAAAGCCCAGTCTCACACAAAAGGTGTGGAAACTGAAATTGCTAAATGATCTGATCGTAGTCACACTTGGTAATCAGCTCCAGTATTTTTTTGGCAAGGTCCTGCTATGAATTATGATGGGAAAATGAAAAGACATGTCTTGTCCCATGCCGTTGCCATGTAAATGTATGCATCATGTGGAGATATAAACACTGGAAAGATCTTGAGTTACGCTGCCTGTGAGTAATTGCCATCTCTACAAGCAGGCTGTTTGGAGCTGTAAGAAATAGAAAATTATGCCTTTTGTTAGAGATTTGACAATGTGGAAGAGCCCTGCCAGACCTGTCTTGTTTAATCATGTTAGCTCAGAAGCAAAACGAACAGCTTCTCTTAAAGGGAACTTGGAGTTCCTGGAGGAGCAGGAGGTTGTAATTTAACGTGTACTTTCTCCTAAACCATTACACTATTCTGCTCTTAGCATGAAGGGCCTTGAAGGGATTTCTAGATGCATCTTTTTGAGGAAAAAGCAGTCTTCAAGTCATCGTGTTTCCAAGACATCCCTGTGTGCCTTTTCATAAAGTCAGAATATCAGCCTTGTTACCAATATCTTTTGTGCCAGGGGGTTGTACATGCTCATATGGAAGATCATCCATAAGGAAATATTGTGAAACCCATAAGACACTTGAGCATGTGACACACAGAGAGATTAGTGCCTTTATGATCATTCAGCAGATTCATGACAGAGAACCAAGGCAAACCAAAGCAGACAGCAGGGGATGGCTCAGTGAGTATTTACCCTGACCCCTGGCAGGTTGTAGGCAGTTCTACTTCTGTCACCTCCAGCCCTCTGCATATCCCTCCCACAGGTGTGCCAGCAAACACCTGTGTGTCAGCATATCCAGGTGAAGGGGTTGGTCCAACAAGTGCAATGAGAATAAAAACAGGAACAAAAAGATCCAATCTGGATCTGACAAGCACCAGGCAATTAAAATTTAATATATATATGTATTTCTACATACATAAATTTAAAAAGAAGGCCCGTCTTCTCTAAGGCATCTGTAGACAATTTTGTTCGTTCACCTCCACCTGCACAGTCTGGTTTTCAGACCAACCCAGATACTGGTCAAGATTATGGTTTTCAGGAATAATTGTGTGTGTGAGAGAAGGCACACTGCCTGAAGTTCACTTCAGTTTTTCTCCCTGATCCCACGACTTCGTTATAGCCCTTGGCAAAAGACATAATCGTGGAGGATGGATGACAGGATTCAGGCATTCTTGGTACTATTCACTATGTCTGCTTCCCATAGAAACAGAGAAAGAAAGTGGAAAACTACTAAACTTGTTACCTCTTGTACCACCCATGTCTCTAGATTAAGAGACATCTCAGAAAAGAAAGTTGCTAAAGGTTTTTTGAGTAGCTAAAAAGGATGCCTGACTTACCACATAGCCCAGGCCATACATATTTTAAAGTCCACTTTGAAGGTAAACATGTCTTTTAGGGGAAAAATATTCAATCTTTATTTTTAAGTGTCCAACAGTAGTGAAAAAACATTTTTGAAAGCATCAGTTTGCTGTTCCTGTTGTTAACTGGGTTCATGGTTAAACCTTGCTTCTTTTCCATCTGAATTTTTCTGTCTCAAATTTTTATTTATTGGATGGTTTTGGACTTCTGGCAGAAGAAAAAATGTCATCAAATATATCTTTGTCATGTAGGTGTATACAAGCTGAAATCACTTCTCAGCCTCCTCTATGATAAAAACACACGTTGAGTTCACTGCGTCTTTCGTGCCAATGCAAGTCCACGTTTCCATATTTCATCATTCCGCTGACTGACCAAGATGTGAACAAAGGGCTCATGCTTGAAGGGAGAAATCATACCCATAAAGGATACACACCCATGGATTAAAAACTTTGCAGCCCATGATGCACCCTGGACACTTTAAAGTTGCACAGGTTCTTTGGCTCCTTTCTCCCCTACTGTGTTCCCCATTAGCACTATCACACTACGTGCTCCATATTCTGTTGTGAAAGTTACTCACTTTCTTCTTATCAGAGCAACATCCAGCCCTAAGATTTATGTGGATAAAACATGGATTAATTTATATTTTTTCACAATGTTTAACTGCTTTGTTCTACAACTGACACCTGAAGGTCAGGATAAGGTGTGGGCAGCCTTGGCTGCTCATGGCTGGGCCTTCTGTGGGCAGCAGCCATCAGAGCTCTGGAAGGCAAAGGCAAAAGGCATCTGGAGGGGTGATAGCTTCAGTGCTCCTACTTACAAATCCTCCATGCTTTTCTTTATGTGCTGGTTTTGCTGGTCATCATTTGTTTGTTGCCTCTTTGCTATCATGTCTGCATTTGTTTTTTTCTTCGAGATTGAAATATATCAGTTCAGGCAGAAATGATCCAAATCTTTGAGTCCTGGCCCAAGTCTCTATTGTGTTCTGCTTCCTAGAACACAGCTGATCTGTCAAAAGTTTTTAAGAAAATTTTTTAAATAAAATAATTTATCTGCCTTGGGGAGAGCTCTACTGTATTTCACGAAGTGGAGGGCTGGAGCACCTCTGGTATAAAGACGGTCTGAGGCAGTTGAGGCTGTTTGCCCTGGAGAACAGAAGGCTCCAGGAAAACCTTAGAGTCCTTTTCAGTGCCTAAAGGGGAGGGCCTTTTGGCAAGGTCATGGGAGTAGGACAAGGGAGTATGGCTTTAAGCTGAGGAGGGCAGGGTTAGATCGGATATTAGAAAGAAATTCTTTACTGTGAGGGTGGTGAGACACTGAAGCCCATAGAAGCTATGGATGGCTCATCCCTGGAAGTGTTTAAGGCCTGGTTGGATCAGGCTCTGGGCAATAGGGTCTAGTGGAAGGTGTGTTTGCCCATGACAGGGGGAGTTGGAATGAGATGACCTTAAAGGATTTTTTCCAATCCAAATTATTCTACGATTCTATAGCTTACTTTTTGATTTACAGAACTTTGTACCAATTTGCTTCCATAGCTACTAGCATGCACGTGACTTTCCCATGAGTCCATTATTTAAGGCTTAAAATGTGGACTGTATAAACCTGAAAGTTTCTTATATGGTTTTATGGGCAATTTGCTTAATTATTTACCTAATACCTGTTATGCTGAGTGCCTAATCTTCTGTGGGATTTTTTTCCCTAATGCAGCTGTCATATATAGTATAGGTGGATCAGCCAATGAAACCTGTTATTAATACTGTCCAGCACTTCCTGTTATAAGACTCCTTTTGTGCTGTTTGTAATTATCTGCAATTTTGAAATTTCAACTGAGTAGGCCAGAAGGACTTACTAAGGGGTTATTAAACTCTTACATGCTTTAGGTTGGTGAAGATTGTTTATTTTAATCCAGTACACTCAAATGAGCAAGAGTCATTGCTATGGCTCAGCCTAAGCTGAACCGAGATGTCAGGGAGGTTAGTGGCTTTAGGAGGAGCTCGGAGGCTACAATATCCTCAGTGAGACCAGAAAGAGCAAGGAGCAGGTACCTATGTGCACCATCACTCTCTAGGGTCCACTGGTTGTGCAGTCTGGGTCCCCAGTGTTCAGATACTTGGCTTGCCTGTAGACACCTGCACACCAAAACCTAAAAATAGACGTCTCAGCCTGTGAACTGAATCCTACCCTCCCCAAAGCAGATGAGAAGAGTCCTACCGCAACTCTCCAAACCATATAAATGTTGAAAAATCAACAGATCCTGAGGAAAAAAGATAATATTTTGCTGGAGTGTTTCCCGCAACATTTAGCAAGGAGAACCATGGAAAAGCCCAGGAGGAAACCAATCATTCTGTCATCAGCAGGTAATAAAATAATGGTGGGGAGGACCACCAATGAACAGCGAAGATAAACACAATTTTGAGTAGCTGTTCAGGGAGTGAGACCCAGCCAATCTGCAATCTGAAAGAGGGAAAAAGACTTTTTGATTGTAATACATGTACAAACAAGGGTGTTAAAGCTACAAGGAGTTTTATGTGAATACATGTAGATGACCAAAGCTCCTCTGGTACTGCCCCAGGTAACCAGAACTGGTGCACACAGTAGGATGAGGATGACTATGCAGTGGTCAGCAGCATGCTGATATAGGTTATACAAATTCAGAGAGAGATTAGAATTTTTAGGTGGACTCATAAGTAATACTGGAATTTCTATGTCCTGAGGCCTGAACTACCTCTACCTGCAGTGCAATTATCAAGGGATTTAAAAGATTCTCCAGAAAGAAGATTCACCATAACAGAATTAACCTTATGTGAAAGGTTGAGGGAGGGTGTTTTTATGGTTGGTACAGTATTTGACCTATCTCCTGTTGATTTTAAGAATAAATTTTCCCTTTATTTCAATATTGTTCTAACTAATGAAATCTGTGTTAAACTGTAGCTTTACTGATTAAGTGATTTCATGTCACTGCTTGTTAATCCGAATTATGCTAATTTTTCTGAGAATAATGTCAAGGAACATGAATGCCTACCTGAAGTCCTCAGTCATGCAGTTTTGGTCATTACAGTCACTTTGCTCAGGTTTCTGTTTTTGGGTTTACAAACCATAAATAATGTTCCCCCGTGTAAATTATGTGTGTTTAGCTTGAGTGAGGAGTGAGTACAAAGTGAGACGGGTACTGCTGAGTTATTATAAAGACAATCAATCTGATTGTTTAATGCTTGTTGAATAGCTCCATCATATCCACTACAAAACTTGAGGAAAAGCAGCTTAGATGCCACTCCTTGTTCATTAGTGGTTTAATAGACCAGATTTAGTTGTTTTGTACAAATCTGAACATAGGCAAAAGAAAGAGATTTTGTAAAAGCTTTGACCAAGATGTGGGGGTCCCTTTGCCTGAGGCACAGAAGAAGCACATAACAGAAAATCTCTTTGTCTGAACACTTCTAAGCTAATGAGAAAAGTTCACAAAAAGTGGAAGAAAACAGTCTGGTATCCAGTAGGAAAAGTGAGATGCAGAGAAAACAAAAAGTACAAACTGGACCCAGTGCTCAGCTGCCAGTGCCCATGGTTTGGCTGTCCAGAAGCTGCAATTTGCTGGAGGAGTGTTCATTAAACATCGTGGCTACTTTGGGATATTGTCTGCGTGTCCCTAAGGAGTGAAAGATAATCCATTTTAATGTTCATATGGTTTGGCTTCAATGCCTCTTTCTAAATCTGTCTTGAGTTTTTTCTGCATTCTTTAGTTTCTGTTAATTCCTTTTTGGGTTTTCCAATTTTGTGATACTTTTGGCAAAACATTAAGTTATCCACTGTTATTCTTTCTTTTTTTCTTTTTTTTCCTTTTTTTTTCTGACTTGAGGTTTTAATTATTAAGGTGACATCTTAAGTATAGTGAAAAGCTTTTACCGTTCTTGCATTTTTAGAAACATGTTTCGTCACTAAAATGTGGGCTTCGGGACATTGCCTTACATTTTTAAATCCCTCTGAACAGGTGGACGGAAAATCTCACATGTAAATTAATTTCATTTCCAAATGACATTAATAAAAAAACAAAATCCGAGGTGAGGTTTATGTGGGTACTCAGTTTCATGGACCAGTCTGTATATCTCAGTCTAAACTTTTCCTGATTACACCAGTGCCAGGGTTTAACCCCCTACAGCAACTCACCCCCACACAGCCACTTAGTCCCTCTCCTCCAGTGGGATGGGGGAGAGAATTAGAAGACTAAAAGTGAGAAAACTCATGGTTGGAGCTAAAGGCACGCACACAAGCAGAGCAACACAAGGAAGTCATTCCCCACTTCCCATGGGCAGCCATCCCCAGAGCTCCATCAAATGTAACAATGACTTCAGAATATAAATGCCATCTCTCCAAATGTTCCCCCCCCTTCCTTCTTCTTGCTCCAGAATTATATATTGACCATGACTTCCTATGATCTAGGATATCCCCTGGGTCAGTTGGGGTCCCAGCTGTGTCCTCTCCCAGCTCCTTATGCACCCCCAGACTACTTGCTCATGGGGTGGGGTGAGATAGCAGAAAAAACTGACTCTGTATAAGCTCTGCTCACCAGTAAGGAAAACATCACTATATTATCAACACTATTTCCAGCACAAATCCAAACCAAAGCCCCATACCAGCTACTGTGAACAAAATTAACTCTATCCCAGCCAAACCAGTACAATGCTGCAAATATATTTTATTATGTCCAGAAAAGTTAATTTGATTAATTTGGCATATCAGAGAGAACAAGTCAAATGTGCTACCTCAAAATATCATTGAACTTCAAATCTGGTCTTTACCTCAAAATAAAATAATTCTTTAGGAGAAGAAGGAACATCTGGGTGGAATTTCTTTAAGCAGAACCTGCTAAAAAATGAAAACACGATATAGGAAGAGATTGAGTCCCCAAGAATACTTTGTTTTTCAACTCCTAGGTGTGTTTTATCAGGAAAAGAGACTTTACTCAGTGTGTTTGATGCACCAAAGGGATTCTGATGTCTGACTAGTGTGTGAGGCTCTATACCAGGGGACAATCTTGGTTTCTGAACTGAGCTCAGCATGGGCCTCGACATGCACGTGGGATCCTGATGCACTCTGTTAACACAAGTTTTTCGTCCAGGAGACACACACCTGTTTTTTAAGACTCATGATTCACAAAAGGAAAAACAGTGTCAGCTGGAGTCATAAATCAATCATTCTGGTAGCCAGCATTATCCCTAACTTCCTTGGCACTGTGGCATAAGGATGAGAAACAGAAAAATACTGCAAGACAACATTTATTTTTTTATTATTACTGCTATCACGTACTCCCTTTGGCAGGGGGATGGTAGCTATAGGGTCCATGGAGCCTATCCAGTTCCCCAAGTTGATGTCTTGCATGGTGTCCTCCCTACCAGACAGGTCACCAGTTACAGGACTTTGGCACCACTGGCATTAAATCCGTGCAGGCTCCATGTGGTTGTTCAACTCAAATGTTTCTAAAATGGGAGCTGACACTCTGTGTCATTGCAATTTGTCATCCTACCAGCAGTGCACGTGTAAGAAGTGGTGTGAGACTTCAGCATTTTGGGAGTTGTGGGCCTCCATGAGGAATGTGATGGCAAAAGGTATGAAATAAGTAGTATGTGGTCCTGCTCAGTGTTCCTTCTAGCAAGTTCTCAGCAAAGCCCCTTCAAAGACACTTAGCTTTGAGCTCATTCATAACTGAGTGTTAAAAAAGTCAGTCTTGATTTTGACCATGACACAGATTCCAAGTTTGAACATACACAAGTCACAGTCAGGATTGTGCCAGCCTGTCTTACTCCTTCAAGATTCAGCATCTACAGCTGAGCTACTCACCCTGGAGTCCTTTGATAGGATGGGAAGTAGGAGCTTCCTTAAGGCAGAATTCATCTTAATTCATTTTATTCTTAGCCACCTCCCTGAAGGTTGAATCACTTGCCTGCTGCTGTCACCTACTTCTCTCTGGTGATTAAAGGGAACAGCTGGGATAAGCACCTCCACCTTCTCACTTTTGGTAATACCAGCCATAACCTATTGGAGTCTCTGTTCTCATTTCTTACATTTACAATGGCACTTCTGTTGTCTCTCACTTTCCCACTCATTTTAATCATTTTTTTTAAAAAAGATATGTACAGAAATTCTAGGCTGATCACCTCGTAAACAGACATTATGTTTTAGATGTGTTACTAAGGTCAGTGTAAGATAATTTGTTATATAAGCAGCAGAAATTACTCTCTAACCTCAACTGCAGACAGTATGAACAATTACTATTATTGTTAACATTATTACAAGTAACCTTAAGCTTAATTATGCACAGGGACATGTACGTTTTATGCCAGCCCTAAAGTCAAAGTGATGATAAGCTATGGTCTTTATCAACACTATCAACACCCTTTCCAAGTATGTATGTTCTGCCAGAAATGAACATGGATTTTCAAGCTTTAGAGTTACCATCTCTAACTTGAGCTTCTCTAACTCAAGCTTCAATATTTATTATTACTATTATTTCTATTATCCTGAATTACCATGCAGATAGGAAAGGGAGGAGGGACGGATTGTTTTTGAAAGTCTGCCTCTTATGTCTAAGCAAGATACTGATGTGTAGTCCCAGACAGGAAATTTTATGGAATTCAAAGGAAGGATGAAAGTCATTCTCTTCCCTGCTGGTATTTGAACTTGCATTTTCTGCAAGTTTGGATATTTCTAAAGACATTCAGAGGACTAACACATTACTTGCAGCTGCCACTTAATTGATTAAAGACTTTGTTTAATTAAAAATTTTCGCAAGAACAGAGTGATGGAAGGATGAGTTAAAATTACATTTCAGCCCACCTGAAGTAAAGAAGCTCAAAATATACATGCTGAATCACACCACTAATTGGAGAAGCATTTTCAAAGGTACATCCAGAACCTTCCTGGAAAGATCCAAGAGAATGTAATTGCACATCTGTCAACATTACCTATGGATCTATACCTATGGGCTGCACATGCCTTTGGGTATTTTGGGAGGGAGTGGGTTGAGAGGACAGAGCTAAAAATCTCATGGTAAGATCTGTTTTATTCCTTTCACAAAAACAGACAGAGATGGCAACATGGTTGCACATAGCTGAGTGAAATGTCCACATTTAATGTCCTCATGACAGCACGCCCTTTAAAACTCACAAAACATCACCTCTTGCCACATCTTCAGAAACACACGAGTTCTTTTGCAGGGCTTTTTTATTATTATATCGGGAGGGGGGGTTGACATCACTGCAGCTGCCCATTTCTCTCGTCTCGGGACAGACGCTGCTGTCACTAGATCAATTACCAGCATTCATTTTGTCTCGTGCTGTGACCCAATGGACTCCTTGTTCTCCTCCTGCTGACAGCCTGAGAAGGCTCCAGCCAAACTGGCCGCTAGCTACTGACCCCTCCACAGACAACCTTATTAGGGTAATTGCAAGGCTGGAAGCAGCCGAGACTGGGGCCCAATTACACCTGTCCTTGTCCAATTCAACCAGGGCTTAAATTACTTGGATGGGTCAAGGATGGTAGTGTACTCAGGTGAACAAAAGCTTTCCCTCTATTCTTATGCCTTTCAGAGACAGACATTGCTAATTATGCCTGTCATTGGGACATAATAAGGCTGATTTCTTTAAACGACATCTTTCTTCAGCGGGGAAACTGATGCGTTGTCTCACCGAACACCAACACCGAGCAGCCCAGGTTTTTAGAGCAAAGTAGAGGTAGAAGCAGCTTTAGGGGTTTTCCTCTTCAGATGGTTATGGAACAGAGAGAAGTCAGTGCCTAGCGTGTGTCATATGCTCTTATGCATGGCAATAGCTAATGACAGTGGCGATAAAAGCATGAAAAAGGGTTTTTTCATGCTTTTTATTTTTTTAAATTGTTTTCCCATGACAGTAGTCAGAATCTGAGTCCATTAGTTTAATTTTGCTTGAAGGAGATGATCAATCAAAGTGTTGGCATGAGGTATAACGCTGATTTACGGACAAAAAACAATGAGACCAAAAGTTGGCCCTACGTACTTTAATTGTCTTAATGAGGGACTTGGTTTCCCAAAGTCAGGAGCGAGCACCATAATACCTGGGAAATGCAACATTCTCAGCACTTTTGAAAAACACTCCTGTGTTTAAACATTTAAATACATGTTTATTAATCTACATTTTGAATTCTCACACTTAAGAATCTTGGGAAGTTGCTGAGTTGCATATGGACGCATGCCTGTATTATTATATTTACCATTCTAACAAAAAAAATAATTAATTGTGACAACAAATGACAGGTTTGAACACACAGCATAAGCACACTTTTTTTTACTTACTATGTAATATTGAGAGATGATTTGTTTAATTTAATTGTATTTTACAGGTAAGGTTAAATAAATTGGAAAAATAAAATCATGAAAATGTGGAGCAAACTATAATTTTTAAAGAAGATAGATATATAACCTTTGTAGAGTTAAGAGAGGATCTAATTTTTGTTCATTTGGATGCTTTAATCAATATTATATAGGACTTGTGATAAAAACTGATTCTAAAATATTCATTGCTAATTTACCAACTGAAGATAATTTGTTGTTTCATACAAAGTCAAGTTTCAAGAAAAAAAGTAAAAATTAAACAAAAGCTGCTTACGACCTCTAATAAAATCATGCAAAAAAAATGAAAATAAAAAATATGAGTACTGACAACTCTTACAAATACCTTTCTTGGTGTTTTAAAATAATTTTTCAATAAAAAAATTGCCAAAATTTTTGCCTACCTTTTTTTCCCCTTTTTTCCTTTTCCCTTTTTTTTTCCCCCTTTCCCTTTTTTTTCACTTTTTTTTTCATTTTCACAAACACTGCTATTGTCTGGTCACATGATTTTCAAAGTTGCATTTGACTTTACTTGAAAAATATTAGCAAGGAAAATTGGTTAATTTTGATAATTTCCAATTTTCATTGTGTCATTTCTTTACAAAATGAGACTGAAAAGTTTCAGTTATTTTCAAGAGAGAAAGAACAGACTACTGAGAAATTTTCAGGAGTTCCCTATTTCATGGGAAGTGCTAGGGGATAGGCTAGGCTAGGATAAGGTGGGATAGAATAGGACAGGGTAGAACAGAACAGCACACAATAGTCCTAATCAGGATTTTGGATAGTTAATATAACTAATATGGCCATCTGTGGACAGCACAACTTATAAGTGAGTCTACAAGTCTCCACATGTGATTCTGTGCTGATATTACTGTCATCAGGACTAAATAGTGCAGACAAAAATCTGTGGAGTATTTTTTCCCCTTGCAACCACCACTTAATTAAATGAGTGATTGGTGGGGAGGAAACATTTCCTCTCCTGGAGCAGACCTGTGTTAGTAACTCTTCTTCACATTGAAATCTCTTTGTGGAGATTCTGTCAAAAGCAATAATGAAAGACCTATATTTTAGCAGGTATAAGTAAGTCCAAACTTATCATTTCCCAAAGAAAAACGTTAGCAGTTGCATTGTGAACCAGTGAGTTTTATCCCATTTTTAGCAATCTGATTCTGAACTAGGTTGCATCACCAAGTGTTGGGATTGCTTCCAGTTTAGTCACAGTATTCCCCTGCCTTCTGTTTGATCAGATCTGGCCTTCAGTATTAATAAGTGCTATTTTCCATGACATTGTGTGTTTTTCCTTGTGGAAACCAGTTATTAAACCATCTTGCATTACTAATCCAAATAATAACCTCATTTAAAACTCTTAGGTTAGAATCCATCTGCCTTAAAGAAGACATTCTGAAATGGAGTCCTCGTAATCTAAGGGAACAACTTCCAGTTGCTACCAGGAGATGTGTATCTCATCAACTTTGATGGACAGAATAAGATAAAATTAATCCTACTCTATGGAATTGAAGCAATAAATATAATGAAACCAAAGATATATTACTGGAAGTAAGGTGTGGGCTCTCAGGTTCTTCCTGAGATCAAGAATTCACATACATGGGGTCCTGCTTTGTCCCTGGCAGTGTCAGCACTGAGTTGCAACAACAGCAGCTGGAGGCTGTTTAACAAAAAAGTGTCAGTTCCACAGGTGAAGGGGAAAAAAAAAAAAAAAGAGAAAGGATTATTTCTGGAAAAACCATTATAAAACACTTACATTTAAGATTTAAGAAAACATAGCCTCATAAGAAGCCACAGGATATTAATACATTAATGATAATGTCTTTTCACTTCACTCAAGGACTTAAATACACTTTATAAACACTATTTAAATGTCATCACTGATTTGGTCAAGCCATTATGAACCACAGCAGACATTTCCTGATTCTCTCTGGAGACTCTCTAGTTTTCTCTGCCTTTCCATGATACCCAACACACATAGTGAGCAACAGGAGCTCTTTACACAGAATGGAAAAAGCAGAGGGAGTAGGAGGGAAATCCACTTCATGAAACACGTATATGCCAAACTGGTAAGATGGAACACAAAGATTCTTCTCATTTCTAAGACCAAGAAAGTGAGATTTTGATTGTCCCTTTTTCCCTTTTATTTTTAGGAATCATCTCGATTATTGTCCTGTACAACCCCGGCGTGTGACCCAGACCTTCTTAGTCTTTTTCACAAACAGATTATGCCCTACATTGAAAAACATGCTCATTCAAGATGTAGGGCATAAAACCTGAAACCACTACTTTTCACAGCTTGTAAAAAAGTCATGAGTTTGGATCTCCACATCACTGCTGTGGAATAATATGGAGTTTATCTTACAGTTTATACAGTATAGAGTGTTCATTAGAAAAAAAAATTAAGAGAATATCCATCTGAGAATGATTTACAAATTAGGACATGGGTTAAAAAATCTAAAAATCTATTCCAAAGCAAGCAGATATGATCATAGTACATAAAACAACTTGGGTTTGGAAGGGACCTTAAAGACCTTCTGCTTCCTCCCTCCCCCCACTGCCTTGGGCAGGGACACATTCCACTATCCCATGCTGCTTCAAGCCCCATCCAACCTGGCCTTGAACACTTCCAGGGATGGGGCATCCACAGCTTCTCTGGGCAACCTGTGCCAGGGCATCACCACCCTCACATTTCTTCCTAAAATCTAATCTAAACCTGCTGTCTTTCAGTTTGAAGCCATTCCCCTTTGATTCTAAATATGAATCTGTAATATTGCAGGTATGTGGCCTCACCCCTCTCTGGTTTTGGGAAAAAAAAAAAAAGAAAAAAAAGGCTTTTTGAAAATATAACTTGTAATTCATTTCATGCTTTTGCCAGTAACGTGATACACATTGTCTCCTGTGCCTTTGATGCATCTGTCAGTGCAGCATGGTAGGAGAACCTTATGCACAGATGGGAATTACAGTATCTGGGCCAGATCAAGAGCAGATTTTGCCATGTTAGAGTGTGTGTTTCAATTTGTGCTGGCAGAACTGAGATCAGAATCAGTCATGTGAGCATGGAAGCGAACACAACTCTGCTTCCCATTTAAAACAGCTTTCTCAAGTGGGATTAAGGGATTAGGTTTTGTGGTTGTCTTCCAGAAGCAATGTCACGGGCTGGTTTTACTACGGAAAGACCTGGTGTTTCGCCAGTGCAAAAAAAAGTCTGCTGGCAACACGAATGCAAAATCATTGAGACAGAAGCTCAGTTCAGCTGCAGCAGCTTTGCCCCAAAGTTACACAAGCTCTGACTCTCCTGCAGCAGTAGATTAAAATTTGATGGTGAACTTCTGAAATTCCCCTCTGTTCGTTCTGTCCCTCTTCCAAAATTACTGCTCCTCAGTGGAAGAGTCTGAAGCAGAGTATGAACAACTGCTGTCTGCACATCAGTATTGTGACACATAATTTCAGTGTCTTTTAATAAACCAGGCTGATTAACCAATTTTTATTTTGGCTTCCATTGAGTGTACTAATTAAGGAGCTGCTTCACAAACTATTTAGTCATCTTACTGGTAAATCAATAAAATTGGAGGGGGGGTACAAAGGCAGTACTGACCTCAGCTATACAGTTTCAAGCAGCTGCCATGTGTGGGTGAGAGTTGTATCTCCGTTATTTCCATGAGGCCTGACCTCAGTGGAAGTGAGAATAACAAACACAGCAGAGATGCTTGAGCATCCTTCTATTTACCAGTCTGACTTCTTCAAAAGCTGTTAGCCACAAGAATTTATTTAGTATGAAGCAGAGTGCCTGAGGACACTTTTAATGTACAAACTACACCCACCTTTAGCAGGAAATTTCCTATCGTGTGGACAGCAGTGTGATTAAGTGGGGTCTAGCATGATGTCCTTTGACCTGGAAAAGTTGGGTCTCTTTTCACAGGACCATTTGTTGATGGGGGCAATGGCACTTTCCTGTTCTGATTTGGAGGGTTGTAGTCTAAAGATCATCAAAATCATAGTATCAGGGTGATAAGGTCTCATCTTTTCCTGAGATCAGCAATACTCTCCAGGGAGTACTTTTGTCTCAAACACTACTGCAAATGCCTTAAAGCAACTCCATATGTTTGGTTGTCAGGGGTACCTCTACAAAGATTAATCCTACTCACAACTCAAAGCAACCTTACACAGCCTTGTTCTTTGGTCCACACGTAACAATTTTCTCTTCTGAGTTTTGAAAAAAACTGGCAGCATTGTCATGAAATGAGAGAAATGGTCTGAGAACCTCTCCCTGAAAGTCCAAAGGAAACTTCATATTACCATCTGAAACTCTGGTTCTTACGAAAAAAAAGCCCAGGAATCCAGAAGCCCAGATGTGAAGCTGAATGTCAGATAGATAACAGAGCTGGCTGCAATGTGGAGACCTCTCTGTTCCCCTCCTGAGTCTAAACTCCCCTCTACACTCTTCAATGCTCACATGAATGTCAAATCTGGTGACTATAGGTCTCTGAGTTCTGGTGATCAGCCAGCTCTATTTCTCTGTAGTCACTGTTATAACAGTTTTGAAGAATTTTTGTCTGCATGATCATGGGGAGAAATACACTGGCCCTTGCATGTGGATCTGGCTCGTTCAGCACTGCATAGAACAGACCAGTTTCCACTAAACATTGCAAGATCCCATAGTAATCTTACTCCATTGCCTACTGTGTACACTTGCATGATGATAACACTGAAGTCAACATTATCTTCCTGTGTTGGGTGTCATGTTCCTTGTGGGCAGCTTGAGGTGAAACTCAGTCTTTGCAATCTGGTCTTAAATAACCCACTACCTCTGGAATTAGCTGTATGTAGGCACCCGGTCTAGGTCTCACCTGGTGCAAGAAATAAATGGCAGCTGACAGGAACAGTCCATCGTCCAGATCCACCCCACAGATCACCAACAGGACCACAGAGGACTGAAGGACTATGTCAGCCTCCTGGGAAAACAACAAACACAGTGGTTTCTTGTGCACAGATAAGGTTCCCCATTCACATTCCCCATTCCTTGAGAGGGGATTGGTGGCTCCCTGTAGGCTACAGGTTAAAAACAAAATGGGGATGACTAATTCCCATGCCCTGTCCTAGTGAAAACAAATAAATGAAGTGGCCTGGTGGTGTAATCTGATTTTCTGTGATCCCAGGAGGAATTTGTGGCTCAATTCAAGGATGTCTTGGTCATGTCACAGATGGAGAGAACAGCATTGCAGAGCTGAAGGCAATAATGTTTTCCCTTGTGCTGTCCCTCTGCAAAGGCCAGGTAGTGAATGTTAATTGACTGTGTTTCAGAGAGAAACACTGTCTCCTTGGTGCTAAGCATGGTGTGGTTTTTAGTGTGATTCCCTCTGGATTTGATCTGAATATTTATATGAATTTGACTTAATGTTCCACTGTGACAACAGGGCATGCAGTGACTTCCAGGGGATGGGAATTCTATTTTTTTCTGGCAACACCTTTCATGCACTGCAGATGCAAGTGAGTACCATGTGATCTGGACCATGTTGACAACACATTGCCAGGGCATGAACCGGAGAGACACAGAGAGAGAGAGAAAGAAATAGTTTCTGGGGTTTGTCTCTGTGTTCATAAAAAGCCATATGTCAAGTGGACTTAGAATCACAGAATGCTTTGGGTTTGAAGCAACCTTTAAGATCATTTATTTCCAGCCACTGCCATGGGCAGGGACACCTTCTGCTAGACCAGGTCGCTCAGAGCCTCATCCAACATGACCTTGAACACTTCCAGGGATGGGGCATCCATAGCTTCTTTCAGCAACCTGTGCCAGGGCCTCAACACCCTCACAGGGAAGAAGGTCTTCCTAATATCTAATCTAAGTCTTTCCTCCTTCAGTTAAAAACCATTCCCCCTTGTCCTGCCACTGTCATGTACCTAACATGATAACTGTGTGCATGTTCCAGGTAATAATTTGGAGAGCATAAGAAAAGGAAGATTCTGACTGCTGCAGTTCCTCTGCAAAAATAACATTATTATTATTAATTATTATTATTATTATTATTATTATTATTATTATTATTATTATTATTACAGTGAGAATTGAAATAAAAATTCAGCCACTTGGTAGTAATGAAAAGCTCAGGCTTAACACAGTTCATATTCTTTTGATGAAAAGTTAAGGGTTTCCCTTGAAGACCCACCAGCACAATGTCACTTTTATTTGAGATCTGTTGTATCAGTAAGTGCTTTGTTGTCGCTGAGGCTCTGGGAATGCTCTGCACTGAATCAGGGCACCTGGGGAGAGAAGGGAAAACAGGGAAAGGCCATGAGCACAATTTTAAATAGGCACAATTGTTGCCTCCACTTCTCTGATCTGGCCCTGACTCCTTCATCAGTGATTTTGTAAATCCAAGGTACTGGAAGCTGGTTTTCTCATGGAGCATGGAGGGAAGCTGCAGTTTCAACATGGTAGCACCACACATTTGAAGTCACCAAAGCTGCATTGCTTTGGCTCACTAAATACAGCATTTCCTCTCCTGTTTTAAGCCCTGGAGACATTCTAGTACAGTATTCAGGACTCTGTGTTCTTGCAAGGTAGGTTAGTCAGTGGCATTTCTGTGCTGCTGCTTAGTAAGGCATAGAAAGATTCACTCTCACAGTACCTCTCTCCCTCTACAGCCCTCCCCTTACCCTGGTGGGTGGCATTTGTAAGCCCGTGCTGCTGAAATTGAGACTCACTGAGGTGCTTCCAGCTCATTCCCAGGGTTTACCAGTCACTCATTTGCATCCTCAGATTGCATCTCCTCTCCTACCCTAGAGGTTTGCATGCTGAGACAGTTGGTGGCCACCCCAGCTGCACATGCCCAGGGGCTTGCAAGGACACCAAAACGCTCACCCATACTTGGAAGATGACTGGGATCCCAAATTGAGCCTTGTTGGAAGGCAGACTCCTGATCTGCAAATCCTTCCCCTCTTTGATGGAATGGTAGTCTTGGTGCTTGGTGTGACCTGACATTCAAAGCTCAAGAGACCTGGGCTGAACACACATGGTGATTTTCACAGGTGTGTTCTTGAGTGTTGTTACATTCATGACTCTTTTTTTGTCTCCCTGCAGAAAAAAAGTGTTTGACTATCTTGTATAGACTTAGAATTATAGAATCGTTTAGGTTGGCAAAGACCACTGAGGTCATCAAGTCCAACTGTTTATCCAACACTGCCAAGTTCACCACTAAATCATGTCCCCAAGTGCCACACCTGGACATCTTTAGAGTACCTGCAGGGATGGTAACTCCACCACTGTCCTGGGTAGCCTGTTCCAGTGCACGTTGGACAAGAAAACTGAAGAACTGTGGGTTGAAGATGATTTGTAATGTGCTTTGAAAATTAAAAAAAATACACAGCAAACCCAAAACCTTGTCTAATATGAATGCTGAGAGGGTGCTGTGACATCACAGCTACCTGGCTCCATTTTCATGAAAGAAAGCATGACAGTACAACAAAAAAGCTTCCAAGAGTCTTTTGAGGAAAAAAAAAAATATAGCAGAAGTGATATTAAACACATATAAATCAGAGTTATGATTACTGCCTGGAAATCTGTCAGATAAATTTTATAGTGAAGCTTTATGAGACTTCCCCTTCAGGCAACACTGAGACCATGATACTCTCTTTATAACCATTCCCTGGGCTGCTCCATGGTTTTGCCTGTGACAGTCACATGGGGTTGATATAATTCTCTCTGTCTCCTAATTAGCACCGTTCCATTATCCAACACACTGCACAGATCAGTTTCGTTTGTAGTAGCATGTAGTATGTGACAGTTACCAGTAAGTTTAAAATTATGATAAGTCACCAACAACATATTCTCCTTTGCAGTGTTATTACCCCCACACTGGGGGAGTAGAGGGAGGAAAAAATACCTTCGTACAAAACCTCCATGCAAAGAGAGGTCTTACAACCACAGCAACCCCCCCAAATTTTAGGCTCATTAAGGACCACCCAATTAATTCACTGGGTACTGCTCAGTAAATCTTTTTAATAACACAACATGATTAAGTTATTCTCTGATTTTTCATCTCCAAAGATTTACGAAAAGTTACTCAGAGACACCTGTGTGGAAAAAAACATAACCTAATCCATCACGGTTTGATGTTTGCCCATAGGCAATTCTCTTCAGCTGAACTAATGGCACTGTGTCAGGTGAGAGTCGTATCTTCACACCGCAGAACTATTTTGCCTTTGGGAACATACGGATTTTTTTCTTAAAGATTATTCCTAGTTGTTACCTTTGTAGCAGTGTATTTATGCAACAGGTGATACTCTGAAGATGAGAAGCAATTCCACTGGAAAACCACATTATGTTTAAGGAATGTGTCTCTGTTGTTGCAGTGGAGTTCTCTTCAAGATAGATAATTTTTAACATTTGCAGATAGGACCTTTCTCCCGATGGCGTACAGAGACGTTGCAATCTCTCACAAATTAAACTTCAGAATGTTTCATAACATATCAAAAAAAGCACACAGAAACTGTGATCACATATTTCTCTTGAACATTAACTGGATGTCCTCCTGTTTCAGGATGCTGAGGATGAAGAGAAAACCACTACAGAAGTATCCTGAATTCCCCTAGATGTTTCTCCTAATCCTCCTCCACAGCACTTTGTCTCTGGACTTTAATGGCATCGTCACTTTTTCCCATCTGTCTTGGGCATGTGTTAAACCATGATAGGCCAAGCTAAGTCAGTTGCAAGAGCAAAGCCCTGGGTCTTCCTACAATTCTCAAAGGTTCAGGTAAATTTTCTCAGAACGGTAGAGTAGATCAAGCAGCTGTAGAGCAATTCTCCACTTGCATTTTTTTTTCCTTGGCTCATCAGTTTTGGCCATTTCTAAAGACCTAGAACAATTAACTGAGTTGGACTTTACTACAGCTGCAAGTTTTTAGCCTTTCATTCAGGTAAGAGCTGGTAACTCCTTTACCTACCAAAATATTTAATGGTTAAAGTTGTTTTTTTCTCAGCTTATTCTTTCATTTCAACTGTATTACCAAACCTTTGTCAAGCACAGGATTTAAGAAAAAAGGAGAGGGAGAAAAAAAAAAAAAAAGCATATATGAAAAAAAAAGGCCCCAGTGTTTTCAGGAACAAAACCAAGTAATGCCAAGTTCCAGGGGATGGATGGATGCTGTCAAGCTGCCATGGCCTCTGCAAGGAGCAGAAACTAATGCATCTGTCCAGCTGCATAGAGATGAGAAAGAGTCGTGTTTCTTTGCTTACTGGACCAAAAGCCCAGCAAAAAAACCTAAATAAAAGCTGGAAATTCAGCAGCACTGAAATGCAGAATTGGAAGCAGGTAATGGCAAGCGAACAGCTGCAAAAAAAAAAAAAAAAAAAAAAAAGGAAAGAAAAAAGCTGTCTGCAACTCTGGTTACATTTTAATTGCAAGCATCTACATGCATGCATTTTCACACCTGGATTGTTTCCCCACCCTTCTTTCTGGAGACCAGCCCTAAACTTCTCACTGACGCACATGCAAGAGGAAAACAAGTTGGTTTTCAGTCTGTTCTAACGGAGAAAGTCTCTAGGCAAAGCACTGGGATCTGGCAAGTCTACAGGAGGCAAACATACATGTAGGGATTAGCCACATTGGTTTTGGCTTCCACAACTTGCTCTCTTTTATTGAAAGAAATGGCTAAATCATTAAAACTGGTGAGGCAGGAGTGAAAAACAAAAATGGATCTCTTTAGGACTAACACTAAACAAGAACCAGAAGGTTATACAAAGAATGAAGAGAGACTGTTTGATGGTTTTGGTGGTTTAACCAAAACTTAAATTGATTTTTTTTTCTTTTTCTTTTTTTTCTTTTTTTTTTTCCTTGCTATATAAACTTCAGAACTTTATGTGGAGTTTATCAGAGGATGTTTCCCCCAATCCTATCCTGTAGTTCTACTCGTCTTGACGAAAAAGCAGCTATACCTGGGATTAATTAAACCCCAGAGAAAAAGTTATTGCAGTGACATCTAGGTCCAAATTGTACTGATAAGAAGGCAAATTTGCTATTTCATACCCAGCAGATACCTCTATGAATATCTAGTCTGTCATTCAGGAGACTGTAGAACATCAGCCCTTGCTTCCTACTTGCATACAGTGGACTGAATGCCCTGACAGTGACATACCTGTATTTCACCTCTTACACATTTATAACATCTTTATTCCTTGTCACCAGCTATACAAGTGCCACTACCAGTTCCCACTGCATATCTACATTGGCTCTAACCTGTGATGTCAAGATTGCAAATGTCATCTCTGAGAGAGAGCTAGAAATTTTTGGGAATGCCCTGCAAAGGCAAGTTAGACTGATAAGGGTAATCACACTGCAGCACACCCAGTACTGAAACCACTGGTGGGTTTTGGGTCAGACCTGTGACCCCCTGAAAGCACCTGTGGTTTAGAGGGAAATATCCAAAGCTCACTTCTCTGCACGATAGATGAAGCTGTAGATTGTATTATTGTTTTTTTATGTCACCCCTACAGTAGACTAGAACAGAGTAAGAGAGAAAATCAACCAAACTGGAAGATGAGTGGTTTTGTTATGCAGCATTTCCTTAGAGCAGAGCATTGCCTTCCCAGTATGACAGCTCCCTGTTACGAGCTCTTTTCTGATCTTGAACGTCTGCTCCTCTGTCTCAAAAAAAGCCACAGGGAGGGAGGGGGAGAAGAAGTGGGAAGGAAAAAAAAATACTGCAAACTCAAAATGTTTTGAGAGCAGCTACCCTATTCTCCTAGGAACCAAATGTCAGTGGGCTGAATAGGTCTCCTAATGGGTATGAGCACATGCCAGTGATCACAGACAATCACACTAAATTTCCCTTAGCAATATCCAACAGACCAAACTGTGATCAGTGATAACTGAGCCCTTAGGGACTCACTTGTAGCCCATTCAAAAATGTATATGCCCTCAAGGGAAGATTTGCCTTATTTTCCTGAGGAAATTAAATAGACTCTTTATAGAATTAGCAAAAATCAGCAGGGGTTCAGATTTCCCATAGTCTTTCATGACTTGTGGTTTAATAGCAGACTTTAGGTTAATGTATATCAGATACACACATTTTGATTTTTCTCTCACACTGAAAAAAAAATACACAGATTTTAATGAGCTATTCCTGATTTCCACTTTAAAGGAGAGAATGAGAAGGGTCATGGTGTCCAAAAAACCTTTCTGAAGAAGAATCTCAAAAATTTTATATTGGTTGTCTGTGACAGACACATAGATCATAACACCAGGAATATACTGTTTTCCATTTTCAAAGACTTTGCAAGAAGCCTTAGACCAGAGTCAGAGGTAATTATTCAAAAACCTCAAGTTTTGAGCCAAAAAGGTACTTTGTCTTATTTCTGGCAAAGTTTTAAAATTCTAAGAGAGAGGAAGTCCTCTTTTTTCATTTAAAAAAAAAGTTACATAGAGAGGTAACTTTTAACAAAAACTGAGCCTCCCAGTGACTTGTTTCATAGACTGTATTGTGGCAGATTGCAGAGACCAGGGAAATCACAAGTCTTACCTCTTCTTCTTCCTTCTCCCTATCACATCACTTAAAATATATGTGTGTGTTGTTCTGGTAAAGCTCCCTCTCTATTGTAAAACTCTCCGGGAGGATTTGTTGTGCCTCTTGCACTTTGAGCTCCCTTGGATTGATGCCTCCTGTTCTAAGAACCACGAGTTTGCAGTTTGCAGCCTGCTAGTGAGAACCAAAACCCCTCAATTCAGCTGCCCCATGGCTGGAGTCATCTTGAGAAGATGAAGCCAAGTTTTCCCAGAACATCAGCCTTTGACAGCTCCTTGCTCAGGGGACTTGAGGTCAGCAATAGCAACAGCTTTCACATGAAGGAGTCATCAAAGAGTCTCAGTTGCTTTAAACTGACAGAAGGCAGGTTTAGATTAGGAGGGAAATTCTTCCCTGTGAGCGTGGTGAGGCCCTGGCACAAGTTGTTCAGAGAAACTGTGGATGCCCCATCCTTGGAAGTGTTCAGGGCCAGGTTGGATGAGGCACTGAGCAACTTGGTCTAGTGGAAGATGTCCCTGCCCATGGCGGGGGGCTAGAATGATATTTAAGGTTCCTTTCAACCTAAATCATCCTGCTATTCTGCGATTCAAACAATCACTCTGCTTTGTAAGGCATAAATGATGTACGTAGCTTAAAACAGCAAGACATCAGATGCAATTTCTTGCCTCAGTTTCCCCGAATACTCTCATGCAAAAATCTGTTGTTGTCCAAGGAAAACACCCATCTCTACCCCACTCTCTAGAGACTCTTCCCAGGGAGCCCTTAGAGCTTTGGTACCCTTTGCAATGGACAGACAAGAAATGTTCCTCTTTCTTTCCAACACTTCACTGACTGATTCTCATCCCTGGATAGATTGTTTTGGGGGCTTTCTGAAAATAAGAGGGTTTTTTTCTACAAACTTCTGGAAACAGCAACCAAGAAAACTTGTCATTTAAGAGCCTGTTGGTCTTATTTCTCCAACAAGGGGTCACCTGTGTCTCGGTCTCACCCCACTCGGGAGGGTGTCGCCTCTCAAACATATGCAGAAAACGTCCCAGATTTTTACTAGTGATAATTTTCCTTGCCAGCTCTTTTCCTGCTTTCCACACCACTGGGAGGATAATTTGCCCTTTTCCTTTCAGTACCTCTCTCAGGAATACACCACACTGTGGAGCAAATCACGTTCACCTGTAATATAAAGGAGATGGGATGTAGCTAATAAAGAACAAGGCAATTCAAACTTTTTTCCTGAGCCCTCAGGAGGAATACCCAGGTGTGCTGAGGAAGATATGCTTGGAAAAAAAAGAAAAGAGCCATTCTGCAGTCAATCTAAAAGCACTAGGCCTCCTTTCATGAATTGATTTACCCACTGGGTGACATATTGGCAATTTTCTGTTACCTACCCAGTGATATGACTAAGTAGATGAAGCTTAAAGGCAGGTCAGATAAAAAGACTTTAATCTAACAAAGGCAGCCTGAATTTCGCATGTCAGGGAAGATGATTTAACAGGGAATAGCAGCCTAAATGTGATACTGAATCAAGGTGGAGAATCCATAATTAATGTTACACTGCAGAAATGTTTACTCAAAAACAGAATGACAAGAAGGGCTCGATTCATCTGTCCTATACAAGGTCCCAGTTCGGCAAAATACATCACTATGGTCTTTATGTTAAACATATGCTTCAATCTGGACCTGCATGAGAAGGAATGCCTTTGAATTCATCTCCTTACAAGCAGTGCAAAAAGGGTGAAAATCAGTCATGACAAGTTTTATAAGACACATGCCGAGTGCTGCTGGAATTTGATGAATACTCTCGACCAGTTAGACTTGGCAGAAATGTTGTTTGGAGAATTAATTAAAATTGTTTTCTCTGAGGAAGGAAAAGTTGTGTTTTGGGAAAAGCGGTAATATCATATGCAAGTGACATGAGACTTGTTCAAGTGTTTTCAGCCCCAAGGGGTAAAATGCCTAAAGGAGTGGTTGGTCCTTGAATAATGTATTTATCTTGCAGCTACACTTCACTGTTTTTCCTACCAGGGTTAGTTGACTTTCCTGAAGAACAGCCCAAAATGTAACCTCAAGTTACTAAACAACAGCAGGGGAAGAGAGAGGCCATATTCTGCTCCCCAAAGTGTTTTATTTGTCTTTTCCATTTTGATGGGTTTCTCCCTTCTCTGATGGAAGGTGTCCCTGCTATGGCTGAAGGGTGAGACTAGATGATCTTTCAGGTCCCTTCCAACCCAAAACACTCTCTCACTCTATAATTCACCTTTAAAGTTAAAAGTATGCAGCTGCTGTGTGCTTGGTTCTTTTGTGCCAGGGAAGCAGACACTGTCTGCAGCCCCTCAAACATACAAGGACAGCTCAGCATCTTGCAGCAGGTACAGGATGAAGCCACTGGTGAGGATTGGATCAGGATGAGCTGAATGGCTCTAGGATTGCTCATTGCTCAGTGGCCACAAAAATATTTTTTGCTCTTTTTCCTACAAAGCCTTGAGTTTCCTCTAGTTAGACTCGGAGGTGTTTGGGACTAAAAGGTATAACTTTTACTTCTCATCCCCTGCTACTCATCCTTTTAGTCTGAACATCTGTTGAGTCAGGGAGCATCTCCCACCTCTTATTGGCAATAAAATCAGCACAAGGCAACCTTCAGATTGCCTCCCAGTTAATAACCCTCTCAATCTGAAGCAATCCAAACTGAAGAGACAGCAGTCTTGAGGTCAAGTACTCTGACCTGAAAACCTGTGAGCAGCCACACCGCAGCCAGAGGCCCACTGGAGGTTGCTTATTGCCCCGAGAAAAAAAAAAAAAAATACAGCAAATAGAAATTCTGCAGAAGACCCTTGATTAATTAGCCTCATTACTCAATATTTTAACCCACCTTGTCAGCTCTTCCCACTCTGCCTTGCAGGAGGAATACAGTTTCCAAAGTGCCTGGAGCTAACGGCAATGGGGAAACCACACACAGACCAAAGTGCTGACAAGAGCAGAAACCTGCTCCTCCGTTCAGCACCTCTGACTTCAGAAACACTCACATGCTCTGGCCAATCTCCACCACGTGGGTTAAAATCAGATCCTTTGCATTTAGCTCCTGATTAAGGACTTCCTCTGCTCTTTGCACTGCTGGACTGGTAAGGCTCATGCCTGCCACCTGAACAGAGAGGATTTGTTCTCAGCTTTTCCCCACCTCTGCTGTTGCACAACTACCTTCCAGTGTGATCCACACATTTACACACATTCTGCTATAAAACTGTGAGTCACAGCTGGGATTTAGCTTGAAACAAATCTCCAGGCTCTGAGGCACCTTGATGGAGATCGTGTTTAGAATCACAGAATTATGGAACAATTAAGATTAAAAAAGTCCTCCAAGATCACTGAGTCCAACAACTGACCTAACACTGGCATGTGAATAAGAAAGATATTGTGATTCGTAGGGGATATAGGTTTGTGTGAAGGGGAAATCCTTTCTCTTTTTTTGGATCTAGATACCAGAATTCCAAATGTTACTTTAGTACTGACACTTAGGGACACATGGCATTGAGGCTGACATCCCCACTTGGCTGCTCTGGGATAATGTGCTTGAGCTGAAATCCTGGGTGGTTTTGGTAAATCTCAGTTCCCAGTGATTAGCAGTTCCCAGTGGTTTCCACCCTCATCTTCCCTTCTTCAAAACTTTGCTGCTGTAAAAATCAATCTGAGCTTGCCTTCCCGCTGCTGCAGTGCTGGGGCAGTGGCTTTAGGAGATGAATGATCCTTGCAGGATCTTGCAGCAGGACTGCAAACATCCAAAAAACCATGAGGCAGATGATGGGACGTAAGAACCAGTGTATTTGCTCCCAGGGAAGCCATGGTGACACATCCCCAGGAGTTCCATAGGTAAAAGGAACTTTTATTCATTGCTTGTCTTTATCGTAAATAAAATACTTACTTTTCTATTTGTAAAATATATATTTTATATATTTTTATTTATATATATTCATATATTTCTTACACCATAGAACAAGTGTTAAAAGAGGTGGAGTGATAGGATGAAGTGTTTCTCTGCCTTGTCCTTGACTGCAGACAGAGATTTTAGCCACTGATTTTGGGAATAACAACTCTGCCCTTAAGTATAGAAACACACAAAGGGAAAAAAAAAAAGAGACTCCTACAGCTTAGTTTTGTTTTCATTGCCACCAAGTTTGTCCTAAAGCAGGAGGAAATTGAGTCTTTTGGAGCTACTCTAATGACATTAAACTTAAACCCCAACTCACTGAAGAAGAATTTGATACAACTGGTTGATTGCTGACTGTTCCTGCTAAACTTATTAGCCAATAAAAGAATCAAATGCCTATGCTGCAGTGAGCATGAACAAACTTATCTCTTCCCCATATCCTGGGATGGGACAGATTCACTTTCTCATGTGTAAATGTACCTTAATAAACAGAAAGCTGAATCTCTTATAATCGAATTTTTGTGGGAAATCTTATTTCTCTTTCATTTCATTTTTTGTGACTACCTGTGACTACCTCCACACAAAAAGAAAAACTCACAAAGCTCTCAAGGCCTACTATGTTCTAGCATTGCCCAAAACAAAATAAATAAATATGAAATTAAATGAAATTAAATATGAAATGAAATAAATTAAAATAGAATGATAAAATAAAAATTGCAATGTAATATAAAAATAAAATAAAATAAAATACTGGCTAAGTAGAAAGTGGGAGAGAGAGGAAGAGATTTGGCTTTGCAGTAAAGCTGCTTGCCTGAAGATGTAAGAACCTTTTCCCGGCGAGCTCAGCATTCAAAGCCAGGCAGCCAGAACAGGCTTCACAAGAGAGAACCTCTTGTGAACTCCTCACCTTTGTAAGGTAAGTCAGTGTTCACAAGGAAATACCCCAACACACCATTGCCTTTGATGTTTTCACTCTGCAGAAGGGAAGGGTGGTCTTTTTAAAGAATTCACAATAGAGAAGAGAAGGGGAAGAGGAAGCCCTTTGAAGAGAGGAGAGAACCTCTTCTCGTTTTGCTGCTGACTACAAGCCACCCGTTTTCCTTTGTGCCTTGCACAAAAGAAAGTTGGCAAGCCCACTTCCCCCTCAACCAGACAGACATTTTCTGCGAGTACCATACCGAAGGGAGGTGGCTTCCCAACACACAGAACACACAGAGGGGAAGGAACTGTATGGCTTCACACGTCAACCATAAAACAAACCTCTTGAAAAACTTCTGTGTAAAGTTGTAAGACCTTGATGGGTCTTTCTGCATCTCCAGCATGAGCTGCAAGAGCACACTTGCTGGTCCACAGGCAAAGGTTTCAGGAAATCCTATGTCTTCATATGTTCTTCCTTGTATCAGTAGTTAATACTTCAGAGCCCAAATAATATCAGGAAAGCCAAAGCTCAGCTGAAGCTAAAACAATCCAAGAACATAAAAGGAAACAAGAAGTGATTCTATGAGTCTGTAAATGGAAATTCAGATGAAGTGTGCATTTATTCATTAATAAGGGAGACAACTTAGGAGTATGGATGCTATGGAAAGGACTGGAATACTTTGTGACTTTTTAGCCTCAGTCTTGACTGGTCCCAGATGTCTGACTCCCATCAGTGTGGTTTGGGAAGGAAAGGGATAGTGAGAGAGCAAGAAATGAGGGAAAACTCAGATTAACTGGATGTGTTCAAGCACTAGAGTCAGATGGGATTCACCTGAAGATGCTGCAAATGCTGGCTGATGTGATTGCAAGGTCACTGTCTATCATGGCAATTTGGGACAGCAAATCCTTAAGGATGGAAAATGTTAATAGAATGCCTATGTTTAGTAATGGGAAGACTGAGAAACTATACATTGGTCAGTCTTAGCTCAGGTCCTGGAAAAATCTGGGAGCACATCCTTTTGGTGTTCACTTCCAATCTATTGAAAGACAAGAAACAGTCATGGACAATCTACACAGATTTGTCTAAGGGAAATCATTGTTAACCAACCTAATTGCTTTCTTTAATTAAATGACTGGCTGTAAGGACAAGGGAAGAGCACTAGATACTACATATCTTTAATATGTAAGGATTTTGTCACCCACAGCATTATCATTAGGAAGCTGAAGAAGGAATAAACTGCTAGATAAGTTGAAAATTGGCCTGATACTGAGTTCAAATGGTTGTAACAGTGTCCATTTAGCATCTGGTAACAAACATATTGCAACTAGCTGATAACCTGAACAGTAGAACTTCAAGCCAGGCAGTGTTTTAGAAACTTAAAGACCAGGGCAGCAGAGATCTTATGAAAATGTAATATAAATTTCTCCACCTGGGGTGGAATAACCCTGTGAACCAGTAGAGGAAGAGGACAGGCTGAATAACAGCTCCAAACTGGATACCAAACTGAATGTTAGACAGCAATGAATATACCTTTTGTTGGGTTACATTAGGAGGAGCTGTGACCAGCAGGTTACAACCTGTAAAATCTCCGTCTGTGGGGGTTTTCATGACTCATCTAGATAAGTCCGTGGTTGACCTACTTTGGTGTTGGAAATGAATCTTCTTCAGGATGGAGGCTGGATTGTTGACCTCCAGGCATGCCCTCCAAACAGCTCTTCTGTGGACCGTGAATAGAGGCCATAAAGACCCATTAGCAACAAGGAATTTGGACCACTTTGTGTTGCAAGGAAAGAAAACTCATCAAAGTCTACACAGACCAACTTGCTTAAACCCTTTGCAACTTCTCTCTTACAAAATTTTGGGTCTTGCCACAGTCAAAATCATTTCTTGCATTTGATAATCAGCCCAAGCATTGACATTTGAAAGCACATCCAGCTGACTCAATGTGGCTTTTGCAGCTGGAAGACTCGGCCAAGAGAGTGGGAGATGAGCTTGCCAAGAGCCCTGCGTGCATGGCAAGTCTCATGCTCACTGACACAGCTGAGATGCTCTGGGTGTCTAGACAGCACCTCCACTTGTAGCATCCAGGGTAGCTTGTCTCAGCATGAGGAAGAGAAAGGGGGTGGGGGAAAGAAAGTTTATGTAGATGAAAGTGCTTCCAAGTCAACGCTGATTAATTTTGAAAACAGTCACATACTCGTGGGTGATTTGCAACAGAGAGCCTGACGAATGTCGTGTGCCTCCACACACAAGGGGACCAAGAAACATTCCGGACATCCTCCCAGGTCATTCCCTAGTTATGTGAGCCAATTGACAGCGCATCCATTTATGTAGCAAATGCTCTGCCTGGCCCATGTTTTTCATGAGGAAAATCCACCTCTGGTTCCCATGAGTTTTATTTTATACCTATGGCCAAAAGCATGAGTAGCTGGACATTCAACAGCCAGAAAATAACTGCTCCAGGGAAACGGGTGAGTCAACAGGAGACATCCTCAGCTCCCACCTGCCATCCAAAGCAGACTGGGCTTATAGACCCCCCCGAAAGGATGGAAGGGAAAAGCTTTAACAAAGCTTTAAGGCCCAAATGGAGGAAAGATTATGTGATTGCAGCTATGTTGACTAATGGACATCAGGCAAATTAGGAGTTATCTATTTTATAACGGCCTTCTGAAAGCATGCCCAGGGCAATGGATGAGTGTTTGCTCTTTTTTCTTTTGTCTTTCACTTTATTTTGGTTTGTTTTACTGCAACACATATCAGGCTACATTGGTCTTTGTACTAAAACAAATACACAGATGGAAGACATCTCACATGTAATACTGCTCACTATAAAATATAGACTGGAGGCAGATGACAAACCTGATTCTCTCTTCTTCCTCACAGCATTTTGCTTTACATATGAAAATAAGTAAACAACAGCACTTAGACTTAGAAAATATTTTTCCTTTCTTGTTTTCTCAATTGTTTTTTTTCATTGTTAGCTGGGATTTTTTTTTTCCCCTTTGCAATTAAAGAGAAAAACTGAATTAAAAAAAAAGCTTTTGGTTCCAAACGCGTGACCTTCAGAAATGTAGCTGTGTCCCCTTTCATCAACACCAAAAAATGAAAGAAGAAGAAAAAATCCTCTCCTACTGATTTTACAGTGTTTCACTCATAAAGTCATTGAAAAGGTTGTCTTCAGAGAATATAATACCAAGTCATGAGATATTTTTGGCACAAGGACAAGGTAAGATATTGCCAGACAAAGAAAACACTTATAATTCAGTTAATGGCTGGCAAAGTTATACCCTGCTGTTATTAATTAATTTTCCATATTTCCAGCCAAACAAATGCAAAGAATGTATAATCACCCAGGACACCAGTCTGCAAAGTGTTAAATCATCATTGAGTTAAACACCAGTCTCACCCTGGCTGCTGCATTTGTCATCAGTGACAGAAGCTGAGTTTGGATCCAGGTAGAAGAAAGGAAAAGGATTGCCAGAGATGGAAGCTACAAGACCCAGGTCTGGTCTTGGGACCAGACCTGTTGGAGCACAGCTGGGGCCCAGTTAACTCCAGAGGGACCAGAACATGTCAGCTAGTAGGTGATGTGATTTACAGGAGTGTGCAGCCACCTGCACATGCTGTCACACAAAGCACACTCACATTTAGGAAGCGTCTCCAGCAGGAGAAGGGACGTGACAGCGCTGGAAGGAAACCACCTGCAGCAGGGAATGGTTTTGTACTCTTTACTTGGCCTCTCCAGAGCAAGGGAGCATAGAGTAAGATTTTCAAGTTCTTCAGGCCACAATGTGTCTCCTGCTCTTTTCCTAACTCAGGCAGGAGTTAAGCACTAAATGGAGGATTAATACTCCAATAAAAGCAATTTTTCTAGTAGTTTAGTACAGATTCTGAGACTACTTATAACTCTTTTACACAAGGGTCATACCACTGTGGAAAAATACTGGTGATCCAGTTCATTAGACTTTTTGCATCACTCCTGTTGGTGAGGCAGATATTCCAGGGCTGGCAGGGACTGCGTACACTACCAAAAATCAAGGGAAGGTATGGCTTAGGATAGTTGACTTGCCTTAAGTCAACCCCAAAATATTTCCTATGAGGTTTTTTTAGTGAAATTAGAACTAAAAATTATCTCACTCTAAAGCAAAAAGGGTATTTCAGGTAATTTTCAAGGTTCTTCCCAAAAATCATAGTGGCAGAAATTTCAAAACAGATATTTTGCAACCAATTTTTGTTTTCAATTACCTTTTTTTTTTAGGTTTGGATTTGTGTGAGGCTAATTTTTATGTTCATTTGCTTGTTCGTTTGGTGTTTGTTGACGTGCATCTCTGCCTTCTTTCTTTTTTAATGTTTTGTCTTCAGACATAAAAATGTGGTTTGCAGAATTTAGGCAGAAAGAGTTTCACTTATGTAGGTTTAATAACATACAGAACAAATTTCCCCTCCTCATCCCCAAGAAGTAATTTTACATTTCCCATAGTGGGATTAACCCTTTTTTAACTAAACAGTTAATGGACTTTAACACTAATTGCCATGGATTGATGTATTTTGTAAAGGGGATTCATTCTGTGTTGAGAAGGTTTCAATATTTTTATGTCACATTTCTTTTTCTTTCAGAATAAACCTCCCGTTTTTATTTTATCCCGACAAAGCAACTGATCCTGACTTTTAGACAGCTGGACGGACAGACAGACATGGAAGCTCAGGGAAGAAATGAGTAATGGTGTTCTGCCCTCTTTCTGTCTGCTTTTCCACCCAGCAGGAAACATCACAACTTTTAAACATGAAATGTTTAAACACTTTCAGGTTCCTCATTCCATCCCGGCAACAACTATCCCGCTGTGCTGACGTGCTCAAAGGAGATGCTTCCCACCAAGGCCACAACGTCTTGCAAGTCTAGTTCCCAGCGGAAATCCAGTCATTAGAGGTTAATTGTACTCTGCTTGGAGTTTGACACACCTGAATCAAAACTGATCCATCTCAGCAAAATGTTGGAATTACTATGAATCAGCTTTTTCATCTGGGAAAATAAACAAACATTCCACTGTGGAGCTTTCAGCCAGCTTAAGTGAAAACCAGTCTTAAAATAGATTGTTGTGTCTTTCTACCTGGAAAATTTGGCAGATTTCAGTGGAATATGTGACAGATATTAGTTTTCATTTCCAAAAGCAGTTGGTAATCTTGGTCTAGATAAAAACTTGGACTTGATGAAAGACTTTCAAAAACTGGCCGAAAACAGGAAAAGGACTAGGAAATAAAAAACAGAACAAAATTTCTGAAAACCAAGACTTACTTGTTAAGAGACATTTATTCTGCATGCAATCTTAATTCTGCTGTCTCCAAATGACAAGCCAGTCGATCAATAACAGAAATTTAGTTCTGATCTTTTATCTGAACTCTGGTTCACATGAATACAGAGTCTGTGATCCTTAAACCCAGTGAAACTTTCAAGTAGTTATTTTTGGATGTTCAACTGCAGATACCCTGAAGGGACTCAATTTCCTGAGAAGGTGCTCAACATTTAAGTAAATTAGATGCCTGTGAGATTTTGAAGGCTTGGCTTTACCCTTTCCACCCTGAACCGAAGCTTTCAAGATACACAAAAAGCTTGAAATCAGCTCATATGAGGTGGCAGGTAACTAGACAGGACTGAAAGGTTGGAAAGGATATCTAAAGCTGCATGAAAATTTCTAAATCTCTTTCTTTCCAGGTTCAAACTCTTGACTGGTTGAGTCATATGTGAAGAGTGTTAACCCTCAAGACCATCTTTAGCAGCAGTCTGGATCTTCACTCAGATGTTGCCCAGTTTCTGGGTTTGCATGGTCAAGGCATGAGACTTCAATCCTGCTTGGCAGTTTTGCTTTGCTGTCTGAAGGGTGGACCAGAAATTCAGCCTGACGAAGGGTGCAAGATTTCGTCCTGTAAAACATCTGTTTGGCTGTGACTGCCAGCATCACTGGGTTTTATTAAACAAAATCCTTCAACAACCCAGTGTATTACAGTACTGGACACTCACCATTCCTGCTAAGGAATGTCAGAAATGCTGTTGGGAGCAAATTGGCACTTGTAACAATACAGGTATTCACCGAGGTATCACACAGAAGCAGAGCCCTGGCACGGGGATGATCGTTCCTGCTGAGTGCAAACCCATCCAGGCCGTGCTGCTTTTAGAACTCTGTCTCATTCCACATCTCTTACCAAGATTTATGACAATTAGCTGCCGAATCCATAATTAGCAAGTGGTAACAGATCAGCAGATATATCCAGTTCTGGTGACACCTCTGACAGATTGACATCTACTCCCCAAATCCCTGCGAGGCTTCATGTTTTCCCTGTGACCACTCGCAAACAGGGTTTTGGCAAGGCTGTCTCAGTGGGGAGGAGAGGGAGGGCTGGGGAAGAACAAGTTCTCACAAGCATGACAGGACCCATGCATAACCATTTGGTTTTGCAATTAAAAACATGTTCTGTCTTCCTCTGCATCATCGAGGAGAGTGTATAAGTAGCGTTTGCTCTGCAAAGTGCCTTGAATTCAAACAAACCAGGAGGTTTGGGTTTCTGCACGAGGAGTTTTGTTTGCTCAGAGAAAGGTTGGGGCTTTTTTTCCCCTTCCCAAAGAAGCGTTTCAAGAACCTTTCTGGGGACGAGAGAGGAGGAGGAGGAGGAGGAAGAGGAGTCATAGTTATATTTGTTAAGACGCTCTAAGACTCTGCAGTGAATGTAGGGGTTAAGGTGAGGATAGGGAGCCTCATGCAACATATCCAAAATCAAAGAATTTATAATTCCTTAACTGCTGCTCTAAAGGGGATCCAAATCCCTTCTGTGTCAGCTTCATGTGTCCACTTTTGAGATGTGTCACCTCTGCAAGTGTGTTACAGGAGCGTTTAATTTTTTTTGCAAGCACTCAGTGGTACCTTCACCCTTACAAGCCAAAGTTTCCCAGAGTCCTGACCCAGCTTTTTTTCCAACCTCAGCCCTTAATAATAGGTTTCTACATACCTTGCACCTCAATACAACCCTTATTAGTAGATTTTAACTGCATACATGTTTATCATTTGCATCCATAGCTTTAACTAAGCACTTTCATTTTCAAGCCCTGCTGGGTATAAGATTTAAGACCATCAAAGCACTGTATTTGTGCAGTGCACAGCTAGAGAAAAAATAAGATGTGAAGGTCGGGGTTAGATTAGGTCTTGTATACAAGGTTACTCGTGGAATGTGTGGCTGAGCTCGTATCACCTGGATTTCAGCCTAGCTGGCTGCCATGCCTGACTGACAAGAACCACATTCAGATCACCTCCTGTGAATTTGTAACACAAACAGCACAGCTGCTTATTGCATTGATTGTATTGGAAGACTGATTTGCCTGTAATTGCTCCGAGTCAATATGCCATTCTTTTCCCGACGACAGAATGAATGATGTGCAACCTGAATTCAGCCCTGTGCCACTGCCTTTAATGACACTTTTATGTTTTGTTTTGTTTCATTTTTCATTTAAGAATGTACTTACTGCAGAATGACAGCTCCACCCAGGATGTTCCAGAAAAGGCAGCTGTACTTCCAAAATCTCTTGCCGTGGTAACGAGGGCACACTGGTGCTTCGAGCTGGTACCTGTCAAAGTGCATCCATGACTACAAGAGAGCCTGAGAAAGGAATGTAAAAGTCTGTTGATTTGTTATTTTGATGAGGTATGATTTATGTTAACCAATCTGCCAGAGGAAGACATGTTGGGAAATTGCCAAGCAATGATTTTTTTTTTTTAATTTTTTTGGAAGAATAAATAAAGACAAAATTCTCTGTCCAGTAGTGGTCACGGGTTTGCCTCTTGCCAGGTTAGCTTTGGAGAGCTCAGTGGAGAATCCTAACTCATTTTTAGGTTAGCTCTTATCAAAATTATCCCTGTACAATTTTCTGATGTAGATAAATAAATAGGGCAGATAGAAAAATAGAAGAAAAAGACGAAGAAGAAGAAGAAGAAGAAGAAGAACAAGATACAAAAAAAAAGGAAAAAAATAAAAGAAAAAACCTACTCTCTCATCAAGTGGAAAACATAATATTTTTTCTGTTTGATTTTGCTAAATTTTCTGCTCTCTGGTGCTCTTGTAAACCACTTAAGGCCTGGATAGGCTTTCATTATGGCTGTACCTCACGTCTCAGGTGTAACAAGGACAGGACTGATTTGTAGCCCCAATACCAAATGGCACAGGGGAGGTCTCTTACCTCTCTCTGTAGAAGATTGTTCTTGAAGAATATATTTAAAACCAAGCCAGGCAGTCAGGTGACAATTGTCAAGCAGTGCTTGATCTGAGCGTGTGACCTCCGTTTGTTTAGAAGCACAAAGGTATCTTGTATGTCTGCCCAAAAAAAGCCTGCACGTACTTTTTGATCCTACCTTACACCTCCAGGATGCTGTGAAAATACACACCAAGCACTGCCTTTACTCAAAGCCAAGGTGAGTCTAGATGAAGGTCCAGAGATGTATTTATGGATTCATTTGTTTTCAAAGGAAGGTGTTTTTGGACCCCTTGTCCCCATTGCACTTTCTGTGCACTTTGAAAATTCTGAGTCACCATCACCACGGTTTCTGTAAGGACAAAAAAAGATGCCTAAATATCTTTGCAGATGTGGGATGCAATAGGCCAGTTTGAGCTGCTCCATTTGACAACCTTGGCCTTGCTTTCAGTTAGAGAACAATTTGGAAAAAGGAAACTCGTAAAAGCATTTCATGGCACTTTTTATAAAAAACAAGGAAAAAAACCACATTTATGTATCAGGAAGCCTCTATACTAAAACTAAGACAGCACATAACTCAGGAATAAGCTGGCCAGGAGACATCCTCATGGTCTGTAGCTGCTTCCAACATGTTGTAAGCTGTATGTTACCTAGTGATGGAACCTTTCTCCTCCATCTTTTTCCTGTTTTGCTTTTATACATATTTATTACCTTATCATAGTCAAACCTGAACAAAATAACCCCCCCCAAAGTACAATTCTTCTATTTTGCAAAGAATTTTATTTTACAGAAACAACAACTGGTTTGTTAAAGGAGTTGTTTGCAAGATGACTAGATTAGATTAATTAGTTAATGTTTGTAAAGTACTTTGAAGATTAAGAACACTATATAAGTGTTAAGTATTATTGTTATTATAATAGATAGAGAAGGTAGATAGCTAGATAGGTAAAGAGATACAGCAGTCAGATAACAATAATTATAATACTTAGCATTTCTATAGGGCTTTACATCTTTTGAGTGTTTTACAAACATTAACTAATTAATAGAGTTAAGCAGACAGATAGTAGATAAAATAGTAGGTAGATTGATAGATAGGAACAAATTTTGCCTTTGGATATACAAATAGTATAGTCTATGGAAGTTGCATCCCATTGATGAGGGCAAAATTGGGTCCATAGGCAAATTAAAAGAAAATTAGCTAGTTTTTTTCAAATATTGGGTTGGAGTTTTTTCCCACAGACAATTTGTTTTCCCAGTGAGTAGATTCACTGTGGGAACAGAAAGTATACTGGAATGCTGAAATAAATGTATCAAACATGTCAAACTTTACAGAGACATATTGTGGAATCAAAGCACATCGTTAAGATTAGTCACATCAGTGTCAGTGACTCAGCTTTGCAACATCTGAAATGATGCATCGTGCCTTTGGGAAGCACCTCCAAGCTGCCAGATGAAAAAGCATTACCAGTGTACTCGGGTTCATCCTGATGCTTCAAGTTTTTATGAAGATGCAAAAGTTTGGTCTAGTGATTGAGGAAAATATAGGGATTAAAGCCAGATGTGAGCATGTTTTATTTTCATTAAATAAATCTGATATTAATTACAATGAAGAATAAGAATTATATAAAGACGCAAAGGACGGTCAAGACACTTGTTTCCTTTTAATTTTTATCTTCTTGAACACTGATATGTTTCTGCAACAACTCAGCCCTACAGCTGTACAGGGATGCAAGAAAATAACTGCTGCTTTTTGAAATGAGGTTCATGTCCTGGGTGCCTTTGAAATCCATGTGTCAGTGAGGTCCAGGGGTCCTAAAGCCTGTCATACCTGTGCTGTATGTCAGGGAGGGGAAGAACAGAGACCTCAACAGGCTTACTCTGAAATATGGTTGTATCAGTGTCTTTCTGCATTGAGCTAATCAGCTTTTCTGAGGGCTTTTAGTAGGACTCCAGCACCTGGCTGAAGAATCAGAGCTGCCTCTGCATGTGGGGCAGTATCACCACACAGTGCTGCTCTTTGCAACCAGGGACTCTCAGCTCTGCTCTGAAATGTGTCCTATGAACTCAACCGGTATTTTCCCTTTGCAAAGCTTTTCTGCCACTGGGTGTATGCAGAACCATCTCAAGTCTTCAGGGCAATCAGAACCACAGACCACAAATAAACCTTGATGAAACAGTAAAATGCAGGAGAAGGAGCCATCTTATTGAACTCTTGACAGCTGTGATGTAGATACCCTGCATCTGAGTTAGACACTCCAGGCTTCCTCGACATCCAACAGAGCAACAAGAGCTTAAAAAATAAGTTTCATCTGCTTTGTATCTATGTCTCCATTAGGATGAGATGAACTGCCTCCTAGAAAAATCTTGTCTCTCTCTGCTGACTGACAGTGAAGCCCAGATTGGCTCAGGTGAGACCAACTCTCGTAGATACTTAAAGTGAGACAAAACCCATTGTGGTGGGTTGGCCTTGGCTGGCTGCCAGGTGCCCACCAAGCTGCTCTATCACTCTCCTTTTTCAGCAGGACAGGGTAAGAAAATATGATTAAAAGCTTATGGGTCAAGATAAGGACAGGGGCATCACTTATAGTCATGGTTGAAACAGGCTTGACTTAGGGAAATTAACTTATTGCCAATTAATCAGAGTAGGATAATGAGTAATGAGAACAAAACTAAAAACACCTTCCCTCCTTATTCCTCAAAGTGGCCCAGGTAGATAGGCAATTGGGGTTCACAGCTCTTCATCCCTGTTACTTCTTCCTCCTCACAATCTTCCACTGACCCAGTGTGGGATCCCTTCCATGAGATACTATCCTTCATTAAGTTCTCCAGTGTGAGCCCTCCTCATGAACTGCAGTTCTTCTCAAACTGTTCCAGCATGGTTCCCTAAAGGTGCACCAGTCCACCCAGAAAACCTGCTCTTGCATGGGCTCCTCTCTATGGTCTGCAGTTCCTGTCAGGAGTCTGCTCCAGCATGGATTCTCCACAGGCTGCAGTTTCCTTCCAGACACATCCACCTGCATGGGGTCCTCCTCAAGCTGTAATGTGGATCTGTGCTCCACTGTAGATCTCCATGGGCTGCAAGGGGACAGCCTGCCCTACCATGGTCTTCTCCATGGACTGCAGGGGAAACTCTGCTCCAGCACCTGGAGCACGTCCTCCCCCTCCTCCTCCACTGACCTGAGTGTCTCCAGGGTTTCACAGTTTTTCACCTTTTTTTCTTTGTCTCCCAGCTTCTGTGTAGCATTTTTTTACCCTTTCTTAAATGTCTTTTTGCTACCACTGTCATTGACTGGCTCAGCCTTGGCCAGCAATGGGTCTGTCCTGGAGCCAGCTCAGACTGGCTCTATGTAACATGGATGCAGCTTCTGGTGTCATGGAAGCCACCTTTGCAGACCCTCTGCTATTAAAACCTAGATGTGCAAACCCAATAAACCCATACGAAGCTTTCCTCTGCCTATTTCCACTGCAATGTCCAGAAAGTGGATTTTCCCAAAGTCATCTGCTCAACCAGTCTCACTAGGATTGATAATGAGGGGGTTTACTTGGAAATTGGAGCAAAGGCCAATGACCAAAAAGACAAGAGGTGAGTCCACGTGTAGGTGGATGTAGGATGTAGGTGGTCATACAGAGAGACAACTACACCATTATGTACCTGCTCTTCTCTGGTGAGTGCAAGACACAGGTACAAGAAGTTCAGAGGCCATAAAGGTATAAGATCAATAATATGTCTTATCTGCCTCTTTCTCCCTGTCAGAGGCCCCATACAATGAAGTCAGCAACATCACAGCTTTCCCTTCAGCAGCACAATCTATCAGTGGTGGGAAAGCTACTATTCTGAAGGATGTGCAGAAAGCAATAAGCCATCCATCTGACTCAGCCAAAAAGGGCAACATTCAAATATAGTGCAGAACAAACATTGTACAAAATAAATACACCATTCATCAACACAACCACCCTTTGATCACCTAAAAAGGCATAAAAAATTAAGCAGGCAAGCAAGAGCTTGAAGCAAGAGCAAGAAATAGTGGCAATGCCCTTTTTTTAACCAGGGATGGACTGTACACACCTTGGTAATTAAAGCTCATAGTTTCTTCTCAAGGAACTTGAACCCAAGTCTCAAGTTATGGGTGAATATTCACAGTGCAAGGTTTCAAGACAGACCTGTCTGAAGCGCTCTTGTTGGAGCAGTTTTATTTGTATAACATATTTCACTATTTCCTGTGTCACGGGGAGAATGATTTCTACTTTAGTGGTTAGAGTATTCACCTGGAAGGGGAAGTCCTCAGTTCATGTGCCTGCTTCTACTAATGTTTCTTGTATTTTTCATTTAAGTATTCATTGATGTGGATAATGGAAGCCAGGCCTCTGCTCCCAAATGAAAGACTATACCACGAAGATACATAGTCATTTGCATAGGCTTGCCATCTTCCTGTTCCCATGAATATTTAACTAACTATGCAAAGTGAAATGGTTTCAATATGAGGAACTGAGAATGCCCTGCCCTAGAATATTCTTTATCCCAGTGGTTAGAGCAGTCAGGGAAGCAGAGAGACGAGTTCAAATCCCCTTAAGCAGAAGAGGGATTGAACCTGGATCTTCCAGAGCTTGGTGGGTATTCTCAACACAGTGTTATTGGTGAGAAAGAAAAATAGCATCTCTGCTTCCTCTTCTTACCTGACCTGATGGGATGCCCTGCCAAAAATGTTTATCATACTGAAAGATCATCACAGAGTGTGACTGATACAATCTTTATTAGAAAACAAATTATTTCATGATGAACTTTTTAAAAAAATGGAGTAAATGATGTGACAACAAAATGGCTTACCACAAGGGAGCATACTCACACCTGTGTTATTTGTGATCTACACAGACCATCTACCAATCTGTAATGACAGAAAAAAATTAAATTTGCCAGAATTCAGTTCTCCAGTTCAAGGACCTGGCCCAAACAAAAGCCATGGCAACATCAGCACTCAATCAAAACTCAGAATATCATATGAAAAATCAGTGAAATACCCCTATAGATGCAATGCTACCAAGTCTCTTTCTTCTCTAAAGTTCAAGACCCATTAAACAGAACAGAACAATTTCAGAAGAGATGTGACTCAGAGTCCAGATTGCTTAGAACTGACACTGGACTATTTGCTTTTCCTCAGGGCAGAAATAGAAAAGACAAAGCGTAAGGTTAACCTGTAGTATAAATTACTGAAGAAACATGTGAATTCCAAACTGAAGGTCAGCTCTGCAATGCTGCAAACCATGGCACTTGCATCCTGTCATCCAGTAGATAAATATTTATGTCACACATAAAAAAGCACTGATGTATCAGTACACATGAAGAGGTTAGATATCCTGTTGAATGAAAGTGGCTCATTTTTTTATGCATGCCTTAGGCCAGCTGAGGGAAGCAATCTGTATCTCCTAGCTGGGATCAACTGACTGGGAATGGATGAAACAAAAAAAAGAGGGGAGGAAGGAAAAAAAAAAGCTTTGAGGCATGATATTAAAAGCCCAGAGGCCCTGGATTGGTAAAATCCAATCAGTAATATGCCTGTTCCCAAGCCCAGTAAATTTTACCTAGATCTGGCTGATAAATTTCCATTTCCTGCTAGTTTCAATTACTAAGAGAAATTTATCTTCATCATTTTCCACTCTTTTTCCATTTAAGCCCACTCTAAAAGTGAAAAAGAAAAACACCCCCAAACTTAATTTTGACAATTTTGTATGAGACTGTTGTTTATTGACAAAAGTCTCTGCATATACTCAGTTCTCTGTATTGACATCATATTTGCTTGATGTCAATAGGGCTCTTAGGTGGCTGCACCACACTCTCTATACTCAGGAAATCTTTAGGTGAGAACATCTTCATGCCTGAAACACAGATGAAATGCAGAGCTGCGCAAAAAAACCTGCAGACAGACCAATCTTTGACAATCTCAGCACAAACTTTGCTGAGGTATTTCACAGCCAGCATTCTTGGAGTGCAAGCATGGACTTGCAGAAATATAGATCTTGCCTGTTTGGATTATGAGCTCTCTGGGGCAATGACTTTCTCTTCGGATGTAGGTATCCATTTCATAGCACCAGTCCTGCCATAATAACACTAATAATAATAGTAACAACAGCAATAATAATAACAGAAATAATAATAATAATTTCATCCAGGATGCTGCCTAGAAGAGCTGAAGGGCAGCAGGTGTGCTGGGGAAATAATGTAATACACCGAATCCTGTGCAGTGAACACATGAGCCTGCGATATCAAAGACACTACCTATGAAATTAATTTGCCAGTGACACTGCCTTGCCTACCATCCCTGGGCGTTGTGAGAATTAATTAATGCTTGCAAATCGCCTTGAGAACTTCAGAGGGAAGGTGCTTTATGTATGCAAAGCCCTGCTGCCTTTGCCTGGTGTCTGCTGCACACCTGTGCCCGTTGCATCATGTGCCTCTGGTCGCCGGGTGCTCACTGCGCACACACGGCCTCAGAGTGATTGATGGCTGCATTCGGGTCCAGGCACTGGAAGCTCTCCCCTGTCAGTTTGGAGCTTGCCCACACATGTCTGTGAACCACCAGACTCTTTTCCTCCGGCGCAGTTGTCAGGTTTCCCAAAGCAATGATTACCTTTCCCCAGCAACAAACCTCTGTCCTGACACCTTTCGCTTGCTGGCGACTTGTAGCGTTGAGGGCTCCCTTGTGAGGGTCTGTTCCCTACCTCCCAGGGCTCTTGTGAAACTTCATTCCTTTGTGTTTGTAAAACATGTCAAGAGGCCAACATGAAAGTGCCAGAACAGAGTGGTGCAGGCTCTTTTTTTTTTTTTATGATCACTATTAGCAAATAATTGTAGCCATGCAACATGCCCAGATTGTACCTCAAAGGTCACTACACCCCCACAGGGAAGGATGGCAGAGCTGGAGGCGTTAGCAAGAACAGCAAGGTGAGGCTACTCCACCTTCAAAGTGGCCATCCCTAATCTTGGAGGACCTGAACATGCCTGCAGGCCATGGCAGCTGCTCTGAAGGGAGCTACAGGTATGTTATGCCTTCAACCCCAGTGCTGAGGGGACTCTGAGTTACCAAATTCTTCTTACATGGAAAATAACTCCCATTTACAGAAAATAATTATTTACAGTGAAGTAAAATGCTTATTTAAATGCCTTTTTCTTCTCTCTATATATTTAATGCATTGTTTTTAAGTATTATCATCACTTGTTTGTGTGGGATTTTTTTTTCAAATGTACATATTTAGGCTCAGTTTCCAGGTTATCCTTGACACCCCGTCACAGCAGCCAAGTCATGTTTACATTTGCCTCAAAAGAAGTGGGGGGGGAAGACAGTTGTTTCCAAACACTTCTCCCTCCTCATGGCTATAAAGCTATGCCACAGCTCTGTAGGTGCTGGAAAGCAGTACCTTTGTGTTGCTGGGTGATTTTAAGCAGCAAACATTGGCAGTCATCTGCCTTGCCCTTCTCCAGCTGCACTCAGCAAAGTATGGAGGGGAGGGAAGAAGAAGCAGGAGAGCATGTTGGAAGGAGTCAAGGCTCCTTTCATCTTCTACCACCCCCTTTTCTGTGCTTGAGAAAAAAATCCTGAACTCACTAAAGAAACGTCCAGCCTTTCTTTGGACTGTACAGAGGTGAAAGCCAGAATAAATCCCTGCTGAATCTGAAGCACTAAGTCACAAATTCAGAATTGATTATAAACCTGAGACTTATTATCTTGCCCTTAATCTCAGGTTCTCTTGACAGAGCACTGTCTATGAGATCAGATGTCAATGTAAGGACCATATGAAGAATTTCCATGGACTATAATTAAAAATTCTCTCTGAGTGCTGCACACAGACTTTTCTTAACCCAAAACAAAAGAGATTTATTCGGGAATCCTTTCTTTGATCAAAGCTTTTATGCATAGGTCATCTTATAAGAATCAGCTTATTTTTGATAATCAAAAGTTTTACACATTCACAATGGTAAGGGAATTTATCAATGCTGATGGTGATCACAGAATCACAGAATTTTTAGGACTGGGAGATCATCTTGTCCAACTCTGGAGATCATCTTGTCCAACTCCCCTGCCTAGGCAACATCTTGTGATGTTTCACAAGGTCTTCTCAAAAGTCTCAAATTTATCTTTCTTTTTTTTTTAAAGGTTGTTTTTAGTCAAATGCTTTCAGTTTTTGGTCTATTCTATCTCTGATAAATAGGTTGTTCAAAAACGATTTTGTATGAAATGAGAAATTACATACTTTTCTTTTTTTTAAGAATCAAAATGTTTATTCTGGATTGTCTCGTTTTGACAAAAAGTGTTCCCTCTCCTTCCTCCACCTCCAGAAAAGCTGGTGTTTGCAAAAACCCTCAATTTCCATTAAGTAATAATTCTGGTGGATAATTATAATTTAATTTCTCTGACCAGCATCCTCAGGGGCATTCAGATGTCTTCTGCTTCACCATTCCTGTTTCACACAAACA